>NW_025963957.1:7982500-8582500 GCF_023055435.1 Haliotis rufescens | reverse complement strand
ATATAACCTGCACTGTCCATGACCTGCCCTGTATTTAACCTGCACTGTCCATGCCCTGCCCTGTATTTAACCTGCACTGTCCATGACCTGCCCTGTATTTAACCTGCACTGTCCATGACCCTTATGTATATAACCTGCACTGTCCATCGCCTGCCCTGTATATAACCTGCACTGTCCATGACCTGCTATGTATATAACCTGCACTGTCCATGACCTGCCCTGTATTTAACCTGCACTGTCCATGACCCTTATGTATATAACCTGCACTGTCCATGACCTGCCCTGTATATAACCTGCACTGTCCATGACCTGCCCTGTATATAACCTGCACTGTCCATCGCCTGCCCTGTATATAACCTGCACTGTCCATCACCTGCCCTGTCCATGACCTGCCCTGTATATAACCTGCACTGTCCATGACCTGCCCTGTATATAACCTGCACTGTCCATGACCTGCCCTGTATATAACCTGCACTGTCCATCACCTGCCCTGTATATAACCTGCACTGTCCATCACCTGCCCTGTATATAACCATGCTGACAAAGTAATACGATAATGTGATGAAGCGGGAGTATAATCACTTACACACTGACTGCCCGCTTGACGCAGCAATTATATAAGTAAGTAGTTACATGAAGATGACGTTGTGATAAAGCACAAGTATTATTACTCACACACGCTGTTCGCTTGGTGCAGCAATTACAATAATATATAAAAGCGACAAAACACTTTCAATATTCATAAGTGTAACCAGGAATTGCACACCCGGTTATAATTATCTATAAATACGTAAATTAAATGCAAGTATATTGATGTACATGAATTATATATTACCATGAAATTGTTAACTTCACTATGAGATGAAATGACTCACGTTGTATACCTATATGTGTGAGGAGCGCAGGTGGCGACCAATTATATTTAATTAATTGGTTTTCCATAAAGGATGACAGGGTACACAGTACAGGGATCTCAGGGTCATGTAAAGAGTTAAGGTTGTCACGAGTCAGCCAAGATGATTAAGAGGTATTAGTGGGTAGCATTAATCTATACGAATTGTACAAGGGAGGGAACCAGTTCTACTCTTGTAATTGGAAGCTAGATCATATATTAAAGACTTAATAGATAGGATAAACCTGAAAGTACTAGGCCAGAACCTCGGATAAGTCACAAAGAAGCTGGGTACTACTCACTCTTCATAACAGACTCACGTGTTGGTCAAACCTCGTGACGTCATAGTAATTTATCATTAGAAAAGTGTAAGGATAAAATGGGGTGGAAAATCATGATTCGGGGAGAACGGTTTGCGGGACGCAAGTAGCTAGGTCAGAGGTCACTGCGCTCCTAAGTAATTTAGATTGCTGCCAGTACGTTTGTGCGGTATCTGTTTTACAGTCTCCAAACCTAGTTTAAATAAAACTCATCGTATCTCGAAAACAAGTCGTTGTGTTCCTGCTGTGGTGACTCCTGATTGCGAAGATCAAGAAAAAGGATCCAGGTTACATAAGAAAGATCTGCCCAAAACAGAGTCGATTGTACGATCCCGAGTTGATAAATAATTATATGAAGATGACATTGTGATGAAGCACACATACAATCACTAACATACACATTGCTCGCTTGACGCTTCAATTATGATATAAATATATAGTGTCAATGCAAGAGAGTAACCATTCTAGATTATAAGCAGAAACAGATTACATTTTGGCGAAAAGCCTAAGCGTGTCCCGCCCTACCGGTAGCACCCTACATTCACACAATTTGTATAAAAAGATGACATTGTGATAAAGCACGGGTAAAATCACTTACAAACACACTGCTCGCTTGAGCCGGCAGCTGCCGAGCACCACTGATCCATTAGCCAGACAGTGAGGGCGCTGATCCTTCCCGCAGCCAGGTTGCCCCCCTGCTACAGCCGCCCTGTAGTCCTCGCAGTACTCGTCAAGCAGGTCTTTATCGAACTGTACCCTTGCGAGGGAGTCTGCGTCCTCGTCACGGGAGACATCGTTCACGTCGTCAGCAACACGGGGGAGATCCTTCACGTCCTGACCACGGCCGCTCTCTTGAATGAATAAGGGTTTACTGAATTTAATGTAAGGGGGGGATGTAATAACAGTAATAGTAAGTTCAAGGTTAGAATAAACGCCACTCGACAATGTTACAGGTGAATTTACTGAACCTCTCCAATAATACAGTTAAAACTACAGAACCTATGCAATACTACAGTTATAACTACAGAGCCTATCCAATACTACAGTTACAATTACAGTACCTATCCAATATTACAGTTATAACTGCAGAACCTCTCGAATACTACAGTTAAAACTACTGAACCTCTCCAATACTACAGTTAAAACTACTGAACCTCTCAAATACTACAGATAAAACTACGGAACCTCTCCAATACTACAGTTAAAACTACAGACCCTCTCAAATACTACAGATAAAACAACGGAACCTCTCCAATACTACAGTTAAAATTACAGACCCTCTCAAATACTTGAGTTTATATTACATAATCTCTCTAATCCTACAGTTAAAATAACAGAACCTATCCAATCCTATAGTTACAATTACAGAACCTCTCCAGTTCGTGAGTTAATATAAGATAACCGATGAAATTACGTTATGTTTTCAATACTGCAGGTGAAATTACAGAACATCTGCACTACTACGAGTGACATTAAAAAGACCCCATGAGTTAAAGAAGATCTGTAATGCTACAGTTGAAATTACACAACTTCCGCAAAACTTGATTTGAAGTTACTGGAACCTGCAGTACAAGAGTAGAAATTAAAAAGCCTCTCCAATAGTACTGTTGTACTTATAGAAGTGCTGCAGTACTACAGTTGAACCTGTAGAACCTCTGCAGTTGAATTTACGGTGAAATACTACAGTTGCAATTACAGCACCTCTTCAATGCTACATATAACTTGTATGACATATTATTGTACATGTCGCATATTACTTGTGTGTCATAGTATTGGGTAGGTTGCATATTGCTTGCGTTTCATAACTGTCAGAGTCAATGTGTTCCTTATTATGTGTATGTAAATGTAAATGCTGGCCCACATGTACGAAAACTCAAAACATTTAAATGAGCAGCTCAAGCTGCTTCACGGAGGTTTCTATTCCTATAGGCACTTCTTGCAGTTAAAGTACAGAAGGTACACCATGCCGCATATTTCTACGGCAGCAGTTAAGTGTCTGCATACTGCATACCTGGCAGAGAGTGGAGACTGAAGAAATATTTATGTCAGAAAGCCGGAAGTGACGCATGGTAGAAAACTAAGACTACTTTATCCCGCGCCAGTTAATTAGGACTGATTACCAGCCTCAAACACATCGCTATATAATAACTGTGGGTTGTTGCTTCTGTCAACTACCTCGTACATACCTGTTCTTCTGGCCTACCCCAGACAGTGTCCCACAGCTCTATGCCACCCTAATCAGAACCATGTGTGAAGTGCCTTTAGTTCTAGTCATTATATTTACCAACTGAACAAGAATCGTTTTTTCATCTTTGATATGTTTCAGTAGAGAGGAACATACATTTTCAAAAGGAACTTAATCCCGAAAGGCGACAAAGCTAAGGAGTATATATTTGCATAATGCAAGGAAACTTAACAGGTTCAGATATATCATAGCTTGTTTAAGGGGTATAGCATATCTGCGTGAATTGTGATGCTTGTTCTACACGGACACACCATCTTTCATAGCACAAGTCTTATTTTACCCTGGATTATGTTCTTACCAAACGGACACACTTTCTTGGACTTTATAAGGTTAGTAGTACACGGACACACAAAATTTGCCGGAGTCAGTTACTCGACCACAAATGAAACTGTTAGCAATAATAATGGGTAATTGCGATGCTAGTACTGCGTGGGTTTTATAAAGCCAGTCGCACACTTGGTTTTGTTTTCTTGTTGATTAAGTATCAGCGTCACCCGCTAGCGCTTCATCGTGCAATGTTTAACCCTTGAGTCTTACAGTGAAATGTTCCGGTGTCTGCAAAAAGGCGTCGTACATAAATAATCTTCAGGGAAATGAGATAGGACACGCGTACGTTAACCATCATTCCCCATACTGCAGGATTAGAAGGGTTGTCAAACACGGGGCTCAAAGCTACAAGTTATGCTGAGATAAAAGTACTGATGTCGGCAAAGGGGGGGGGGGGGGGGGGGGGGGGGGGGGGGGGATAAGGAAGAGGGGTTCGGGAGGATGGGGAAGGAGGGGGGTTGATTGACGATATTGAGTTTGTGGTTTCAGTTTACTTACCGACAGATGAAAATGTTAGAAGCAGTGCCGCTACAAGACACCCGAAGTGCATCATCGGTAACTGCATCATCCGTCGGATCAAAGTAGTGAAACTGCAATGTACAACAGCTGTAGTATATAGGTATATACATGTACAACAGAAGCAGTATATAGGTATATACATGAACAACAGAAGCAGTATATAGGTATATACATGTACAATGGAAGCAGTATATAGGTATATACATTTACAACAGCTGTAGTATATAGGTATATACATGTACAACGGAAGCAGTATATAGGTATATACCTTTACAACAGCTGTAGTATATAAGTATATACATGTACAACAGAAGCAGTATATAGGTATATACATGTACAACAGAAGGAGTATATAGGTATATACATGTACAACAGAAGCAGTATATATAGGTATATAAAAGTACAACAGAAGCAGTATATAGGTATATACATGTACAACAGAAGCAGTATATAGGTATTATACATGTACAACAGAAGGAGTATATAGGTATATACATGTACAACAGAAGCAATGAAAGGCAATGAAACTCATTTATCGTTCTACTTTTTTTTATTTGTTGCCTTAAAGTCCATTTAACAATTGAATTTAAAATTGAGTGCTTTGCCCAAACGCAGCCTACAAAAGTGCAATGGGACTCAGTTGTGGAAAAGTCTTGTCAAAAACATGATGCACGTGCATATCGTGGATGGTATGGGTATAAAAGACACCCAAAACTGTTAGGCTGGCTTTCGTTATTTCGATTCATCAGCCATGGAATTATATGGGCATAATTTTGCGCCACAGAGGAAGTATGTAATCATAAGATTGTTGAACAGAGGAAGTATATATGCAACAGCATGTGCAACAAGGGAAGTATATAAGTATAAGCGTGTGCAATACAGTAAGTAGATAGGTGTGCGTATGCGTAACAGTGGAAGTATACAAGTATACACGTGCGACAGATGTATATAGACATAAACACGTACAATAGAAGAAGTATATATGCATATAAACATTTGCAAGAGAGGGCGTATTTAGGCATAAACATGTGCAACAGTAGAAGTATATAGTTATAAACATGTGCAACAGTAGAAGTATATAGTAATAAACATGTGCAACAGTAGAAGTATATAGTAATAAACATGTGCAACAGTAGATGTATATAGTTATAAACATGTGCAACAGTAGAAGTATATAGTTATAAACATGTGCAACAGTAGAAGTATATAGTTATAAACATGTGCAACACAAGAAGTATATAGTAATAAACATGTGCAACAGTAGAAGTATATAGTTATAAACACGTGCATATGTATATATACATGGGCAACAGGGAAAGTATATATGTATGCATATTTGCAACAGAGGAAGTAAAAAGTCTTGTCCTTAGAGGAAGTAGACAGGTATCCATTTGTGCAACAGAGGAATTATATGTGTATATAAAGATGACAGACGAAGTATATCAACATAAACATGTGCAACAGAAGAAGTATATAGGCAGAGGCATGGGCATGTGTAATTTTGGAGCTATATAGGCATAGGCAAGTTCAAAAGAGGAAGACAATAGGTATATAAATATGTGCAAGTATATAGGCTTAAAGATGTGCAATATTGGAGGCATATGGGTATAAACAGGTGCAACAAGAGAAGTGTATAAGTATACATATGTGCAACAGAGGATATGTAGGTGTTAGCTTGTGCAACAGAGGACGTATATGGGTATATGAACGTGCAAATCAGGTGGTATACATGCTTGTCCAACAGATGAAGTATATGGGTGAATACACATGTGCAAAAAAGGAAGCATATATGTATAAAGGTGTACAACGGAGGAAGTATATAGGTATAAACATGAGCAAAAGAGGGCATGTTACGGCATACGATTAAATGTTGACACCTGGTGAAATCCAATATTAAAGATACATTAACATTCAGTCTTTGACAGGATAGCTAACAGTCCTCATTCAGTACAATTTTACTTTAGTCAGATGATGTGGGATCGTCTTTCTCAGTAGGCGTTAAGGCCATAGGAATATATAAGATTATGATTGAATAAATGTGTAGGGTCTGAAGCGGCGAGGCAATTATCTGGAAATGCCTTAGCGGAATTGAAGGAGAACCACTTGAGGAAAGATCAGAATGATATAGTTATAGAAAGCCAAAATCTTAATTACCTAAGAACGATATTCGAGATTTTCAGATAAATCTGCCTTCACTCACGTAAACACATATGAAATATTTCGTATTTACAGTTGCGGTGATCCTGCTTCGTCCTGTTTGTCCGATATTACAGCATTAAGTACTAGGAATATGCGTCGTAACAGTTGAGGAAGTACACACATGCATCAATACCCAAATATGAATTTGAAAACACATACATCCTCTCAAAGTAGTCAGTTATTTAGGTCAGATAGGGATTGATCAGTTAGGCGTTAGACATCTTAGTGCCTTGAAACACAAGGAACAGTGGGGTCAAACGGTGCTGAAAACCGCGATAGTGTCCAATGCATATCATGTAGATCATCATCGTCCGTAAATGAAACATGAATCTACACGCCAGTTGTCGTACATCACATATCTACATCTACACGTCAGTGGTCGTACATCACGTATGTATTTCTACACGTTAGTGGTCGTAATCACATATCTACATCTACACGCCAGTGGTCGTAATCACGTATCTACATCTACACGTCAGTGTTCGTACATCACATATGTATTTCTACACGTTAGTGGTCGTAATCATATATCTACATCTACACGTCAGTGGTCGTAATCACATATCTACATCTACACGTCAGTGGTCGTACATCATATATCTACATCTACACGTCAGTGGTCGTACATCACATATCTACATCTACATGTCAGTGGTCGTAATCACATATTTACATCTACATGTCAGTGGTCGTACATCAGATATCTACATCTACACGTCAGTGTTCGTACATCACATATCTACATCTACATGTCAGTGGTCGTAATCATATATCTACCTCTACACGTCAGTGGTCGTACATCACATACCTACATCTTCACGTCAGTGGTCGTACATCACATATCTACATCTACACGTCAGTGGTCGTAATCACATATCTACATCTACACGTCAGTGGTCGTACATCAGATATTTACATCTACACGTCAGTGGTCGTACATCACATATCTACATCTTCACGTCAGTGGTGGTACATCACATATCTACATCTTCACGTCAGTGGTCGTACATCAGATATCTACATCTTCACGTCAGTGGTCGTACATCACATATCTACATCTACACGTCAGTGGTCGTAATCACATACGTACATCTACACGTCAGTGGTGGTACATCACATATCTACATCTACACGTCAGTGGTCGTACATCACATACGTACATCTACACGTCAGTGGTGGTACATCACATATCTACATCTACACGTCAGTGGTCGAACATCAGATATCTACATCTACACGTCAGTGGTCGTACATCAGATATCTACATCTACACGTCAGTGGTCGTACATCACATATCTACATGGACACGTCAGTGGTCGTACATCACACATCAACATCTACACGTCAGTGGTCGTACATCACATATCTACATCTTCACGTCAGTGGTCGTAATCACATATCTACATCTACATGTCAGTGGTCGTACATCACATACCTACATCTTCACGTCAGTGGTGGTACATCACATATCTACATCTTCACGTCAGTGGTCGTACATCACATACGTACATCTACACGTCAGTGGTCGTACATCACATATCTACATCTACACGTCAGTGGTCGTTCATCACATATCTACATCTACACGTCAGTGGTCGTAATCACATATATGAAATAATGATAAAAGTAACAAATCCCTACATCGATTCTATTGTTTTTATTCTATATAAAAGCATAATGCCGTTCAGGATGTATTTATCTAAGTTGTTTTGAACGGCACCTTGAACTGTGCAGTTTTTGTCCCCCTGTCGTTTTCTTCCGATCAGCATCTTGTTAGACAACGGGCTGGGGCTACATTGGACACGTCAACTAAGCCAGTATGCCGTCTTCGTCAGCATTGGTTGTAAAGCCAGCAATTATGTCAGCAACGATTTGAATTAGTGAACTAACCCACAATTTATAGTTCAGAGTTGAATTAATAACCTCCTTCCTGTAGAGGTGTTTTAATGACACACTTCCGAGCCCTGGATCTTTACGCTGGGATGGAGCGGGAAGGATCTGTACACGTGCGTAGCTTAGTACACTTTGTCGACATACATAGATTATGTACAGATATGTTTAGATGTAGGTCTCGTGGGATGTATCTACTCTGATACCAGTAGGCCGGCGGAGCATCAGGTGCTGGAAGCTCATGCTCCTTACGGCTTGGGTTTCAAACTGGATGAACATTAAAACACGCTAATCCTCTTTACATACCAGTCACCTTGCTTGATTATTGCTGCGATGAGGAAGAACGTTAAGACGAGCACACAAAATTCGCAAGGACCAACTCGGTAAATATTTACATGGGTTAGTATATCACGTGGCTCAAAGTGTGTGTCGGGTTGCAAGCGATTGGCTTCTAATTCCACCAAAAACAGTTCCCCTCCTCTAGTCAGGTTTTTGGTGTTGCCCCTGATCTTCATCGTTTAATAACACGCATGGGGATGCCGTATACCATATAATTTGGCTTCAACACATTTAGAACAACCTTGTATACAAAAGATGTACATGTTCTGCACAAGTAGACTTTTAATTGATGTGATTAAGCAAAAACACCATACCTAGCATTGAGTGATACCGAGCATTGTGAAGTAAGGAAGGAAAATTGCACTGATGTGGGCGTGGTTCGCTCTAAAGAGACAGAGGACATAGGTGGGCATGTTACGCAGCACACAACGCGAACAACACGGCCAAGCAACATCCAGTAAACACAAGACGACCTAGCAACGTCCTGCGAAACAACACTACACTACCTGGCAACACCTAGTGAACACAACACAACCTGACAACACCCAGTGAACACAACACAACCTGGCAACACCCAGTGAACACAACATAAGATAGCAACACCTAGCAAATACAACACAGCCTGGCAACGACGAGTGAATACAACATAAGCTAGCAACACCTAGCAAACACAACACAGCCTGGCAACACCCAGTGAACACAACACAACCTGGCAACACCCAGTGAACACAACATAAGATAGCAACACCTAGCAAATACAACACAGCCTGGCAACACCCAGTGAACACAACATAAGCTTGCAACACCTAGCAAACACAACACAGCCTGGCAACATCGAGTGAACACAACACAACCTAGCAATATCCAGTTAACACAACACAACCTAGCAACACCCAATGAGCACAACCAGGCAACACCGAGTGAACACAGCCAGGCAACACCCAGTAGACACCAACACAACCTTTGCACACCGAGTGAACACAACACAACCTTGCAACACCCAGTGACCACAACACAACCTGGCAACACCCAGTGACCACAACACAACCTGGCAACACCCAGTGACCACAACACAACCTTGAAACACCCAGTAGACGCCAACACAACCTGGCAACACCGAGTAAACACAACACAACCTTGCAACACCCAGTGACCACAACACAACCTGGCAACACCCAGTGAACACAACACAACCTGGCAACACAACCTGGCAACACCCAGTGACCACAACACAATCTTGCAACACCCAGTGACCACATCACAACCTGGCAACACCCAGTGAACACAACACAACCTTGCAACACCCAGTGACCACAACACAACCTGGCAACACCCAGTGACCACAACACAACCTGGCAACACCTAGTGACCACAACACAACCTGGCAACACCCAGTGACCACAACACAACCTGGCAACACCCAGTGAACACAACATAAGCTAGCAACACCTAGCAAACACAACACAGCCTGGCAAAACCGAGTGAACACTCTACCAACGCAGGCCTCCATGTATAATCTTAATTACTGCTGCCGTGTTCTACCTACACATGCATCCATATATAATCTCAATTACTGCTGCTACGTTCTACCAACACATGCCTCGATGTATAATCTCAATTACTGCTGCTACGTTCTACCTACACAGGCCTCCATGTATAACCTCAATAACTGGTGCCGTGTTCTACCAAGAAAGGCCTATATGTATAACCTCAATTACTGCTGCCGTGTTCTACCTACACAGGCCGCCATGTATAACTTCAATTACTTATTTAAATCTCGTCACAATTAAATCAAAAATAAGGTAGCCATAATACGTAAAACAAACGAGCCACTGCCAGCGGAGATACAGGAGACTGAGATGATTAAAACGTATATGCTCAAATACACTATGTAGACACTTTTGTAAAAAGCAATAAATACACATTTCTAGTTCGATTACATCAAACACGATTATACTCCCTCTGTTTGAAAATGACACGGCAAGTTTGGTCCGTTGCACTATACATGGTGATAAAATAAAACACCCTTATCGAATATCACGGGGGCAATTACTATAATAAAGATTAATATTTACCTCATGTTACCTCATAATCGGCGTGGCATGTTCTCTAGTGAACATGTATAATCTCACTTACTGCAGGCACGCTCTAAATACAAAGACCTACATAAACAACCCTACCTCCTTAGAACTGTACTTCAAAGGTTTATTTAAGTGATTGAGCTTCAGTAACGCAAGTCAAGCATGATAGTTGAACTGCAGGACGTGTTTCCGCCTGCTCTATGAAACTGACCACGGAGTTGCACTTAAGGCCGAACAGCTCAACGAATATCAATGCTAAGGAGAACCTTATCAGCTTTAAGCCACACTTCATCTTGTATTAATGGTTTCAAAGAACTACATTATATGTTTGCTATAAATTATAAATAAAAATGAGTAACTTTAATTAATGAATGTCTTTTATCCATTAACATAGAAAAATGTGTATGGGTGAGCTTCTAGAATTTGCCACTCTTGGATAAAATAAAAGTACGTGCTTTACAAAGTAAAATGCAGCGCACTTACCCTGATTGTAACGTCCAGAAATGTACGACGGGTTATGTCGGGCGAGGATCCCTCTCTCAACGTGACAGTTCGAAAATTGCTAACGGCAACGAACAAATGACTATGTCAGCAACCGCTCTGTGTGTACAACTGTTAGGCAGGATATAGATACAGATAAGGAACGTACGGCTCTCTCTCCCTCTCTCTCTCGTCCCTCTCTTTGTGTCTCTCACTGCAAGCTTCCCGTCAGCGTTCGTGGCATAGCAGCGAGGGCAATTATCCCTGCCCTAGATGAGGGAGGGAGCATCCTTGTTTTCACATGTAAACTGTCTAAACACAACGAGTCTTCCCCGTTTTCCGGCTTGTACTTAGATATACGTCAAACGTCAAAATGAAATTCCACAGTTCCGGCTACACAGGCTATCTGGTATAATCAAAAAGTTATGCTTTGAGGATTTTGTTAAGATTTTAGCTTCCTAACCTGAGCTTCATATCTCCTTCGTTCATATCTCCTTTATTCATATCTCCTTCGTTCATATTTACTTTATTCATGTCTCCTTCATTCATGTCTCCTTCATTCATGTCTCCTTCATTCATATCTCCTTCATTCATATCGTCTTCATACATATCTTCTTCATGCATATCCCCTTTATTATCATCTCCTTCATGCATATCTCCTTCGAAGTCGCTCATATCTCCTTCGTTCAAATCTCCTTTATTCATATCTCCTTTATTCATATCGTCTTCATACATATCTTCTTCATGCATATCCCCTTCATACATATCTCCTTCATTCATGTCTCCTTTATGCGTATCTCCTTTATGCATATCTCCTTTATGCATATCTCCTATATCTCCTTCGTTCATATCTCGTTTATTCATGTCTCCTTCATTCATATCTCCTTCATTCATATCGGCTTTATATACTAGCCACATAAAGAAACTGTGCACGGAGAAAATATAGATATAATGGCACACCGTCCATATATGAAATATAGGTTTGAACACAGTAATTATTGGAGACATTCAAACGCTCATGCACGTCCATGCGATATGACGTCATTGATGGGGGCCTATGGACGTGCAATGTGTTACTGCATGTGCATCCTGTGCAGCTGTACACAGCATGTGCAACTCAAAATTCGCTGTCACTTTGGAAAGCATGATCTGTGGTCATTAAAAAATTCAAAACATCTCAGGCGCAGACACAAGCATATCACAAGCAAATCATTCCAAGATTGACAGCTGCACAGCATCATGAAGCCATTGGAATGATCCGAGCGGGAATGAGGCAACAACAGGTGGCAACACATTTCCAATGCAATCGTAACACGATATCGGCATTGGTGAGGCATTATCAGAACACAAATGACGTTGCCGACAACCCACGCTCAGGACGTCCCCGAGTAACGACGCCAAGACAGGACAGGTGGATTCGAGTGACATATCTCCGACACAGGTTCCAAACGGCAGTAACGACGTCCCAGACAATTCCTGGACTGCGCCGTATCCATCCCAACACTTACAGGAATCGTTTACGTCAGTACGGGATTCGACCACGACGCCCTGCCATACGTCCCATCCTGACACACCGTCATCGAGTCAACCGTCTAAGATGGTGTCGAAATCATGTTCGCCAACCTCGAATATGGTTGAGAAATATTGTCTTTACAGATGAATCGAGGTTCAACATTTCCCACAGTGACGGGCGCCAACGTGTCTACCGGCGTTTGGGAGAACGTTATGCACGCAACTGTATTGTGGAGAGGAATCGTTTTGGAGGTGGCTCAGTGAAGATTTGGGGTGGGATAACAGCAACGCACCGAACCCCTTTGTTGGTTGTTCAGGGCAATCTCACCGGTGTTGGCTACAGAGATCAGATTCTGAGGCCTCTGGTCATTCCTTTCCTGCAACGTCATGGCCCGCGATTGACATTTCAACAGGACAACGCTCGTCCTCACACGGCTAGGGTCGCAATGGATTTCCTTCACCATAACAATGTCATGTTACTGCCATGGCCTGCAATTTCTCCAGATCTCTCCCCAATAGAGCATGTGTGGGATGAAATGGAGCGCCGTCTGCGTCGTCTTCCACATCCTCCAGATAACGTCCGTGACTTGGCACAGGATTTGAGGAGGATATGGCAGGCCATTCCCCAGGCCTTCCATGCCCATTTGGTGGACTCCATGCGTCACCGATGCACTGCTGTGATTCACGCACAGTGTGGTCATACCCGTTATTGACTTTGTGACTTTGTCGTTTGACCCCCTACTCCATTTTGATCTTCTGACGTCATCGTAACAGATGTTGTTCAGGTCCCGTTGACATTTTTCTTATGGTCCGATCATTCAGCTGCTACAGCGTCTGCATCATTTTGTTCTTGTTGTGTTGTATTTCAATCCAGAATATATTTTCTCCGTGCACAGTTTCTTTATGTGGCTAGTATACATATCTTGTTCATTCATATCTCCTTCATTCATATATCCTTTATCCATATCTCCCTCATGCATATCTCCCTTATACATATCTCCTTTATGCATATCTGCTATGTCTCCTTCATTCATATCTCCTTCATTCATATCTCCTTCATACATATCTCCTTCATTCAGATCTCCTTCATACATATCTCCTTCTTACATATCTCCTTTATGTATATCTCTCTCATTGATATAGCCTTAATTTATATCGCCTTCATGCATATCACATTCATACATATGTCATTCATTCACATATTCTTCATACATATCTCCTTTATGCAAATCTCCTTCATACATTTTTCCTTCATTCATATATCCTTAGTACATATCTCTTTTATGCATATCTCTTTCATACATATCTCCTATATGCATATCTCATTTATGCACAACTCCTATATATGCATATCTCCTATATCTTCTTCACACATATCTCCTTCATGCATATCTCCTTCATACATATCTCCTTCATGTATATCTCCTTCACACATATCTTCTCCATGCATACCACCTTCATTCATATCTCCTTCACACATATCTCCTATATTCATATCTCATGCATTCATATCTCCTTCATGAATATCTCCTTTATGCATATCTCCTATATTCATATCTCACTCATTCATACATCCTTCATGCATATCTCCTTTATGCATATCTCCTATATTCATATCTCATGCATTCATATCTCCTTCATGCATATCTCCTTTATGCGTATCTCCTATATTCATATCTCCTTCATTCATGTAAACTTCATACATATCTCCTTCATACACATCTCCTTCATACATATCTCCTTCATACATATCTCCATACATATCTCCTTAATGAATATCTCCTTCATGAATATCTCTTTCTTGAATATCTCCTTCATGCATATCACCTTTATGAATATCTCCTTCATGCATATCTCCTTTATTCATATCTCATTCATTCATATCTCCTTCATGAATATCTCCTTTATGCATATCGCCTATATTCATATCTCATTCATTCATATATCCTTCATGAATATCTCCTTTATGCATATCTCCTATATTAATATCTCCTTCATTCATGTAAACTTCATACATATTTCCTTCATGCATATCACCTTCATGAATATCTCCTTCATGCATATCTCCTTTATTCATATCTCATTCATTCATATCTCCTTCATGAATATCTCCTTTATGCATATCGCCTATATTCATATCTCATTCATTCATGTAAACTTCATACATATTTCCTTCATGAATATCTCCTTCATGAATATCTCCTTTATGCATATCTCCTATATTCATATCTCATTCATTCATATATCCTTCATACGTGTTTTCTTCATTCATGTAAACTTCATACATATTTCATTCATTCATATATCCTTCATTCATATCTCCTTCATACATATCTTCTTAATGCATATCTCCTATATCTCCTTCATACATATCTCCTTCATGCATATCTCCTTCGTACATATCTCCTTCATTCATATCTCCTTCATTCATATCTCCTTCGTACATATATCCTCTATATCTCCTTCATGCATATCTCCTTCATACATATCTCCTTCATGCATATCTCCTTCATGAATATCTCCTTTTTGCATATCTCCATATTCATATCTCATTCATTCATTCATATCTCCTTCATGCATATTTCCTTCATTCACATCTCCTTCACACATATCTCCTTTAAACATATCTCTTATGTCTCCTTCATGAATATCTCCTTCATGAATATCTCCTTCATGAATATCTCCTTCATACATATGTCCTTCATTCATATCTCCCTTCAGTCACATCTCCTTCATGCATATCGCCCTCTGCCATATCTCCTCCATTCATATTTCCCGAATGCATATCTCCTCAATACACATATCTTTTTTCATATCTCCCTCATTCATATCTCCTTCGTTCATATCTCCTTCATACATATCTCCTTCGTTCATATCTCCTTCATTCATATCTCCTTCGTTCATATCTCCTTCCTACATATCTCCTTCGTTCATATCACCTTCGTTCATATCTCTTTTGTTTATATCTCCTTCATGCATATCTCCTTCGTTTATATCTCCTTCGTTCATATCTTCTTCGTTCATATCTCCTTCATACATATCTCCTTCGTTTATATCTCCTTCGTTCATATCTTCTTCGTTCATATCTCCTCAATACACATATCCTTTTTTCATATCTCCCTCATTCATATATCCTTCATTCATATCTCCTTCATACACATCTTCTTCATTCATATCTCCTTCATACATATCTCCTTCATTCATATCTCCTTCATAATATGTCCTTCATAATTTTCTTCTTCATGCATATCTCCTTCATTCATATCTCCTTTATGCATATCTCCTTTATTCATATCTTCCTCATACATATCTCCTTCATGCATATCTCCTTCATGAATATCTCCTTCATAATATGTCCTTCGTAATCTTCTCCTTCATGCATATCTCCTTTATTCATTTCTCCTTCATGCATATCTCCTTTATTCATTTCTCCTTTATGCATATCTCCTTTATTCATTTCTCCTTTATGCATATTTCCTATATTCATCTCCTTCATTCATGTAAACTTCAAACATATTTCCTTCATTCATATCTCCTTTATGAATATCTCCTTTATGCATATCTCCTATATTCGTATCTCATTCATTCATATATCCTTCATACGTGTTTCCTTCATTCATTTAAACTTCATACATATCTCCTTCGTTCATATCTCCTTCGTTCATATCCCCTTCGTTCATATCTCCTTCATACATATCTCCTTCGTTTATATCTCCTTCGTTCATATCTCCTTCGTTCATATCTCCTTCATACATATCTCCTTCGTTCATATCTCCTTCGTTCATATCTCCTTCATGCATATCTCCTTCGTTCATATCTCCTTCATACATATCTCCTTCGTTTATATCACCTTCGTTCATATCTCCTTCGTTCATATCTCCTTCATACATATCTCCTTCGTTCATATCTCCTTCATTCATATCTCCTTCGTTCATATCTCCTTCATACATATCTCCTTCGTTCATATCACCTTCATTCATATCTCTTTTGTTTATATCTCCTTCATGCATATCTCCTTCGTTTATATCTCCTTCGTTCATATCTTCTTCGTTCATATCTCCTTCATACATATCTCCTTCGTTTATATCTCCTTCGTTTATATCTTCTTCGTTCATATCTCCTCAATACACATATCCTTTTTTCATATCTCCCTCATTCATATATCCTTCATTCATATCTCCTTCATACACATCTTCTTCATTCATATCTCCTTCATACATGTCACTTTCATACTTATCTCCTTCATTCATATCTCCTTCATAATATGTCCTTCATAATTTTCTTCTTCATGCATATCTCCTTCATTCATATCTCCTTTATGCATATCTCCTTTATTCATATCTTCCTCATACATATCTCCTTCATGCATATCTCCTTCATGAATATCTCCTTCATAATATGTCCTTCGTAATCTTCTCCTTCATGCATATCTCCTTTATTCATTTCTCCTTCATGCATATCTCCTTTATTCATTTCTCCTTTATACATATCTCCTTTATTCATTTCTCCTTTATGCATATCTCCTATATTCATCTCCTTCATTCATGTAAACTTCAAACATATTTCCTTCATTCATATCTCCTTTATGAATATCTCCTTTATGCATATCTCCTATATTCGTATCTCATTCATTCATATATCCTTCATACGTGTTTCCTTCATTCATTTAAACTTCATACATATCTCCTTCGTTCATATCTCCTTCGTTCATATCCCCTTCGTTCATATCTCCTTCAAACATATCTCCTTCGTTTATATCTCCTTCGTTCATATCTCCTTCGTTCATATCTCCTTCATACATATCTCCTTCGTTCATATCTCCTTCGTTCATATCTCCTTCATGCATATCTCCTTCGTTCATATCTCCTTCATACATATCTCCTTCGTTTATATCACCTTCGTTCATATCTCCTTCGTTCATATCTCCTTCATACATATCTCCTTCGTTCATATCTCCTTCATTCATATCTCCTTCGTTCATATCTCCTTCATACATATCTCCTTCGTTCATATCACCTTCGTTCATATCTCTTTTGTTTATATCTCCTTCATGCATATCTCCTTCGTTTATATCTCCTTCGTTCATATCTTCTTCGTTCATATCTCCTTCGTTTATATCTCCTTCGTTCATATCTCCTTCGTTTATATCTCCTTCGTTCATATCTCCTTCCTTCATATCTCCTTCCTTCATATCTCCTTCATACATATCTCCTTCGTTCATATCTCCTTCATTCATATCTCATTCGTTCATATCTCATTCGTTCATATCTCCTTCATACATATCTCATTCGTTCATATCACCTTCGTTCATATCTCCTTTGTATATATCTCCTTCATGCATATCTCCTTCGTTCATATCTCCTTCGTTCATATCTCCTTCATACATATCTCCTTCGTTCATATCACCTTCTTTCATATCTCTTTTGTTTATATCTCCTTCATGCATATCTCCTTCGTTTATATCTCCTTCGTTCATATCTTCTTCGTTCATATCTCCTTCGTTTATATCTCCTTCGTTCATATCTCCTTCGTTTATATCTCCTTCGTTCATATCTCCTTCCTTCATATCTCCTTCCTTCATATCTCCTTCATACATATCTCCTTCGTTCATATCTCCTTCATTCATATCTCCTTCGTTCATATCTCATTCGTTCATATCTCCTTCATACATATCTCCTTCGTTCATATCACCTTCGTTCATATCTCTTTTGTTTATATCTCCTTCATGCATATCTCCTTCGTTTATATCTCCTTCGTTCATATCTTCTTCGTTCATATCTCCTTCGTTTATATCTCCTTCGTTCATATCTCCTTCGTTTATATCTCCTTCGTTCATATCTCCTTCCTTCATATCTCCTTCCTTCATATCTCCTTCATACATATCTCCTTCGTTCATATCTCCTTCATTCATATCTCATTCGTTCATATCTCATTCGTTCATATCTCCTTCATACATATCTCATTCGTTCATATCACCTTCGTTCATATCTCCTTTGTATATATCTCCTTCATGCATATCTCCTTCGTTTATATCTCCTTCGTTCATATCTCCTTCGTTCATATCTCCTTCATACATATCGCCTTCGTTCATATCTCCTTCGTTTATATCTCCTTCGTTCATATCTCCTTCGTTCATATCTCCTTCATTCATATCTCCTTCATACATATCTTCTTCGTTCATATCTCCATCATTTATATCTCCTGAAGGCGTATCTCCTCAATACATATGTCCTTTATTCATATCTCCCACATTCATATATACTTCGTTCATATCTCCTCCATGCATATCTCCTTCATACAATTATCCTTTATTCATATGTCTGTCATACACATCTCCTTTCTTTATATCTCTTTCATACATATATCCATCATGCATATTTCCTTCATTTTATGTCTCGTTCATACATATCTCATTTATTCATATGTCCTTCATACATATATCTATCATGGATATATCCTTCATTCATATCTCCTGCATACATATATACTTCGTTCATATCTCCTTCGTTCATATCTCCTCAATGCATATCTCCTCAATACATATGTCCTTCAAACATATATCTATCATGGATATATCCTTCATTGATATCTCCTCCATGCGTATCTCCTCCATGCTTACATCCTTCATGCATATCTCCTTCATACAGATATCTCCTTTATGCATATTTCCTTCATTTGCATCTCCTTCATACACATCTCCCTCATTCATATACCCTTGATTCATATCTCCTTCCTGCATATCACATTCAAACATATCTCCCGCATTCATACATTCTTCATGCATATCTCCTTCATGAATATCTCCTTCATACATATCTCCTTCGTACGTATCTCCCTCATGCGTATCTCCTTCATTGATATCTCCTTCATGCATATCTCCTTCATTGATATCTCCTTCATGCATATCTCCTTCATGCATATCTCCTTAATTGATATCTCCTTCATGCATATTTTCTTCATGCATATCTCCTTCATGCATATCTCCTTCATTGATAACTCCTTCATGCATATTTCCTTCATGCTTATCTCCCTCATACATATCTCCCTCATACATATCTCCTTCATTGATATCTCCTTCATGCATATCTCCCTCATACATATCTCCCTCATACATATCTCCTTCATGCATATTTCCTTCATGCATATCTCCCTCATACATATCTCCCTCATACATATCTCCTTCATTGATATCTCCTTCATGCATATCTCCCTCAGACATATTTCCTTCATGCACACCTCCTCCATATGTATTTCCTTCATACACATCTGCTTTGTCCTTCATAATTTTCTTCTTCATGCATATCTCCTTCATACATATCTCCTTTATTCATATGTCCTTCATACATATATCTATCATGGATATATCCTTCATTCATAACCCCTTTATTAATATCTCCTTCGTTCATATCTCCTTTATTCATATCTCATTCATACATCTATCCTTCATAAATATCTCTTTCATACATATCTCCGTCGTACATATCTCCTTCATTCGTATTTCTTTCATACATATCTCCGTAGTACACATATCCTTCATACATGTACATATATCCTTCATACATATCTCCTTCACACATATCTCCTTCATACATATCTCCTTTACACATATCTCCTTCATACATATTTCCTTCATACATATATCCTTCATACATATCTCCTCCAGTCATATCTCCTTGATACATATCTCCTTTATAATATCTCCTTCATACATATCGTCTTCATTCATATCTCCGTCGAACATATCTCTTCATTCGTATTTCTTTCATTCATATCTCCTTCTTAATACATATCTTCTTCAGTCATATCTCCTTCATACATATCTCCTTTATAAGATCTCCTTTATAATATCTCCTTTATAATATCTCCTTCATACATATCTTCTTCATTCATATCTCCTTCATTCATATCTCCTTCATACATATACCCTACATACAAATCTTCCTCTTATATCACCTATGTGTCATAGAATGCATTTAAGTCAGACGCTCTATTGGAGTAAAGAACTGGCAGCAGAGATCGTGTTTATATAATCCTCTCGGAGAAAACTGGACATTACATTATATTACATTACATTCTATAAGGGCGGGTGGTGTTCTACCTGACAGGTTTTTACAACCATGATTTTTGTTGTCGATCAAGAACAGCATATATACTGAACAAGAAAAGTTCCTGTGACATTGAATAAGATTTAATGCAAAGTAATGTTTTTTACCAAATCTAAAAACAATTCGATCCATCTCATCCCACATGTGCTCGATTGGTGAGAGATCAGAGGAGCGAGCCGGCCAGGGGATGACATTCACGTTGTTTTGTTGAAGAGAATCCTGAACAAGTCGAGCAATATGAGGCCGGGCGTTGTCATGTTGAAAGGTAATGCATGGGCCATGACGTCGCAAAAACGGTAGAACAACAGGGCCGATGATCTCGTCTCGGTAACGCTGTCCATTGAGATTTCCCTCTACCACTATCAAACGGGTCCTCTGTCTTGCTTTAATCCCACACCATACCATAACGCTGTCACCACCGAACCGATCTTCTTCCATGACAATGATTGACGTAACGTTCACCTCGACGTCGGTACACTCGAATCCGTCCATCGCTGTGGCTGAGGTGAAAATGAGACTCGTCAGTGAATAGAACTTATCCCCACTGCATGGCCGTCCAGCGTAGACGCTGTCTGCACCACTGTGGACGTGCTTGACGGTGGTTTCCTGTGAAAATGGGACGTCTGGCGGGTCTTCTGGCGACAATGCCTGCACATCTGAGGCGACGACGTACGGTTTGTGAAGATATTCGTCGAAGGCCAGGGATGCATCTTGCAGTCTCTGTTGCTGGCTGGAATCGATTTCGTAGGTGTGTTGCTCGAATCCAGTTGTCTTGTCGATTACTTGTTACACATGGCCTGCTACTCTGAGGATGGTCTCTGACTGCATTAGTCTGTTGCCAACGTTGCCATAAACACCAAATGGTGTTTCTGTGGACATTAAATTGTCTTGCAACAGCACGTTGACTAGATCCTGCTTCAAGCATACCAATGGCTCGCAGAGGCTCATTTTCGGACAGGCGTGGCATTTCGTAATGTTGAATAATTGCGTAATTTGGTTGTTTTTCTGAGTGGTTGCTGTTAGCACGATGCTAAACAATGCAGATGGAATCCCGTTAACGCGCATGTTTTTATACCAATTCTTGGGTAGTGAAATGCATGGGGCTTGCGTAAAAGTCAACTTTTGCATGGAATGCATGCTTTTCTGCAGGAGTTGCGTTTTTTGTGACTTGATTCCATTCATGTACTACAATATTGAAAACCAAACTTTACTTGTGTGAAAAATACACTAAAATATTGGTGTCACAGGAACTTTTGTTGTTGAATATATTTAAGAACTAACTAACCATGTGCGTGTGCATTGGAGTATGAGCATTCCTAGAGTGAGGGCCAAACTGTATGCACAATGTTTGGCCCTCATTGAACAAGTAAAAGTCAATTCTTATAATTTTTTGATATCACTGTTTTTTACTTCGAAGTTTTGAGCGCTTGATCTATGCAATTTTGTTTAAAGTGGCACGTGTAGCTTTATGTTTACACTGACAGTCAAACAACAACCAGCTGTATCGCGGAATAAAATAGGTCCTCAAAAAGAGTCCATGACATGATCGTATACATGTATGCTCAACTTGCTTTACAGGAAAATCTGTTGCATAGTTTGTTTACAACAAATGTATTCAAATAATATCATCATTGGATAAGAAAGGTATGTTACGAACTTCTTCAGTTAGGCGTAATACATTTACATCGTGCACAAGACGCCAAAAGGGACGACACGATAAACGTGACGGGAGAGATTTCCGAAGTTGTTGATAAACTTGTGGCGGTTACATGTGTTAGTCATCATTGATTAAAGATGTGTCAAATAGATACTAAGGTACATTCATAGATTGCTATTGTAGTTTAGACACATATCGAGTTGATAACACGGTAGTTTGGATGTGCATTTCTTCGTGTTGTTCGCTTAGATGGGTCTCAGCGTTGATTTGCGTGAACGGGCATGAAGTCTAACGCTCTGACGTTTCTCAATGTATACTTAAACGCAGAGTTCGAAATTATGGGGTATGAATGATCAGAAAGAACGTTTTTTATTCATTCACTCTAGGGAAGTCCCAGGGTTTCCCCAAGGAATGTGTAAGAAATCAGACTCGTTAAAAACGTAGGGACGTCAAATTGTGTAGTTCATATACTTAGGAACGTCAATGTCGCGGTCATGTGACCGACCTCTCGTCACATGGAAAAGCTGCATATATATGTGTAAACTTCACATGAAATTATATTAACGTATTGTCAGTATTAACAATAGCTTTATTTATACAAATGACAGAGCGGCGGAAACTAACATCAGCGAAATTAAAGCGTTGAATTGGCAAAACTATTGCAGTTACCAACAACACTTTGCAATCATACATTCCATTCATCGTGAACCAGTTAATCTCTTGACAGAGCCAAATTACCACTCGGCACTACTCCGACATACACTCCACCTACAAGAAACGGGAACTACACAGACAGGAACTTTATCAACTTCCACCTGGCACTACACCTCCAGCATGTTGCACTGGGCACTACACCGACAGCAGGTTCGTTAACAGCCACTGGGGACTACAGCGAAAACGCCATCAACTCCTACTGGGGACTACACCGACAGCAACTTCATCAACCACCACTTGAGACTACACCAACAGCAACTTCATCAACTACGACTGGGGACGATACCAACAGCAACTCCTTTAACTACCACTCGGCGCTTCACTGACAGCAACTCCATCACTACACCTGGGCACTACGCCGACAGCAACTTCATCAACTTTCACTGGGAACCACACCGACAGTAACATCATCAACTACCACTGGGGACTACAGCGACAGCAACTCCATCAACTACCACTCGGCACTACACTGACAGCAACTCCATCACTACACCTGGGCACTACGCCGACAGCAACTTCATCAACTTTCACTGGGAACCACACCGACAGCAACATCATCAACTACCACTGGGGACTACACCGACAGCAACACCATCGACTCCCACTAGGGACTACAGATACAGCAACCCCATCAACTACCGCTCGGCACTACACCGACAGCAACTTCACCAACCTCTACTGGGGACTACACCGACAACAGCTCCATTAACCTCTAGTCGGGACTACACCGACAACAATTGTATATACTGGGACTACATCGACAGCAACTCCATCAACTACCACTGGAGGCTACACCGACGAACACTCCATCAAGTACTACAGTGGCACACATTGACATCAACTCCATCAACCTCCCATGGGAACTACATCAAAAGCAACTCCTAACACTGATAGCAGCTACCGCTGATGACTACAGTGACAGCTATTACCACAGTATCTGTACTTGTATTTTGCATGTGGACAGCATAAGCAATAGTGGTAGTGACTGTTTGGCATGTGGGTAGCATCAGCAAGAGTAGTTGTCTGTGAATGGATTTCGGCTAGTACTAGCAATAGCAGTAGTGTGTGTTTGGCAAGTTAATGGTATTAGCAATAGTAGTAGTATGTGATTGGAATGTGGATAGTATTAGCAATAATAGTTGTGTTGATCAACGTCTGTGTTATTATTCAATACGCAGGCAGCATGACATGTTTGTACCTGACTTAAGATAATACTTGGCAACCAACACATGCTGCAAGCTGAATTCACTTGAAACAGCAGGTCAATGTAATGCATCCTCTCTTGACAGGGTACTTCTGGGTAGTTTGATGTAGGGCCAAGAAACAAACAATTTCTAAAATATTAAAGATAGGATTGATATTATAAACTGACAGCCAAAAGAAACTTCGCCATAGTTTTAAATCACAAAAGTTATATGTATGAAGTAAAATGTATTAAAAAATGAAAAATCAGAACGAAATCAACATTTATAACGACAGTCACACAGCATCCGATATTTGCATGACCTTTGCCCGAATTGAGGTGGGATAGCAAAGGCAAGCTTTCAACGTAATGGACAAAGGGAACGCACATCGAAAATAGCTTAAGTTCAATGACAAGTCAAAGTAATAGCGTGTATGACCAGCCCCGGGTACAAGACACGAAAACACACTCCGGCGCACAGACAAGTCAGTCGTCTGATGATGTCACGTGGGATACTTCACCATTTTTCTAACGATATGCCAATAATTGCAAGCAAATATGTCATAAATACTTCCCAAATTATAATAAATACGATCCCACGTCCACTGTTTTGTGATCGCATGTTTTGTGACCGCATGTTACCTATCATGTTCACGGAATGCTAGAGAGTCTCGTTCTGAATTGTTCCGTTTTCCATTTATGACCGATGTCACAAGCAAAGGCGAAGTTGACTTTTTCAATTGAGTTTGGTTTTCATTTTCAACCATACGCGAAAATAAAACAACCAATATTCATATAAAAGCTCCACAGTCATTAGTTCTTAGGTAGTCATGTGGTCGCTTGCTGTCCGGAGACCTCTCACTGTTACAGCTTTTGTTAGATACTGCAACGATCGACACTGCAACTGATATGATGGATACTGCAACTTACGCGATATCTAATCAGCTGCTCGGCGCAAATAATTTTGCAGTAACTTATCCTCACGATCACAACCAACTGTATGATACTGAGAAACTCGAATATGTTTGGATGCGAAATGGACCCTAAAAATGGATAGTATTAAATGTCCATGATGTTACTATGCTCTATTATGCAAGCCATCAGTGTGACGACTGTCACACATTTTCAAGAAAACTCATGGTTGTATTTCTGAATGAACGATGGTGTGTTTTCTCGGGTACTGTTCGGAGAAACAATCGAACAATATAAAAAAACATTAACTAAACATTAACCGCAATATTCGAGGAAAACAGTACTCGTTTGACCGAAGTTGTCTCTTCTAGATCGCATCATCGGCTTGTAAAGAGGCACCAATTATCGGTGTTCTATTTCAGCAACCTTCTCAATACTTCGGATTCAACCAATACAACTTCAGCCATTGTCTTTGCTAACACACAATTTATCGACGCGAACGCATTGTTCTCAGGAATGAGTAAAATTATTGGCAACCTTCTATATGACTATCAGGCGCGTTCAACACTTCTGCTGCGTGTGCAGAATGACCTACGTCATGCTGTTGATTCCTAGGACGCAGCGATTCCTCTCTTTAGCCAGCAGCATTTGACACAAGGTACAACTCAACACTTCAGAAGACATTGGAGTCAGAAGTTGGTTGTTCTGTCATGGTTCACATCATATTACACATGATGCCACTGGTCAGTGAGTATTGATGGAGTGAGATCAGATAGAAGCGTACTGAAGTTTTGGAGTGTCACAGGGATCTTGGCCCAATACCTTTTACATTATATACCCTACCAGTTGGAAGAACTGCAAGACCTCATAACCCCAGGTTTCATCTGTTTGCTGATGACACGCAACTGTATCTAGGATTCAAATCATCATCAGTTAGGGAGAATTCCAGAGAATCACAGCCTGCAGTGCTGACATCAAAAGTTGGATGACCACAAACTTCCACAAATTGAATGATGTCAAAAAGAGAAATTAGATCATCAGTTGAAAACTAATAAGGGCCAAGCTTCAACTTGCCGATAAGGCTTTGGGGACAATTTTGTTCAACCAAGCAATCACGCAAGAAATCTGGCCGTGATCATTTATTCAACATTAAGTTTGAGAATAGAGCAACAAAACCCTTTTCCAAATCCGATAGAAATCTCTGCATAAAGCAGGGTCGACAATACGATTCCGTCTACATTATGAGCACGTGTTTATGAATCCATTAGAAAATAAATCCATGCATTTTTCACTTCAGGATTGCAACAGTCCTCTGCATGACATTCAGCACAATTATCTGGACAAGCTACGGGTTTAGGGTAAGGCTACAACGGGTGCACAATACAGCTGCCAGGTCCCATCACCTAGTGTCGAATTCGCGACCACATAAAACCGCTCCTCTAAGAACTGCATTGGCTACCAGTGATGATCGGCGGATAGTAATACTACTTGCGAAATCTTTCTGTGTTAACTGGTTGGTTGATTATAATACGAGAAAGACTGAACTGATTATCTAAACGGACGGAAATTGTTTTAACGGTGTCAGATGCAATTCCCTATTTGACTTGATTTGACCGTGTTTTATCAGGCGGAAAACTGATTTGCCTTTGCATGTGTTTGTGACGGGTGCCACCGATGGGGCAGGATACGCTCATCTTTTTGTGAACAAGTAGAATTATCACTATGTCATAGAAACACATGCTCATGGTTTAGTCGAAATCAACAATCGAAGCTGCCTTTGTCAGAGATTTCTTAGGAATCGGGTTTTGTCGCTTTTATAAAAGTGTTCGTCATAATAACACCTACCCCAGAAGCACCTAGCAGCAACGATATGTAACGTTTTATTGAGAAAATTCATCTCCCTTCTCTCAAGGCGAATCTTGACTAATATATACAGCTCACATTTGGACCACACTTGAATATGCTTCTGAAATCTACTCTGGATTTACCATGTAAACACATTAATCTTGAAGGAGCATGTATTGTCATTGTTTGCCCATGAGTTCGGGTTGCTCTAAAAATAAACTTGGCATAGAAGTAAATTAAAAATAAAGTGTAGATTATATATATGACATAAATAATAACAATATATAAAAATATATATCAGCTCCAGAGAATATTATCCGTCGATTACCCTACCATCTTGATTAATGGTCATTTGCTGTGTGACGGAATACAGATGAGGCTCTCAGGGGTTTTGAAGTGAAACCCTCAGTAAATATTTCCTACATTCAGCAGTGGATACTGGAATGACCTCGATTAAGGAACAATCTTTTTATTACAAGAGATAAGACGCCAGGCAAATCCAGGTTTCAAACAACCTACTGCATGTGTGAAGATCACTTTCTGTGGCCAAGCGGACGATGATTCTTGTTCTTAACACTTGAAATCAGTGAATGCTCATGATAACTCACAAGCTAATTTCATTAATTAATATATAGGCTAACATACAGTTTCCACAAATTTTGTTTTAAATAATTTTAATGTGGACATGTTGGAACTTGAAAATGATAACAGATAGAAATAGCAACATATATTCTCATACTTGTATACCTATTCCTAACTGTTGTGCGAGCTTATCTTTTGTTTCTATGAAGGTTCACTGATGGGTTCTGAGCCTCACATAGAAGGAATTACGTAATGGTGAACATTAGATAATGTCATAGAGGCATATCCACAAACACCTCACCTCAGTCAGCTGAGCAAATCGTTTCGCAATACAAATCAGGTAAATAAGCAGGGGTACGTGACCTTGGAAAATGGACATACTTGAGGAACGTGCAATGATCAACACAAAAAGACACCCTGAAGGTATGAGTACAACACTAGGGACGGATGCCCTTTCTATGTGTCCGTAAAGGGGTGGGCAGCAGAGATGAAACGTGACCGGGTGAGCCTTGAAGACTACCCCCGTTCTGGAAGTTCTGTCATGTAAGCAACACCAGAATGATTGAGAGAATCTACAGAAACTGTTTTTGAAGAGGTAATAACTTGATAGATTTTTGGGTACTGATCAGGGAAAATGCCAATTTTGAATGTCCATATCTTTCAGGGTCTGAGTAAAAGCATCTATGAAATGATATGGTATATACGTGTCCTATTCTGTCCATATATGTACATAACCACATAAATAAAGTTGATGCTTAACAGAATATGCCTAGTTTGAGTATCCTTGTTCATCATAGAGTAATAGCATGCTATAACATTTCTTTGGATATCTACCATTTCTCTCTTCCAGCTAGCGAACCACCATTTTTAAAACTTTTGTCTTTTTCTTGTCGACAGATACATTCCAGCCTCTTAATTTGCTTTTGTAGTCCAGGTAGTGTGCTTGTAAACATCACTATACCATCGGCAAACAAAAGAAGAAATAATTTTACACTTTCCGGTCGAAGTTGGATGCCTTCAGAACAGTTTTGCTGAATTTGTTGAGCTAATTCGTTGATAAAGAAAGATAACAAAAACGGACTTAAAGTACACCCTTGCCTAACGCCAATATTGCTTTCAAACATGTCAGAAACAATACCATTAGTTCGCACACAAACCTTTACATTGTGATACCTACAACCCATTAATTTTCCAATTTTACTGCTAAGACCATGTGCTTTGAAACGTGACCACGCCTCGCCAAATATTTTCCTCCTAACCTAATATGACACCGTATACAGCAACTAAAGACGCCATAATTAATAAAATCTCTGATTAAACCACCCAAATCTGTCTCCTTCAACCATGTTTCAGTTAGCCCGACTGTATCAAATAAGTTAACAAAGTTAATAAATTCATAATCCAGCTTGTACAACCCACACAAGCATTTTTGTCCAGTACCAAGTTCCCCGCCTCTTGTAACCCCCCTCCCCCTCCCCCACCCCCCGGCCCCTGTCACCATGTAGCAAGGCACGTATTCTGGGGGTGTTCCTGATAGTGCGCGACGTTACATATTGATTGACACCGGTGACTAGCCTGTGACAGGGCATGGCCGTCACCAGGGATATGTATGTCACCCGCTGCTACTTGTGGACGTGCATTACGGTTTATATCAGCCCGGGCTGGGATAACGCATCTGTCTCTTCACGCTGTGGTCAGAGAGAAACAACATGAAATCGTTTTGTCTTCTACTCTTACTAATCTCTGGTAAGTAAAAGAGATATTCTCATTAGCTATATATATATATATATATAGAATATATAGAATGTATTACAGTGATAAAATTAACATTACATAATGTATATTACATTTCAAATATAACGTAATCTTGATCGAATGATAACAATGTTTAAGCATAATTTAAACCATATATTTATTATAATTTAGACCATATAAGTTTTTTATTGGATGACATTTGAATGATATTTAATCAATTGGATAAACTAAGATGCAAAAAGTATCTGTTTTTAAAGAAGTAAAACATTTGTTGCCATACACGATGAAAGAATGAAACTTTTAGAATTAACATAAAATCGATATTCAATTTACATCTGTATTTTCCAAATGATTATATCGTTATTGATTTATTCTTTAACTTTTTAAACGTCTGGTACATTATGAATGCAGAATATAATAACGTACATTAGAATTGACTGTAAATAAGTTACCAATTTTAAAACTTTTACAAATATTTATAATTGGACATATCACCGTCATGACAAGATATCTTTCACTTAGTTGCAGTGTAGTCGTGCAATATATTTAAAATGCACGTAGGTAATGCGCACAGAGCACTTATGCACACTGAATGCTGCGCTATACAAATGCATTTATTATTAATGTAAAATTTTAGTGACGTATCATATTACATTATTACATAAAACAAATCATAATGAGTCGTATTACATCATTTCCAGATAGTTATAGCGTTGGATACAGCAATAGCAGAAATGTAATACTGGGTATAGTACAATATAATGAAATGCACGTTTAATCCAAACAACAGAAAGACTTACTGAATCACATTAACGCAAGATGTTCATAAAATTGTTATTGTAAAGTGCATATCGAAATTGACTTTTTGTGAAATATTTATTTCAAAGCGATTGAACACATTCATAAGAAATATATGCTACTAGCAGCCTGTTGTATAACACTCTCAAATGATTTAAACATTTATTCACAATATGTGAACCTGATTAGGGGACAAGTTCTTAGATTGCCATCTCCCTGGTATTTACAAATTTCACAACTTCTAAATTCAATATATATGTATATGCGTACAACACTGTAGAAGAATTTACGTTTCTTTCTACGCCAAATTAGAGGTTTCCAGTCGGTTGTGTTATAAAATGAATGCATTGAGGTCATATTTAGGTAGAACAGGTGCGACACGTGCAGCTTTTAATTGTAATTGTTGTAATTTCTCACTTCCCCTTCGATGCAACCATCCAATACCTCACATGCGCATTCAAAGTGTTGTCTTGGGAACATTTATTATAGATTGTTTATGGTATTTCTGTGATGTAGATTTTTTAGTTTTCCAACTGAGTAAATCATCTTGAAAGTTGTTTTTATTAAGGTATCTATGACAAAATCGTTTGCCACGGGCTTCAAGTATAACACCACAGTGCATATGGCTTTTTTACAGAGCTGTTATCTTTTCAGGTGAAATATAGTTGTAGACCCCAAACGTTGTCTTGCGAGAGAATAGAACAAAATTTCGCCCATGTACTTAAGATTGATGTATGTGTACTACTTGAATGTTCCAATACACTGTTATCATTTGATGACATGCCAATCGATGTAATGTCGGCAAAAAGTCTTGTCATACAGTCTAATGTTATTTATACAGACAATAAAGAGTAGAGGACCAAGCACGCCCCACCCTGTGACATGCCAGCCTTCATGTAGCTTCGTTTAGATATTTCCCCATTCACAAATACGCTTTGGCGCGATTACTTGTGTAACTAGTAAGCCATTTCAATGATTGGCATTTTATGCCATTCCTCTCCAACCTTTACTCTAGCCCACTCTGCGATCAAAGACTACTGATACATCACGGAATACAATACAATAATTGTCTTTGTTATCTAAAGGTTTACAAATAATAAACATTGTTGCTACATAAGCTGTTACGTCCTACTCTAGTGTGTGACTGACATGCGCCAGGCTGTTTTTTCTATTCCAGTTTGTGGATCTCGGCGTCCTCGGCTTGACTGCCAGCAGCCCGGATGCCACTACGACTTCAACATCTACTGCCTCAGATCCGGACATCTCGTACTCGGCGACTGCAAGCGCAAACGGGCTGTATGTCAGTAAGCAATTAGCAATTTTATTAAGTCCCTAGATAGGCAGTTTGATTTTGTGTATGCATATGGTAGACATGAAGGTGAAAGGAAGGTGATACGTTTGACTGATTGTAAAAATATGGTAGATGTTGAAACATGTAGATGTGATTATGGAAGACTTATGTCGAACTGTGAAAAGATGATAGATGTAGAAGATTGTAAATATTGACGTAGACAGAAGACGTGGAGCAGATTGTAAATCTAGACGTAGACAGAAGATGTGGAACAGATTGTAAATCTTGACGTAGACAGAAGATGTGGAGCAGATTGTAAATCTAGACGTAGACAGAAGATGTGGAGCAGATTATAAATCTAGACGTAGACGGAAGATGTGAAGCAGATTGTAAATCTAGACGTAGACAGAAGATGTGGAACAGATTGTAAATATTGACGTAGACAGAAGATGTGGAGCAGATTGTAAATCTAGACGTAGACAGAAGATGTGGAGCAGATTGTAAATCTAGACGTAGACGGAAGATGTGAAGCAGATTGTAAATCTAGACGTAGACAGAAGATGGGGAGCAGATTGTGAATCTAGACGTAGACAGAAGATGTGGAGCAGATTGTGAATCTAGACGTAGACAGAAGATGTGGAGCAGATTGTAAATCTAGACGTAGACAGAAGACGTGGAGCAGATTGTACAACTGGGAACAGACGGAAGAAGTGGAGAGGATTGAACATGTTGAGGTGGAAGGTAGATGAGGAGGTGGATTGTAGATGTGAAGGTTGATGTTAGATATTGTGGTTTATGTTAAATCCATTGTAGATGTAGAGGCTGGTTGTGAATACGGGCGTAAATATGTTTGATGCTGTAGATGCTGTAGATGTAGCACCAACCAAATAGGACGTAATTAAACAATAAGAAAGACTGTATGCACAGATTGCTTCTGACGTGTGTTGAGTACATTTATACCATATTTCCGTTGCCTTTTAACCCTCTGGATGCCGAGTTTTTTTCTGGCGCACATTTTCCTAAGATCGGAAAAGTGAAGGTTGTGCGGGAACTGCGCTCACGCGGCACTGGATCTACCTCTGGCTATAAAATTACGCTGAGGTGGAGAATATTAAATTTCCTATTTGATGGTGTAAATTTAACTGCAAATATTAAACAGGTTTTAAAAAAAGACACTTCTAAGTGTTGTCCTAAAATTTATCCTGCGTTGAAAAACAGTAAATTTCTCCGCTTTTTATCGTACACCGATAAAATACTGTGCGACGATTTTTTTTATTTAGAAGCTCTACGGAAACTGTCACAAAATACTGCCTAATATCTGAACGACATATCTACATATGAAATAGAGTTATATGCGTATGTATAACGGCATACATTCAATGCCAAAAATAGCATGCCGTACATTTCTCTATGACGTCAAAAGGCGACAGAGAGGTTACACACGTACAAAGAAAAGGGGGCATAACTCCGCTATGCTTAGCACTAGTTTATTGTAACTCTGGTCAATTGGTGAGAATTAGCTGTGGGAAAGGACAATATATTTTCGTGGTGATTTGTTCACGAGGAACCAAACTATTCTAACACCAATATCGATATAGAAACTGTATACGTTTAGTTATTAAAAACCCCCATAAGAAATGATGAAATCGTACTTCATAAAAAGGAGGTAATAGCGAAATGGATGGCCCTATCTAACCTGTAACTTATTCCTTAGATTCCAACATTCTCCTGATAAGGTAATTGTAATTTGACGAATGTTGCACCATTATGAATGGGGCACTAGCCTTGTCATCAAATGTAATGGAATAACATCATTCCTTTTGACGTCATGGCTAGTTTTATGTCTTAGATAACGTCGGAGAAAGACAACACTGGTATTTTGATTAATATATATCTCCCCTAATTTTCGTTCATGGTATGGAAAATCTCGATGTGTAAAACGGAATTTGACGCTTTTTCGACACAACATAAAATGATTCCTTTTACCAAGTAAAAAATGTCTTGAATATGTAAACAATTAGATAGTTTATCGTGTATCTTAATTGGACAAGACACGCACCTGTTTGGCATCAATTTACTTAATGAAATACCCAAAAGAATATTTCAAAACAACCCAATTTATATTCAATATTGGACATAAATTTGTTCATTATTATGTTATTATTTCTCTTCGTCTCGTCTCAGAGTTACACGATAAAGATGCGAAGAAAGCTCTATTGGTATAGAATTATCAGGATAATCGTAAAAGGTTGAACCAACGGGGTACCTGGCATGGGTTTTATTTTTTATACTTTTTACAATTCCTGGAGAAATAAAGTAAACAGTTTAATATCCTGTGATCACAATATTGAAAAAAAGAATGAACCCATAGATGATATAATGCAAATCGAGAGGAATAATTCCTAAATTGTTTGTGACTAACGCGCACCTGGCGAATCGTTAGATATCACTGTTCTGCATATCAAACGACATTAAAACAATTTAATTGAGAAATGTGTGCATATATTTTAACGAAATATTTTATTCATTTTGTTAAATTAATATATTCAGTTTTAGTTATAAAATAAAATGAAACGACTATTCGTGGACATTGGTTATATGAGCTCATAATATTGACTATTACACATCCCAAGAAATACGTACATGCTGCAGTTTACACTTCGATTCATCTTGTGACACTTGTCCAAAGGAAACAACAAAACAAACCAAAGGAAAGAAATATCGTATTTGACACTATAAACCTATAAATTCTTATGTAAACAATGTCCAAACAAACAGATTATCAAAGGTTCGTTCATACATGTTGTGGCCTATATTTACGTATGATATCATTTTGAACATTGACAAATATCCAAAGTGAAATTAATTGTATGAAAGAATGTATAAAAGATATGCAAAATCTGCATCATAACTGAAACTGTAAACAGCACGATACAATGATCGTGTGCACTCTCATTCATGGACATTCACCTCAAAGAAATTACCAAATACGTACAACAATGTTGACGTATGACATCACTACCGGTGACCGATTTTTACAAAATGGCGTGTTCACTGTCATCAATAGGCGGGATTTTACGATGGGACTTTCGTTGATTCAGGGATCGTACATACATAAATGTGACATGAAAGTAATCAGAACCATTCTGACAATCTATGTACTGTTATTTGTTGATATATTTTTCATTTAAACCAACGGAAATAGTCAGAAATTCCGATAAATACCGTTGTCGTTGTGCGTGATTTTGCGTCGGTCATGGCGTCACACAGGACGGTAACTTTGACAATTTCTGTTGAAAATATCAAATCATTGCAATGTATCTATTTTAAATTCCCTAATTCTTCCTACGATTCTCTTTCCATGCATATTGTGAAAATGTTGAGCCAATATTTTAAACGAATAGACGAATGGATAGCTCAAAATAGGAGAAAATGCTACACTGCGTAAAATCTGAATTTTGCATTTTTTGTCATTTCAAACAAGTACAGTTTTTCGAGCACAGCGTTCGTTTTCACACTTAACTTATTTTGCTTGATTTCATCTAGGCACTTTGTATTGGTGACAAAGACTATTGGTCATTTGATTCTAAAATGTATGAGGAATTCAAGGATGTATGTATCGCAGCTTTGTTTGAAGTATACGTGATGCTACAGGCGCCTCAAAACCGGTGTACCTGAAACGTGATTTTGTAAACACTATCCAATATGCGGGAAGTTCACATCGGCGTTCGTGTTTGCGTATTTTCTAAAACATTCGAAACGATTGTAGGGTTATCGGAGACGTTTTGGAATGATCAATGGTGATTTCATAAAAGACAGATACCCATGATTACTAATATTCTATTTCTCCGAGTAATATCTGAAATTTAGATTTCAAAACATGCGGTAAACAACGCCGTGACTGGTGATTTAGCCATGTGTAAAAAATGGCGACATTTATGATGTACCTAATTTTCAGAGGTTATTTTCAGCACTTTTGCTTGGCCTAAAATGCCAGTGGATGATATCACAGAACAGGACATTTCCCACCTTATTCAAAACTGTGAAGTGTTTTTGTGTGGGTAATGTATTTTTAATTTTATGCGACTTCAAAGTGAGGGTTGTAGAGAAGGGACATATATGTCCCTGTGGCATCCAGGGGGTTAAGTGTTCTTTGAAGGCTATGTTTTGGTTGCAAAGTGGTGGATGCTGAGGTTAACCCACTGATAATAGTATTCAGTTTACCCGTCGTGTTTATAACTTCAGAATGCGCTCTCGGTCAATGATCGGTGTCACACTGCAAATGTTGCCTCTCTACACGCAAGCTGCACATTAATACATCAGCTCACCAATGTTGAATATATTCTGTTGGTGCTGACCGTTAGATTAATGATGATATATTATCGCTGATCACAGCAGGGGTCATTAATATGTCATTCCTTGCAAGCAGCAGGAAGTGTCTGCGCCTGCAGGCTCACAGACATGTCCGGACGCCCAGCGTCTTGTTTCTAAAGTACCATGACATGTTTCCTACACCGAGCAACGTCACGTAGCATCCATCCGCCTCAGAACTAATCGTTTCTTTTTGCTCACCCAATATCAGCTTGAACGAGTTGATCCAACGCCATGTTATCACGATAGAGAGGGCACATTACACATATTGAATGAGTCATTATCCTGTCGTCAGAGGTCATGGAGTGAGTGAGTGAGTATGGTTTTACGCCGCTGTTAGCAATATTCCAGCAATATCACGGCGGGGGACACCAGAAATGGGCTTCACATATTGTAACCATGTCGGGAATCGAACCCAGGTCTTCCGCGTGACGAGCGAATGCTTTAACCACTAGGCGTCCCGACCATCCCCAGGGATCATGGAACATTCAGATGAGTTTACTAGATATGACACGTGGCTTCGCCGTCCAATATTACCACATTTACAGGGAGTTCCCACACCTTCTGCTCACTGGCACGTACTTTAGTGGATCGGATGGTCGTTGACATGGTTCATAGCGAAGCATCGTAACATTGTTCAGGCTATGCACTCTTATAAAAAGGAGACTTTCGGAAACAACTAAAAAAAATTAAATTGTAAGAGAAATGAGTTTCTAGTAAAAGTTCTAATGATCATAATGAAAGAATTGGAACACGGTAGTGTAGTACTCCCGGTTGTGAAATATGTTAGTTGTTATAACCGCCAAAGACCTTGAAGGACGACAGACGGAAGATGGATAATTTCATTTGACATTTTTGGATCAGTCGTGAGTAATAACGCCACGATTTGTCAAACATTCATTCATTTCGTGAGGCATGCTGTGTATAAATCTCCCAAGGGCGATTTCAGGGAGTGTGCCACACCCCTCTTGCAGCGCCTCGCCAATATATGCGATTGTGGTCGGCGGTCTATGACGTTGACGCACACATCTCCCTATCACGTCCTAGACGTGTGCTATTGGGGAAAGGTTCTGGCTCGTTGATGGCCGCAATGGCATTCTGTGGGTGTCGTACTGCTAGAGGTGAATAGTGACGATTCGTGCGCGGTGATCACGGGAGCTGTCGTCCTGAAAGACAAAACGTAAATCAAAACACCTTGTACAAGGGACACAGAATCGTGTGAGTATGTTGTCCCGTAAGTCCAATGACAGGATTCACAATGAGGAGTGGGGTTTCGCGCAGTCACAGTGATGCTACCCCACGCCACAACGGATCCATCGCTAAATCTGTCATGACGTCTCGGGTTGGCATTCGACGTCGCCTGTCAAGGAATTGCAAAACGAATCTGGACTCATCTGAAAACACGACACGTAACCAGCGACCAGTTACCCAATTTTCGACGACTTTGTGTACACCATTGCCGTCTGTTGGCAATAGAACGATTTGTAAGGGGCGGCACAACACGAGGCTGTCGAGCATGGAGATGAGCTGCGTGTAGACGATTCTTTATCGTCTGATCCGCAACTCGTACTCCAGTAGCCTGATTAAAGTTTGGAGCAATTTTATTCGGCGTTTGAAATCGATTTCTCAGAGCCTGAACTCTTGTGGCTGACATGGGACGCCCTAAACGGGATCGATCGTCATCATTTGGCCTTTCTTGGTATCTGTTTTATAGTCACAGCCAGTAGCCCGAAGGTGCTCCACGCGTTGCAGGCGCCGCTTCGCTAGTTCATGCACAAACAAATGAATGAAATCAAGTAAATCGCAACTGTATGATAAGCAGAATAAATACGATTGCCAGAAATATGACGTGTCAAACTCAGAAATGACAACCTACTCATATGTGTTGCTCTACTGCGTGAGACAGGACGTTTTTCGGTTTTACAGATATAAACGTTCAGGCATGGGAAATTGGTCGTCAACATTTATCGTTGTTCTATAACTTGCTATTAACATTTATATTGCGGTGTAACATTCTAATTGAAGATTCCCTTGAACGGTGAGACAATCTAATCGAGGATTCCCTTGAACGCTGTGATAATATAATCGAGTATTCCCCCTGAACGGTGTGACAATCCAATCGAGGATTCCTCCTGAACGGTGTGATAATATAATCGAGTATTCCCCCTGAACGTTGTGATAATCTAATCGAGGATTCCCCTGAACGGTGTGACAATCTAATCGAGGATTCCCCTGAACGTTGTGATAATATAATCGAGAATTCCCCCTGAACGGTGAAATAATATAATCGAGAATTCCCCCTTAACGGTGTGACAATCCAATCGAGGATTCCCCTTGAACGGTGTGATAATGTAGTCGAGGATTCCCCCTCACGGTGTGATAATTTAATCGATCTCATCAATCTAATTAAACTTTCCCCAACCGATGTGGCAATCGAACTGACTATTCCCCTATGTTTAAAATATACTTTTCATGAACCTTATGAAACAGGCGTAAAATATTTCTTGCTGGCATACATGTACTAAAAACATATTCCCAAAGCAATGTAATTTATCAGATCCTCTGGGCCACCATACGAAGGTGGCAGGTTCGATCCATTTAACCATACAGAACACATTTGTATCTTACTTGATTCCGACTTGCCTACTTGTCTGCAGTGTGTTCAAATGCAACATAAATCTCACGGGAGGAGGGGCGGTCGGGTAGCCTAGTGGTTAAAGCGTTCGCTCGTCACGCCGATGACCCGGGGTCGATTCCCGACATGGGTACAATGTGTGAAGCCCATTTCTGGTGTCCCCCGCCGTGATATTGCTGGAATATTGCTAAAAGCGGCATAAAACCCCATTCACTCACTCACGGGAGGGCATTCGCGTGCATCAGTATCACCGGACGTGGAATCGAGTTTGGAGCCGTCCTAATGACCGTTTTATGGACATTAAGGTCGTACAGCAAGATCGTTGTGGGGGTAGGTCCATAATGGTATGTGGTGGTATGTCAATGACTGGCGGAACTGCGCTCCATATTGTCCATGTCATAGTCACGGTTAATACTATCGGGACATCTTCATTGCACCTCTCGTGGTGCCATTTGCACAACTTGCACAATATCTCAACATGATAATGCACGTGCTCTTCGTGCCAGGATTGTGACCCAACTCCTCTAAAAGCAAAACATCCCTGTTGTACCATGGCCAGCACTCAGTCGTGACCTTTCCCCCATCGAACACGTCCGGGACGTCATTGGCAGACGTGTACGTCAATGTTTAAATCCACCCACCACTCTCGATGAGTGAGTGAGTTTGGTTTTACGAAAACATATGTCAAACTCACATTGGATATGATCATATCATTTTCATTTGCCGATAGGTCTGGATGGTTGCCACTATCCCATTTCTTTTGCATAGTATATATTGAACTCCTCTTAGCAACACAAAGCAAAGTCGGGTTTCCCGATGGACGCTGTACACACTGGACACTGGGACAATGGACACTGGGACACTGGACACTGGACGCTGTACACACTGGACACTGGGACACTGGACACTGGGACACTGGACACTGGGAATGAACATTGTACATCCTGTACACTAAGGCTGAGAATCTAACTGCACAGTCAACGACACAGTTTGTGATAAATCTACAAAACATTCAAGGACACTGTATGTGAGAATCTAAAAACACATTCACCGACACAGTGGATGAGAGTGTGACAGACGGACTTTTACACTGTGTGGGACTATAACAGAAGTGTTAAAGGCTCTCTGGTCTAATTGTACTGAAGTTTAATGTACACTGTATGGCAATCTTAATGGAGATAACACTCAGACAAGCTAAATATTACCCGACACTGATTTACAGGCTATCTAAAAAAAGCTCACCTGTTTATTTACTCTGATTAAAGCAGAGAATCTATATGAGTGATTGAATGTTATGCTAATCAAATATGACATATTACCGGTTCTTGGGGACACTGTGACCATATTTAAATGTGCAAACCTTGTGTTTCAGCTTCAATGAAGAGGAGGACCCTACATTTCGCTCCTGTTTGGTTGTTGTGGAGTCAAGGACATCGAGCTGAACACCTGTCACAGATTGGTTTATTGTTGTGAAGTCACAGTGATCGAACTGAAACACCTGTTAGAGATTGTTGTATTGTTGTGGAGTCACGTTTATCTAGCTGAACACCTGACCTAGTTTGTTTGATTGTTGTGGAGTCACGGTGATCGAACTGTACATCTGTCACCGATTGATTGATTGTTGTGGAGTCATGGGGATCGAACTGTACACCTGTCACAAATTGCTTGATTGTTGAGGGGTCACGGTGATCGAACTGTACATCTGTCACAGATTGATTGATTGTATTGGGGTCACGGTGATCGAACTGAAAACCTGGTCTAGTTTGTTTGATTGTTGTGGAGTTATGGTAATCGAACTGAACATCTGTCACAGATTGTTTGATTGTTGTGGGGTCACGGTAATCGAACTGAACACCTGGCCTAGTTTGTTAATGTTCTAAATTTATCCTCGTTGGTATGCGCATTTACGTCCTGTATGCATTCCCAAGGGAAACAAAAGGCCAGAAGTAAAGAACTTCTAAGATTGAAATTGTTATGTTATCTATACAGTTTATATGTCACTTTTATCGTGAAAAACCAGCAGTAAAATCACAGGCCGCGGTGGTGCAGTGATGACACCAGATGACTGAAAACATCCTGGGGGATGTTGTTCCAAATGTCAACCAAAGATTGTCCCAAGTGAGCTAGCGTTGTCGGCTGGTTCTGGTCATTGGGATACGTTGTTCTATCGTATCCCATATATCTTCTACGAGGGAGAAGTCAGGAGAAACAGCTAGCCATGGCTGGCAGTACAGCAATGTTATGCCTTCTCAAATAGTTTATTACAACACTACAACGTGACGGTACGTCTCAACATTTGCGCAAAGGGTAGAACTTGATGTCGAACGATGTCGTACCAATAGTGTACGCCATTCTGATTGCCATTAACACTGGTGAGTTGTGGTCTCCGAAGTATTGCGATGGCATCAAATACAATTACACTTCCAACCCCAAACTGACGACGTCTAATAATGCAAGTGTTGCTAAACGTTAGCCAGAACGCCTGTGGACCCTTACACGACCACCAGAGCTGGCAAGATGAGACCTTGACTCATCGGCGAACAGTGTACTGTCCCAGTCTTGTTTTGAACCTCAGATGCTGGCAACACCAAGTTGGGTGTGCCTGACGGTGGCGTGTCTGGCGGCCACGTGGAAGCAGAAACGGGCGTAGCGCAGGTTGGCGGGGCCGGATGTTGCGTCAGCTGTTAATGTAACAGTTTTGTATAGATTCCGTATTAATATGGTTGTCTTGTTGACGTGACGTCACACGTAGACAACCGGCCCATGGCAAGTCATGAATGTTGCCCTGTAGATAACGTCTGGATGAACATTAAAATGTCTGGCAACTTTGTTTTGCGTCATTCCTGTATGCAGCATAGACGTTGATTTTCAGCAAGCCGTGGCATTGCTTAAGCGTTATGTGCGGTTAAACAAAAATGTTTAAAGAACTCCTGGTAGAAAAACAATCAGTGTGCACTGAGAAAACAGTTTGGTAAATACTAGTAACAGCGCCCACAAGGTAGCAAACAGCGGAATTACTATACTGCCTTGTAGTGCACGAAGATCCTGACGATTAGAAAATATTACCTATTAAATTGTGTTCTTTCTAAACACGTTTAGGGTCACACATGAAATGAGATATCGCCTTATTTTGTGGAAGCCTCGGTGGCTGAGTGGGTCAGATAGCTGACTTTGTGTGCTGGCGAATATGTGGCACACTCTGAGAGTGTGGGTTCAAATCCCGGATGGGACTCAAACCCAAACGTACTCAAACATGTACTTTACAAAGAAACTTTATTTGAAACCCAAATATATCATTTGTTGTATCGCCTCCTAGCCTTAAAACCACCTGAACACAACATCTGCATAATCCCAACATCTTTAAAATTTAAACATTTTTAATAGAGTGCTTATCATCAGGCTGTCAAATACGGATAAGATGTATGAAATATATTGAAATTAGATGTGCAAATCAGATTCACGAGCACATACATAACACATATACAACCGTGACCTACAACGAACTTGGTACAATATTAGCATATAAATGTACAAATAAACCAAGATAATGGTGAATAGGACATTTGACACTTGTGATGACGACAGTCTCCGGTGGTAGCGTGACGGACGAGGTTGCAGTTTCGAATCATACCGGTTTAAAATTCTTCGTGTTCATCAGTGTGTTTTGTTGCTGTATGCCAAATAGCATATCTCTCATACAGAAAGCTGACAATGAAAGTATGTATAATTACTACTTAACACGTTGTAGTTAGTGACAATAGGCCACTTGGTACAAACAATATTTACTGATTTGTAAATTCTGCTAACATGTTAGTGTCTGAGTGAGCAGTGAAATTCACAAAGTTTCTAACTATATCTGTCAGTGTGAGGGTCACATTAAAAACACCAGGGATGCAGGTATCATGCTCACAATAAACACGCAAACATTAACATAGTGCGTTGTGCACTATCGTACACGTGCAATTTGTGAATCAGAATTAAGTCGAGGAGATGTCTTCATGAATATTAGTGTGTATTGAAAGATGTATTACTTTATTTCCCACTTTCCCATTCTTATATATATATATATATATATATATATATATATATATATATATATATATATATATATATATATATATATATATATATATCGGTAAGCAAATAGGGAATAAAACATTTTGTCAAATGCTTATTTTATCTCGCGAATCTGACAAAGATGATGTTTTATAAGGTCACTTGATGAGACGAAATTGTTATATGACAGGAAATGTAACAATACTCTTTACAACCTGTACCCATACGACATAATGCACCTAAACTTCAAGTTCATGTTAAACTTTATACTGCAGCTGCAGTCTACACATCTAGTGACTGTGACGTGTAAGTGTCTAGAGACAGTCGGAGTCCACTGTGACTCTACAGAGTACGACGTGTTCGTGTCGAATATAAAACGTCATCGCCAGGGACCTACCCGTCTCGATCATCTGCCGTGATAGGCGCAGAAGGCAGACTGTTGATGAAAATTATATGGATGGATCAGTGAAATTCAGTGATGACACCAGGTGTTCTTGAACAGAATAAACACGAACAGGAGAAATAGAAACAACACCTGCCTAATGTGTCACATATTTTGCAGATTTACTGTACAAACACACATAATGAAGAGCCATTATATTGAAAGATCTATCGCACAAATACCAGGCCTTGTGATTTCTTCAGCTTTGTACATCTATTGCAGCAATTCTTTAAAGTCTTAAAGATGTCTGGTTCAGAGACACGTCTGCACAGACAACTGTGCCACCTGTGGCCGACACGAAGCATCACCCACCCACACGGCAGATGTCACAACCGGCGTCCACGCCTGAAATGCGATCTTTGAGTTTACTAATTTCAGATTGAAAGAGGAATCTGTTCTGGCTCCCCAACTCGAGTGAGTTACCAGCAGTGTTAGTCTAACTACCTCTTTGCATGAGGTCATGATGTGTCCGGTGAATGCAGTTCGAATCTGGGTCAAGGAAGGACAACCTTATTTGTTGCCAATCACTGTTCGCCAGCTCCAGGCTGTGTACATTAAGCTGGATACATCACCAAGCAATCTGTTCTTTGTTTTCCATCCCCGGAAACAACTCGGCGGTCACAGAAACACACCAGTGGACATTTTCTTATCTGGCACTTGCTCCAATATGTGTATGTCGGGGTGTGGCTGTAACAGAAGAGTACCAGAAATATTATAAACATAGATATGGAATCAATATCAAGCACGCATCTTTATATCTACAGCTAACTAATGCTTACACCATATCTCTACAGTCACCACATACCTCTATCTCGACAGCAGTGAAATGTTCCTCTCACCCTATCTCTACAGTCACCACATACATGTACCTCTATCTCGACAGCAGTGAAATGTTCCTCTCACCCTATCTCTACAGTCACCACATACCTCTATCTCGACAGCAGTGAAATGTTCCTCACACCCTATCGCTACAAACACCACATACCTCTATCTCGACAGCAGTGAAATGTTCCTCACACCCTATTGCTACAAAAACCACATACCTCTATCTCGACAGCAGTGAAATGTTCCTCTCACCCTATCTCTACAGTCACCACATATCTCTATCTCGACAGCAGTGAAATGTTCCTCACACCCTATCGCTACAATCACCACATACCTCTATCTCGACAGCAGTGAAATGTTCCTCACACCCTATCGCTACAATCACCACATACCTCTATCTCGACAGCAGTGAAATGTTCCTCACATCCTATCGCTACAGTCACCACATACCTCTATCTCGACAGCAGTGAAATGTTCCTCACACCCTATCGCTACAATCACCACATACCTCTATCTCGACAGCAGTGAAATGTCCCTCACACCCTATGTCTACAGTCACCACAAACCTCTATCTCGACAGTGGTGAAATGTTCCTCTCAACCTATGTCTACAGTCACCACATACCTCTATCTCGACAGCGGTGAAATGTTCCTCTCACCCTATCTCTACAGTCACCACATATCTCTATCTCGACAGCAGTGAAATGTTCCTCACACCCTATCGCTACAATCACCACATACCTCTATCTCGACAGCAGTGAAATGTTCCTCACACCCTATCGCTACAATCACCACATACCTCTATCTCGACAGCAGTGAAATGTTCCTCACATCCTATCGCTACAGTCACCACATACCTCTATCTCGACAGCAGTGAAATGTTCCTCACACCCTATCGCTACAATCACCACATACCTCTATCTCGACAGCAGTGAAATGTCCCTCACACCCTATGTCTACAGTCACCACAAACCTCTATCTCGACAGTGGTGAAATGTTCCTCTCAACCTATGTCTACAGTCACCACATACCTCTATCTCGACAGCGGTGAAATGTTCCTCTAACCCATCTCTACAGTCACCACATATCTCTATCTCGACAGTGGTGAAATGTTCCTCTCACCCTATGTCTACAGTCACCACATACCTCTATCTCGACAGCAGTGAAATGTTCCTCACATCCTATCGCTACAGTCACCACATACCTCTATCTCGACAGCAGTGAAATGTTCCTCACACCCTATCGCTACAATCACCACATACCTCTATCTCGACAGCAGTGAAATGTCCCTCACACCCTATGTCTACAGTCACCACAAACCTCTATCTCGACAGTGGTGAAATGTTCCTCTCACCCTATGTCTACAGTCACCACATACCTCTATCTCGACAGCAGTGAAATGTTCCTCACATCCTATCGCTACAGTCACCACATACCTCTATCTCGACAGCAGTGAAATGTTCCTCACACCCTATCGCTACAATCACCACATACCTCTATCTCGACAGCAGTGAAATGTCCCTCACACCCTATGTCTACAGTCACCACAAACCTCTATCTCGACAGTGGTGAAATGTTCCTCTCACCCTATGTCTACAGTCATCACATACCTCTATCTCGACAGCGGTGAAATGTTCCTCACACCCTATCGCTACAATCACCACATACCTCTATCTCGACAGCAGTGAAATGTTCCACACACCCTATCGCTACAATCACCACATACCTCTATCTCAACAGCGGTGAAATGTTCCTCATACCCTATCGCTACACACACCACATACCTCTATCTCGACAGCAGTGAAATGTTCCTCACACCTATCCCTACAGTCACCACATACCTCTATCTCGACAGCAGTGAAATGTTCCTCTCACCCTATCTCTACAGTCACCACATACCTCTATCTCGACAGTCACCACATACCTCTATCTCAACAGCAGTGAAATGTTCCCCACACCTATCTCTACAGTCACCACATACCTCTGTCTCGACAGGAGTGAAATGTTCCTCTCACCCTATGTCTACAATCACCACATACCTCTGTCTCGACAGTCACCACATACCTCTATCTCGACAGCAGTGAAATGTTCCTCTCTCCCTATGTCTACAGTCACCACATACCTTTATCTCGACAGCAGTGAAATGGTCCTCTCACCCAATGTCTACAGTCACCACATACCTCTATCTCGACAGCGGTGAAATGTTCCCCACACCTATCTCTACAGTCACCACATACCTCTATCTCGACAGCAGTGAAATGTTCCTCTCACCCTATTTCTACAGTCACCACATACCTCTGTCTCTACAGCTGTGTAGCTGAACTTCTTTTTAAGTTTCTTCGGCAAACAAGGGAATATGGTGTTGATGATTGGAGATATCAGCTTTGGGTCCGTGGTGACCGGCTTGCCGTACCCTGTTTTGAAGAAAGGAGCATACACCAGTGACACATTGATAACCGCCACATCGTCACGTTGTCTCGTCACATTACATCATTGTATCGAGTAGGGCAGTTATCACAGAGACTGAGAAGTAAGAGCGATGGAATAGAGCATACCCGTGATGAGACTAACGATGATTCCAACAACTACGTTGACGAAGGCGCCGGTAGCCGTGTAGTAGAGATAAGAGAGGCGGTAGATGCCGAGGTGGTCGTCTCTGAAAACATACATATCATTATGACAGGAAGTCCTGGAGGAGATGGCTCACCCTACAGCCCTACGCAAACATCGGAGACGACGTTCTACCTCTACATCAACCCTGGATATGATGCTCCACCTTGGATATGATGCTCCACCCCTAGACCCACCCTGGATATACTGTTTCACCCCTACACCCTCCCTGGATATCACGTTCCACCTCTACTCCCATGTTTGATATGATGCTCCACCCTTACTCCCACCCTGGATATGCTGTTCCACCTCTACTCCCACCCTGGATATGCAGTTCTACCTCTACTCCCACCCTGGATATGCTGTTCCACCCCTACACCTACCCTGGATATGCTGTTCCACCCCTACACCTACCCTGGATATGACGTTCCACCTCTACTCCCACGCTGGATATGACGTTCCACCCCTACTCGCACCCTGGATATGATGCTCAACCCTGGATATGATGCTCCACCCTTACACCCATCCTGGATATGTTGTTCCACCTCTACTCCCACCCTGGATATGATGCTCCACCCCTATACCCATCCTGGATAAGATGTTCTACCCCTACACTCACTCTGGACATGACGTTCCACCTCTACTCCCACCCTGGATATGCAGTTCCACCTCTACTCCCACCCTGGATATGATGCTGAACCCCTAAACTCACCCTTGACATGACCTTCCATCCCTACTGCCCACTGGGGCAAACTGATCCACCACCGTCTGCGGATTATAGCTCAGGTGTTGGATAGAGTGTATCTAAGAATTTTCGAGGTTTTAGATGACCAGTTTATTCATTGCACCTACACTTTGGTCAACTCGGTATTGTTTGCAGGTGAGGTAGCTGATGTCGGAGCAGTGGAGTTGGTGACGTTCCAGTTGCAGCCATGTACGGAGAAGTGAGACATCGGCGTGTTGACGTCATACATGTAGGCTCCAATAGCCAACCACGACAAGAAGAGAAGTCCGCTTATGTATCCGGACAATGCACCCTGAAACCAAGGATGTTGTATGTTTCCACATGAAGTAGACACAATGTATGGATGTATGGCTAACTACTTGGTTGACAACGGTACAAGGACATATACCGAAACGTCGCTTTACAGTAATGCCTATTAAGCAAGTTATTTCCATATAGTTTATTCACGAATGTTATTCTCACGACCGTTACCTCATGTTGCATATAGACCCACCCCCCCCACCCCCACCCCACCCCACCCACCCGAGTTACTTCAATGAAGAGTGCTTTTTATCCCGACAGTTTCTTATTAGAGGGTGTAACAACCCTAATGGTTGTACTGCAACGTAGCAATCCCAATTATGATATAAAGTGATATGTTGTAATCCTAATGGTTATATTGCTATGTGGCAATCCTAATGGTTATATTGCTATGTGGCAATCCTATATATGGCAAAGCCAAATGGTTATATATGCAGTATAAAGTGATAATGCTAATGGTTATCTGTAGTGTTATGTAGTAATACTCATAATGTTATGTAGTAATACTTATTTTCACAGAGCTGTGTTGTAATCCTAATGCTTAATATAGAGCTGTGTAGTAATTCCTATGTTTATAGTGCTGTGTGACAGAAATTAAGTCATGGTTTGCGCACAACTCAGTATGAAAACTGTTGCGTATGTTACAGTGTATACAACTCACCCATTTATTAGCTCGAGGGAAAAACATTCCCAGGATAAATATTCCAAAGAGCGGTCCATCCAAAGTACTAAGAATGGCATAGGAAATCTGAAATCATGCAACCATCGTTAATATAGGTAATATTGCAGAAGAAATCACGTTTATCCTTTTCTGTTAAGGACACAAGGCAATTTATGAATACTGAGTTATTTGAGTGAGGAGTTTAAGTAAATTTATCAGAATGTTTAAAATAGTGATTTTACCTGCAGTACATTTCCAAGTGTCGACGCAACAAATGCTAGTCCGATGCAGAGAAAGCCAAAACAGGCAGCTGAAACAAATTGAGGCACAGATTAGCTGGAACACAGTAAAATACAGAAGTCTGAAACGCATCCCGACATAGATTAACTGAAAAACATCCTGATACAGAAAAGCTGAAACACATCCAGACACAGATTAGCTGAACCAAATCCAGACACAGATTAGCTGAACCACATCCAGACACATACTGCTCAACCACATCCAGACATAGATTAGCTGAAACACATCCAGACACAGATTAGCTAAACCACATCCAGACACAGATTAGCTGAACCAAATCCAGACACAGATTAGCTGAACCACATCCAGACACATACTGCTCAACCACATCCAGACATAGATTAGCTGAAACACATCCAGACACAGATTAGCTGAACCAAATCCAGACACAGATTAGCTGAACCACATCCAGACACAGATTAGCTGAACCAAATCCAGACACAGATTAGCTGAACCACATCCAGACACATACTGCTCAACCACATCCAGACATAGATTAGCTGAAACACATCCAGACACAGATTAGCTGAACCAAATCCAGACACAGATTAGCTGAACCACATCCAGACACATACTGCTCAACCACATCCAGACACAGATTAGCTGAAACACATCCAGACACAGATTAGGTGAAACACGTCTAGACACAGATTAGCTAAAACACATCCAGACACAGATGAGCTGAAACACATCCAGACACAGATTAGCTGAACCAAATCCAGACACAGATTAGCTGAACCAAATCCAGACACAGATTAGCTGAACCAAATCCAGACACAGATTAGCTGAACCACATCCAGACACAGATTAGCTGGAACACATCCAGACACATACTGCTCAACCACGTCCAGACACAGTTTAGCTAAAACACATCCAGACACAGATTAGCTGAAACACATCCAGACACAGATTAGCTGAAACACATCCAGACACAGATTAGCTGAACCAAATCCAGACACAGATTAGCTGAACCACATCCAGACACATACTGCTTAACCACATCCAGACACAGATTAGCTGAAACACATCCAGACACAGATTAGCTGAACCACATCCAGACACAGATTAGCTCAACCACATCCAGACACAGATTAGCTGAAACACATCCAGACACAGATTAGCTGAACCACATCAAGGCACAGATTAGCTGAAATACATTCAGACACAGATTAGCTGGAACACATCCAGACACATACTGCTCAACCACGTCCAGACACAGTTTAGCTAAAACACATCCAGACACAGATTAGCTGAAACACATCCAGACACAAACTGCTAAAACACGTCCAGACACAGATTAGCTGAAACACATCCAGACACAAACTGCTAAAACACGTCCAGACACAGATTAGGTGAAACACATCCAGACACAAACTGCTAAAACACATCCAGACACAGATTAGCTGAAACACATCCAGACACAAACTGCTAAAACACGTCCAGACACAGATTAGCGGAAACACATCCAGACACATACTGCTCAATCACATCCAGACACAGATTAGCTGAAACACATCCAGACACAGATTAGCTGAACCACATCCAGACACAGATTAGCTGAAACACATCCAGACACAGATTAGCTGAAACACATCCAGACACAGATTAGCTGAACCACGTCCAGACACAGATTAGATGAAACACATCCAGACACAGATTAGCTGAAACACATCCAGAATTGAATATTCACGAGTACATGCTCCCAAAGACGTTTCTTCCTACCAAACTCACCTGAACACTTTGTGATGATTGTAGCTTGAAGGTTGGTGACAGAAGTAAAAGGCCTAATGTAGTCTTGGAGCACCACAGCGGACAGGGCGTTTATACCGGAGGACAACGAGCTGCAGAACAATGATAGCAATATAGTTCACCAATATTAGATACATGGTGAGCGTTGGGGTTGTTCACCAGTAGTAGATAACGTCATTAGACCACCAGTAGTAGATAACGTCATTAGTCCACCAGTTATAGATAACGTCAATAGTTTACCAGTAGCAAATAACGTCAATAGTTTACAGTAGCAAAATAACGTCAATAGTTCACCAGTAGCAAAATAACGTCAATAGTTCAACAGTAGCAAAATAACGTCAATAGTTCACCAGTAATAAATAACGTCAATAGTTCACGAGTAGCAAAATAACGTCAATAGTTCAACAGAAGTAGACAACGCCAATAGTACACCAGTAATAGATAACGTCAATAGTTTACCAGTAGCAAAATAACGTCAATAGTTCACTAGTAGCAAAATAACGTCAGTAGTTCACCAGTAATAAATAACGTCAATAGTTCAACAGTAGCAAAATAACGACAATAGTTCAACAGTAGTAGACAACGCAAATAGTACACCAGTAGTAGATAACGTCAACAGTTCACCAGTAGTAGATAACGTCAATAGTTCACCAGTAGTAGACACCGCCAATAGAAGGCCAGTGCTTGGCAAAGTCAATAGTTTTCCAATAAAAGATAACATCAATAGTTCACGCGAGACTGGCACTATATGGAATATATAAATACCATATTTTTATATTTTAGACTGCCATTGTATTGTATATATAAATATGATATTACTGTACTTGACACTGCCTGTGTATTGTATTTATAAATAAGATATTGCTGTAACTGAGACTGCCTATGTATGGTATTTATAAATATGATATTGCGGTTCATGAGACTACCACTGCTTAGTATCAATGACGCCCTGGTGTGACGTTGATTAATGTTATTTGGATACTTCTATATGTAACGGGTCAGCGTGTGGTTCGAAGTGACAACTAGGAGACGATGGGTTGCAGTATATGCAAATTTACTTTATACAGGTAGATATATACATACGCTATACATATACAAACACTATGGCAGACAATCGATGTACAATACAATGGGGATTAACAATTGGTATAAGCATCTTATAAATAACGGCAATCAAGTGTTTCAAGGCACGTATATGTCATGGCTACAGGCTAATTAGCCTTTGGAATTAAATGTTCATTCAGACAATGGTGTCCCAAATCGGTCGCTACATTGATGTAACTGAGAATGTGACTGCATGGTATATATAAATATGATATTATTTTACCTGAGACTGCCACTGAAGATGCAGGACAGGAAGATACCAGGCAGACCAGGCAGGTGCCCCAGGATGTCCATCACGAATAGAGGGAGTAACTGCAATACAATGTCAAGGTAAGGTTGCCTGCTTGTCTGCCGGAATGACAACGATAGTTCGTGTATCGCGTGAACCATGCAATAGCTCAATTGACCTTTAATAGCATATATCTGGCATGTGGACTCCTGGAAATGATACACATCGAATCTTAATGAATCACTTTGTTCATCATATCTCTTTGCTAAACCCTCTCTCCACGTGACACTGTCACGCGTCTGTGCTGCTGGTGAGGTCATAGAGGGCATGTTTCCCGTCTCTCTCTACATAACACTGTACCTCGTCTGTGCTGAGCATGATGTTATATAAAGAATGATGCTCTCTACATAACACTGTACCTCGTCTGTGCTGAGCATGATGTTATATAAAGAATGATGCTCTCTACGTAACACTGTACCTCGTCTGTGCTGAGCATGATGTTATATAAAGAATGATGCTCTCTACATAACACTGTACCTCGTCTGTGCTGAGCATGATGTTATATAAAGAATGATGCTCTCTACGTAACACTGTACCTCGTCTGTGCTGAGCATGATGTTATATAAAGAATGATGCTCTCTACGTAACACTGTACCTCGTCTGTGCTGAGCATGATGTTATATAAAGAATGATGCTCTCTACATAACACTGTACCTCGTCTGTGCTGAGCATGATGTTATATAAAGAATGATGCTCTCTACGTAACACTGTACCTCGTCTGTGCTGAGCATGATGTTATATGACGAATGATGCTCTCTACATAACACTGTACCTCGTCTGTGCTGAGCATGATGTTATATAAAGAATGATGCTCTCTACATAACACTGTACCTCGTCTGTGCTGAGCATGATGTTATATAAAGAATGATGCTCTCTACATAACACTGTACCTAGTCTGTGCTGAGCATGATGTTATATAAAGAATGATGCTCTCTACATAACACTGTACCTCGTCTGTGCTGAGCACGATGTTATATAAAGAATGATGCTCTCTACATAACACTGTACCTCGTCTGTGCTGAGCATGATGTTATATGACGAATGATGCTCTCTACATAACACTGTACCTCGTCTGTGCTGAGCATGATGTTATATGACGAATGATGCTCTCTACATAACACTGTACCTCGTCTGTGCTGAGCATGATGTTATATAAAGAATGATGCTCTCTACATAACACTGTACCTCGTCTGTGCTGAGCATGATGTTATATAAAGAATGATGCTCTCTACATAACACTGTACCTCGTCTGTGCTGAGCATGATGTTATAAAACGAATGATGCTCTCTACATAATCCTTTACCTCGTCTGTGCTGAGCATGATGTTATATGACGAATGATGCTCTCTACATAACACTGTACCTCGTCTGTGCTGAGCATGATGTTATATGACGAATGATGCTCTCTACATAACACTGTACCTCGTCTGTGCTGAGCATGATGTTATATGACGAAGGATGCTCTCTACATAACACTGTACCTCGTCTGTGCTGAGCATGATATTATATGACGAATGATGCTCTCTACATAACACTGTACCTCGTCTGTGCTGAGCATGATATTATATGACGAATGATGCTCTCTACATAACACTGTACCTCGTCTGTGCTGAGCATGATGTTATATGACGAATGATGCTCTCCACATAACACTGTACCTAGTCTGTGCTGAGCATGATGTTATATGACGAATGATGCTCTCTGCATAACACTGTACCTCGTCTGTGCTGAGCATGATGTTATATGACGAATGATGCTCTCTACATAACACTGTACCTCGTCTGTGCTGAGCATGATGTTTATGACGAATGATGCTCTCTACATAACACTGTACCTCGTCTGTGCTGAGCATGATGTTATATGACGAATGATGCTCTCTACATAACACTGTACCTCGTCTGTGCTGAGCATGATATTATATGACGAATGATGCTCTCTACATAACACTGTACCTCGTCTGTGCTGCTGATGAGGTTATACCGCAGGGGATGACAGTCTTTATAGAAGGCATACATAACAACACCGATGAGGCAGCAGAGACTGACTATGGCAGCAAGCCCCAGGGCGTTAATCCATATTGCACTGAAAACAAGAAACAGAAATGTGCTGGTGATTACGGTAACAATAATGATATAGATGACGTGTTCCTAGATAGCATGGAATATTCCTGACACGACGCAACATGTCCTCATAGCAGGCAGAATATATGATTTAGAAGTTTTGACCGTCCCAACATTACACTCCTTAGTCATTCGCATCACGTCGTAGCATAGAGTAAACTCCGCATAGTCATGATCCATTCATAACATACACCACATTCGTTAAGCCTGATCATCCACACAAAGCTTACGCTACACTCTTAAAGCCTTATCATCCACAAAAAGCATACGCCACACTCCTGAAGCCTTATCATCCACACATAGCATTCGCCACACTCTTGAGGCCTTATCATCCTCACAATGGATATGCCACATTCCTTAAGCCTCATCATCCACACATAGCATACGCCGCACTTTTGAAGCCTTATCATCCACACAAAGCATGCGCCACACGTTTGAAGCCTTATCATCCACACAAAGCATACGCCACACTCTTGAAGCCTTATCATCCCAATGGATTCAATACTCTCTCCGAACCTTAACATCCATTCATAACACACTGTACACTCCCCGATGTTATTACTTCACTCATAACATATTGCACACTCCCCTACGTTATTACTTCATTTATAACATACTGCACACTCCCCGATGTTATTACTTCACTCATAACATACCGCACACTCCCCGATGTTATTACTTCATTCATAACACACTGCACACTCCCCGATGTTATTACTTCACTCATAACAAACTGCACACTCCCCGATGTTATTACTTCACTCATAACACACTGCACACTTCTCGATGTAATTACTTCACTCATAACACACTGCACACTCCCCGATGTTATTACTTCACTCATAACAAACTGCACACTCCCCGATGTTATTACTTCACTTATAACACACTGCACACTCCCCGATGTTATTACTTCACTCATAACACACTGCACACTCCCCGATGTTATTACTTCACTCATAACATACTGCACACTCCCCGATGTTATTAATTCACTCATAACACACTGCACACTCCCCGATGTTATTACTTCACTCATAACATACTGCACACTCCCCGATGTTATTACTTCACTCATAACACACTGCACACTCCCCGATGTTATTACTTCACTCATAACACACTGCACACTCCCCGATGTTATTACTTCACTCATAACACACTGCACACTCCCCTATGTTATTACTTCATTCATAACATACTGCACACTCCCCGATGTTATTACTTCATTCATAACATACTGCACACTCCCCGATGTTATTACTTCACTCATAACACACTGCACACTCCCCGATGTTATTACTTCACTCATAATATACTGCACACTCCCCGATGTTATTACTTCACTCATAACACACTGCACACTCCCCGATGGTATTACTTCATTCATAACACACTGCACACTCCCCTATGTTATTACTTCACTCATAACATACTGCACACTCCCCGATGTTATTACTTCACTCATAACACACTGCACACTCCCCGATGTTATTACTTCACTCATAACACACTGCACACTCCCCGATGTTATTACTTCATTCATAACATACTGCACACTCCCCGATGTTATTACTTCATTCATAACATACTGCACACTCCCCGATGTTATTACTTCACTCATAACACACTGCACACTCCCCGATGTTAGAACTTCATTCATAACATACTGCACTCTCCCCGATGTTATTACTTAACTCATAACACACTGCACACTCCCATATGTTATTACTTCATTCATATCATACTACACACTCCCCGATGTTATTACTTCACTCATAACATACTGCACACTCCCCGATGTTATTACTTCACTCATAACATACTGCACACTCCCCGATGTTATTACTTCACTCATAACATACTGCACACTCCCCGATGTTATTACTTCACTCATAACAAACTGCACACTCCCCGATGTTATTACTTCACTCATAACATACTGGACACTCCCCGATGTTATTACTTCATTCATAACAAACTGCAAACTCCCCGATGTTATTACTTCATTCATAACATACTGCACACTCCCCGATGTTATTACTTCACTCATAACATACTGGACACTCCCCGATGTTATTACTTCACTCATAAAATACTGCAAACTCCCCGATGTTATTACTTCATTCATAACATACTGCACACTCCCCGATGTTATTACTTCATTCATAACACACTGCACACTCCCCGATGTTATTACTTCATTCATAACATACTGCACACTCCCCGATTTTATTACTTCACTCATAACATACTGCACACTCCCCGATGTTATTACTTCACTCATAACACACTGCACACTCCCCGATGTTATTACTTCACTCATAACACACTGCACACTCCCCGATGTTATTACTTCACTCATAACACACTGCACACTCCCCTATGTTATTACTTCATTCATAGCATACTGCACACTCCCCGATGTTATTACTTCACTCATAACATACTGCACACTCCCCGATGTTATTACTTCACTCATAACATACTGCACACTCCCCGATGTTATTACTTCACTCCTAACACACTGCACACTCCCCGATGTTATTACTTCATTCATAACATACTGCACACTCCCCGATGTTATTACTTCACTCCTAACACACTGCACACTCCCCGATGTTATTACTTCATTCATAACATACTGCACACTCCCCGATGTTATTACTTCATTCATGACATACTGCACTCTCCCCGATGTTATTACTTCACTCATAACATACTGCACACTCCCCGATGTTATTACTTCACTCATAACATGCTGCACACTCCCCGTTGTTATTACTTCACTCATAATATACTGCACACTCCCCGATGTTATTACTTCACTCATAGCATACTGCACACTCCCCGATGTTATTACTTCATTCATAACAAACTGCACACTCCCCGATGTTATTACTTCACTCATAACATACTGCACACTCCCCGATGTTATTACTTCACTCATAACATACTGCACACTCCCCGATGTTATTACTTCACTCATAACATACTGCACACTCCCCGATGTTATTACTTCACTCATAACACACTGCACACTCCCCGATGTTATTACTTCATTCATAACACACTGCACACTCCCCGATGTTATTACTTCATTCATAACATACTGCTCACTCCCCGATGTTATTACTTCACTCATAACATACTGCACACTCCCCGATGTTATTAATTAACTAATCAACTGATCGAACTATCATAGCATATACTACACTCTTTGTATTACAGTGCACTCTCATTTCGTTTATATGATATAATATATCCTCATGCCATTCCTCAACATACATTCATGATAATGACCGACAGACCACCATGCCTCTCATTCATGTGAAGTCAGCAGTAAATGTGTTCCTACATCTGGGCCTTCCTGAGCGTGGGACAGGCGAGGAGTCGCTGTATCTGGCACTGGTTGACGGCATAGTAGGACATCCACATCATGCCGCCCCCCACAGCCACGGACCAGAAGGAGTGCCGCGTCGTGGGGTTCACGCTGAAACTAAGGCAAACAGAGGCACATCTGGGTTACTTAAAATAACATTTCTCGTGCCAGATAAAAGCATCACCAGACTTATTGACATTTGCAGACAGTCCATGTTACAGCTAAACACAAAATAATATGTTGGACGTTTGCAGACAGTTCTTGCTGCAGCGGAAAACAATACATAATTTTGACGTTTATAGACAGTCCAAGTTACCGCTAAATACAAAATATTATATTGGACGTTTGCAGACAGTCCATGATGCAGCTAAATACAAAAGAACACATTTGACGATTGCAGACAGTTCTTGTTGCAGCTGACAATGCCATCCTTACTCATCGAAGTAGACCCGGCTGTGTTCACTGGCTATTTCCCACGCATTCTTGAGGCCGTCTGTGACAACAGTGCCTTGGATGAAGGCAGACAACAGCCCGACAAGGATGAGGACGGCCTGGAAGCTGTCTGCCCACAGAACAGCCTTCATCCCACCCTGGGGCAACAGAAACGTCGTAAACATTACACCAACACAAACACAAATTACACCAAGCACACAAAACACAAACACAAAATACTATACACAAAGACACACACAAACACGCACAAATACACACGCGCGTCATACACATATCATAAACATTCCACAACCCACACAATTCATAAGCATTAGACCTCACACCAACGCACGCCATAGGCATTACTCCCCTCACACAAACAGGAGCATTCATTTAGGAGCACTGCAACATACAAACACACGTCATTTAAATTACAACACACACAATAATCACTGCGCCACAGAAACACACTCAATGAACCTTGCACACAACAAACACAAACACATTTCCTGAACATTACACCATACACCGAAACAGGCGTCATAAGTATTATTCTACTCACACAAACACACATCATAAGTGTAACTCCACACACATAAACACATATCATAAGCGTTACTCCACACACACACGACAAAAGTATAACACCACACACACAAACAGACGTCATAAGTAATACTCTACATTAACAAACACACACACACACGCGTGCGTGTCATAATCGATATTTTACATACAAACACAAACACATGTAATCAGCGTTACTCTATACACCCAAACAAAGGTCATAAGCGTTACTTGATACACAGTATTATTCCACACACACACACACGTCACAAGTATTATTACACACACACACACGCACACACGCACGCACACACACGCACGCACACACACGCACGCACACACACACACACACACACACACACACACACACACACACACACACACACACACACACACACACACGCACATCCTATAAGTGTTACTCTCCATTGGCTAACACACGTCAAAAGCATTACTTCACACACACAAATACACAGAAGTATAACTCTACACATACAAACACACATCATAAGTATAACTGCACATACACCAACACACATCATGAGCATTACGCCACACACACAAACGCACGTCATAAGCATTACTCCACATGTGTGAGATATGATGGCTATACCAGTGACTTCTTCCAAGTCCAACAAAGTGTTGGCCAAGGCGGAGTTGATGTTTCTTATCTTTATTGATGTTTTGACAACTAGCCTAGAAACCAACAAAAGGGTTTTATCATTTGAAGTGAACTTGTATCTACAGTATTACTGGCAGATGATGCAACATCAGTAGATTGTACAACACAGGTCTCCAGTTGTCGCTTGACGTAATTCATCAATACGCCTGTCAATGGCGTTTATCATACAATGCGCAGAAAAGCTGTGTCAAATATACAGGCGGTCACAAAGTTGAAAAAGACGTTACATTGAAACTTCGCAGAACTGAACTGCCAGTAAAAGAGAGTACTTTGCACACAGGCTCTCTAAAGACCACATAGAAAGTGCGCTAAAAGCAAGACGTACCATTGCTTCTCTCAGAGATAGTGGGTTAAAAGCCGGGTTTCAAATCCACTGACCAGTGTTCAAATATGGCGGCGTGTTGTTCTCCCAAGCGCCCTCTATGCTTGGGAACTATGGGCAAACATCATCAAAATAACTCAAAATAACTAATGAATTAGAACTACTGGAACCCCACTTCGCCAGATCAATACAGAACTTTCCCAAAAGATCCCCAACTGATGTAACTACTCAAACTCTTGGTCTCTGGACAATGGAAGCAGTGATTGATAAGACTAAATCTCGGTAGACTCTGTAGAGGTAAAGCAGATTATTTTGTTAAAACCCTAGTTTACATTAAAATAGGACAGTACGTAACCAACCGTGTCTCAGACACATCTGTTGTCCATGATCTGCTAGGCATTGCTAAAAGAACAAGCTCTTCCATTTCATACAAACGTATCTCACTGAGGGCATTTCCCACCAAAGACAACATGGAAAGGAATCGTTAATAACACGGTAGCTCGACTTGAAAGACAGAAATGGATAGAAAAGGTGTCTACATGCCAAGAACTGAAACGTTTTCATATGATACATGAAAGACTAGCTCCACACAGATTGTGGAATATGTGTGACCTTTACAACATGAATAGCAGGCCAATATATGCCCTAGTTAAACTAGGTATTTTACCCATAACAACTGGTGTATGTATGATATGCGAAGAAGAATGTAACGATGTTGTACTGCACCAGTCTGTAAAGTGTGACAGTCTGGTGCAAGGAAGAAATAACCTCTGTTGAAACTGTTTGATTAACTGTACCTTAACCAATATCTTGAAATAGAAGATTGTGCAGACAACGAGGGGAGAGTTGTGACACGACGTGGTGGCATTACGGCTCTTCGAGAGACGTCATAAGATAAGCATTACTCTACGCACACACATAAACATACACTGCATACACTTTACATGGTGGTTGTAGGCTAGTGTTTCTGTAATCTTAGATGAGGAATTACAATTATTTAATGTGAACAATATAAATATTTGTTATTCCTAATGCATGATATTTACGACACGGAAGCACGCGAAGACTACATCTTTATTGTATATGTCATTCTTATATCAGTCCAAGTCATGGACTTTCATTACTTTCTTTCCTTGAAGTAACGTTCGTATCCCCACGTGAATACAGCACTTTGTGACCTGCCCCATGTATCAGGTAGTGCCAAAGCATTTGCAGACATGTTGTTTCACACAAGCACTGGAATTCCTTCTTTACAGTATTGTGCATGTTTTGCAATAGGTTCAACACTTTCACGATTTATCAGGTAGATATTTCCACGTTGTCCACGTTCAAAACAATTAATAAAAACGTGGATAGGGCGTAGGATCTTTAGCCTGCGCGGCCTGTACTGCAGACAATAGTACGTGTGTGTGTCGTCTGTGCCTCATTCGTCCCGTCCTCTAAGCGTTCTCAGTTGATCAACTCAATACAAGCGTGCCTCATACACCGCCCTCGCCACCTCGCCGGGCGTCTATCCCGTCCTTAACACGCTTTTGGTATTTCAGTTCCACGTACTAATAGTTTGCAAGTAGACCATCCCGGAATTTACACGACGTCATCACGAGCTATAAATATCTGACGAAAAACTGACGATCTCCATTCCGTACCTGGCCGTTCTAGGACGCACATCTAGGAAGTTTTTAACTCAAGTCATCATAGTAGTCAACATAGTAGGGATAATTTATGGATAACTTCTTCATTTACTGTAAAGGCGACGTTTCGGTATAAATCCTTATTCAGCCTTGCTGGACAACGGTATAAGGTTCTACACTGAAACGCCGCCTTTACAGTAAATAAAGAAGTTGTTATCCATAAATATATGTCTACATTGTCATTCGTCAACTTCTAAGTAATGCCTATCAAATAATTCATCAAGTCAAGCAGTTGAAGTTGCGACAAACTGCATAGGACCTGCTCAGGTCGTAGTCGGAACGTCTTAGTCATGCGAGAATCGTACTCGAGTTGCAATGTCGATGCTGGTCCGTGTATGAAGTTCTCACACCGACGCTGCAGACTGCCGGTACGTTCATCACACAAGGTGGTTGACATGACTGCCATGCGCCGACCTCGCTGCGTCCTCACCCTCGCAGAACCATGCCGATTGTGTTACTGTACCTGACGGCCTCTTCCTGACAGGGTACTCACCATCGATGTGAATAGAGTGTCTAATCATGGTAGGGTACTCACCATCGATGTGAACAAAGTGTCTAATCCTGGTAGGGTACTCACCATCGATGTGAACAGAGTGATTAATCTTGGTTTGGTTCTAACCATGGATGTGAACAGAGTGATTAATCTTTATTGGGTTCGAACCATGGATGTGAACAGAGTGACCAATCCTGGGAGGATACTCATCATCAATGGTAACGGAATGACCAGTCACGACAGAGTACTCACCATTGATTTGAACAGAGTGACCAATCCTGTGAGGATACTCATCATCAATGGTAACGGAATGACCAGTCACGACAGAGTACTCACCACTGATTTGAACAGAGTGACCAATCATGGTTTGGGGCTAACCATCAACACTTACAGGATGACCAGTGCTTGCAAGATACTCACCATTGACGTGTACAGAGTGACCAGACCGCCAACTGTCAGGATGGACACCCAAAGCTCCATGCCGGTCACTGCAATAAGAAGCGTTGTACTAATTAGACATTTGCAAAGTTGTCACATACAAATCACAAAGTTGACAAATATAGAAATACAATGTAGGTAGAAACGGTACACCATTTGCTCCGAAACACAATAGCACTTGACCCAATACACAATGCCAAGTAATAATATACCCAATAATACATGTTGCCAAACAGTGCACCATCTGGTCAGATACCAACATCACGTGATCAGATACAGTGCACCATCTGGTCAGATACCAACATCACGTGATCAGCAACAGAACTCCAACTGGTCAGATACCAACATCACGTGATCAGCAGCAGAACTCCAACTGGTCAGGTACCAATACCACGTGATCAGATACAGTATAACCCTTGGTCTGATACTAATACCACGTGATCAGATACAGTATAATATTTGTTATGATACTAATACCGCGTGATCAGATACAGAACTCCAACTGGTCAGGTACCAATACCACGTGATCAGATACAGTATAACATTTGGTCTGATACTAATACCACGTGATCAGATACAGTATATTATTATGCCTTACAGTGAGATTGAACTACTGACCCCACATGAGCCCGTATACCGTCAGTTAAAATCTAAGATGGATGATACTAACCAAATTGAGACCGTTTACCGTCAGTAACAGCCATTTTGAATTTTCGAACACCAACCTCACATATTTCACATTTCACAGAAATACAATGTAGTCAGAAACACTACACCATTTGCTCCGAAACACAATAGCACTTGATCCAATACACAATGCCAAGTAATAATATACCGATTATAACATGGTGTCAAACAGTGCACCATCTGGTCAGATACCAATACCACGTGATCAGATACAGTACACCCACTGGTCAGATACCAATACCACGTGATCAAATACAGTACGCCCACTGGGCAGATACCAATACCACGTGATCAGGGACAGTATGATATTTGGTCTGATACTAATACCATGTGGTCAGATAGAGAATACCACGTCGTCAGATCAGTATACCATCTACCATATACTAATACTAATACAGAAAGGCATGTTGTTAGGTACAAAAAAACTCTGTGTTAGATACGGAAAACCAAGTTGCGAGACTGAGAATACAATATGGTGGGACAATACCGTATTGTTAAATAAAGATTACTATGGTGTTAGATGCAGAATGTCATGTTATTAGGACGGGCGTAAAATATATTGTAACTTGGGCATTTGTGTTTACACAAACAATGTCAACAAGTGGCAGGTGTGACACTTGTCATAACCTCAGGTTCTCACGTGTCATAACAAGTTCCAGGCACAACAGTAAGTTAGATGTGATGGCTTCATTCACCTAAGGGTGTTCACAATCATTGATTCTCTCAAACATAAACAACGCGCTGTAATAAAGTTCCTACCAAGGAGGGATGCAAAGCAAACTGAATCCATGATCGCATGTCTAAGGTGATAGTTAAGGATGCTCCTGACTATTCCACAGTTTGCCGTTGGTCTCTACAGTATCAAAGGGGTAGGGAGTCCATAGACGATGACCCAAGCTCAGGCAGGCCTTCAGATGCCACCCAACCTGAAACCATTGATGCTATAGAAAAAGGAATTTTGTCTGACCGACGAGCGAAAGTATTTTTTTAACTTTCTAGGGAATTCCAAAAATCAGTTGGAACTGTTGAAACCGTTATTCATGAGCATCTTGGTATGTCTAAGGAATCTACAAGATGGGTACCTAGAAACCCCAGCGCTCAAGATCGATATCAGAGAACTGAAAGTTGTCGAGAACTCCTGGATCTCTTTACTGCTGATGAAGCCTGATTTCCTTCTTGTCTGGTGACAGGTGATGATCTCGTCCAGTGACAGGTGATGATCTCGTCTAGTGACAGGTGATTATCTCGTCTAGTGACAGGTGATGATCTCGTCTAGTGACAGGTGATGAAACATGGATCCACCACTGGGAACCGTAAACTAAATTGGAATCAATGCAATGGAAGCACCCCAATTCTCAGCCTCCAAGGAAGTTTCGCACTCAACCATCGGCTGGCAAGGTAATGGCTACCATATTTTGGGATGCAAGAGGCACATTACTGATTGATTACATGCCACCCAAAACTACAATCAATGGACAGTATTATGCTAATGTAATGAAAGAATACGAAAATCTATTCGCCAGAAACGCCGTGGGATGTTAATACGTGGTATTCTACTTTTGCATGACAACGCTCCGGTTCACAAGTCGAGAATTGCACAGGCCGCCATATGTGAATGTGGATTCGAACAGTTAAATCACCCACCTTACAGCCCAGACTTAGCCCCCAGTGAATATTTCCTGTTCCGACAAATGAAATCTGCCCTACGTGGAAGACGCTTCCAGGATGACGAGGACATAAAGGCTGCCACAGAGACGTGGTTAGAGGGCCAATTTGCGGATTTCTATAAAAGTGGTATTAAAAGCTAGGAATAAGTGCAATGAGGTGAATGGAGATTATAATGAAAAATAAAAGTGCAAAAGATATTCTGCGACTTGGTCCTATAGTGAACCTTATTGAACGCCCCTCGTAGATACAGAATACTTTGGTATGAGATACAGAATAGCATGTTGTTTCATACAGAATACTTTGGTGTTAGGTACGTAATACCACGTGGCAGATGCATAAGACCCTAAGGTATACACACAATAGCATCTGTTCAGATGTACAGTTCATGTGGTAGATATAAGAGGAAATATAATGTGTTAATTTTCTATTTTGTTTTGACTATGTTGCAAGGCGTGACAGCCTTTGAGCCCTCTTTCAGCGGGAGTAATGCTATGCAACAGATTGCCACACGTTACCTGATTTCAGGGCTAAAGACGGCGCGTAGAGCACAAATGAGAGGTAGACAATCTGAAATGGAGTAAAATCATGATTATTACGGTTACTCGTCGTCTGCGATATTTCATTGGTAGCAATGTAAAACAATTCACAATACATGTACCATGAATACCCTGTACCACAGTTTTATTGACAAGACATTTATATATATATATATATATATATATATATATATATATATATATATATATATATATATATATATATATATATATATATATATATATATATATGCTGTACCTGCTGAGATAAATAACGCAGTAATGAAAAAAACCAAACTGTTTGAAATAACCAGACGTAACATGGTCTGCAAAGCATTGTGATCCAAGTTCAACAATTGACAATACATTACTATACCCACTGTTTGAAATAACCAGTTGAGAGACGCTAGCATCGTGACAGCTCTCCCAAATCTCATCTCAAGGTACTGGAAACAAGATTTCAGACATGAAATGGAATGTCCATGATGTTTTATAACATCTAGGCAGGCCAAGGAATGAATTGTTACCGAATAACGTATAAAGAATACTACACTCATTCTCGTTAGATACCATTTTTACGAAACGAGTGGACTTCCTATGGTATCTGATCGAGCGAAAGCGTTTCGTAAAAATGGTATCTAACGAGAATTAGTATGGTATTTTATTTATTTCCCAAGTCAAAATATGCATTGAAGTGTAAAAATTTAAAAAACTTTCTTTCGTTGACAGATTAAACTGAAACCGGTTGCAAATCTGGTTGCGCATGAATATTGATATATGCCCAAATATGGGCATTATTGACATTTCTATGCATACGCATTAACAACATGTTCCTGCTGTTGTGTGTGTTCTGTTATTGTTCGCATTTGGGATGTTCTGGGCCACAAAATTAGAAGTCAGGCACACTTCCACGGAGTTTTTAAATGATTTGTATCGGAACTGTTCACTTTGAGTGATCTGGTCGTGCAGTCGTGTATGTTTATTCATGAACAAACACCTCACGAAACAATGCCACAAAATACGCTTCGAAGGGGGCACAACCAGAGCATCCAACGTAAGTCAAGATATATACCGTACAGCATTGAAAACGCACCACCATGAAAATGGATGTATTTTTATCCGGGCTTAAATATATAAGTGAATGAGTAATAGACGACGTTCTGGACGAAGAATGAAGAAGAACAGCTGGTCAAAACACATTCCTAAATTTTTGTGTGAGCGAAATCGCCAAAACGCAATAAATTGCGTGCACATCATGGAAAACGTGTTTTGTTTCACGGGAAGCATGCAGAATAGGGCTATAAAAGACAGACTTTTAAAAGCCACATCACTTGTTGCTGCAGACGTAAAGGGTACTGACACAAGAAATGCCAAGATTAACAGCAGAGGAACGTGAACGTGCCTTGGGCATGCTTCAAGGTGGTACGTCAAGGGAGTGTCATGGTGTGGGGCGGCATCAGTCATAACCATCGAACAGAGCTCCATGTTTGTCATGGAAGAGTTAATGCCCTTTACTACTGTAAAAACATATTGGCAAATCACGTCATCCCATTCTTTCATCAGCACCAGGATATGCACACCTTCCAGCAAGATAATGCAAGAGCGCACTCAGCACGCGTTTCAACACAGTACCTATCAAACAATAATGTGCCTCTGCTTCCATGGCCAGCCATGTCACCCGATCTATCGCCAATTGAACATCTATGGGATTACCTGGGTCAACGCCTCTCACGTCGTCCGCAAGTATAGAACCTGAGAGAACTTGAAGATACACTACGTCAAGAGTGGAATGCCCCGGAACACTATTCGCAGACTTATTCGATCAATGAGAAGACGTTGCATGGCCTGTGTTGCCGTCAATGGCGGACATACCTGATATTGACTTTTCATTTTAACCCTATGTGTCTTCCTTACACTGATGACGTAATTGTAATTACTGTGTGGTATTCCTGTTTCCTTTGTCGTCTTTCTTAATAATCCGTCTATGTCTGTGCTAATTCAAAATCGGCCATTGCTCAAGTTGTTTTTGTAATATTTCAAGATTTATTGCTGGTGCGTTTTCAATGCTGTTCAGTATATATCCAGATAGTTAAAACTGACTTCATTTCACCACGCTTATCCTTTTATGTTAAATTAAATTGAAAGTCGAGAAAGTGGTTGGGTGCGTCACGCTCATAGGGACCCTCGATCGATGGGTAGTAGAACATGGACTCGATTATATGATGTCTGTACTAGCTCTGTGCATAACTAATACAGGATGCAAAGCGAAGTTGATGCGTGTGACTATCTTGTTTGGTTTAGTAAAGTGCGTGTAAATGTCTCTCACTTTCATGAGATTGCTTCAGTTCTGCATTGTAGTTGCAAATAGAATGACGATAAGTCGAGGGCATACTTGCACGACACACATGTGACGTACGGAGTTAGTATCTTACCACCTGTATCTTCACCACGTGGGTAATAAATAACTTTACGTATCTTACAATTAGACAGCCGATTATTCGTGAAAAACATTCTCGTATAACATATCAGAATGACTACTTCACTGATCTTACCTCATACACACTAGTAATGCCCATATTGTAGAACACTGGGTTAAAGAGATAAGCTGCTCCCGCCACTGCCAGAATCATGCCTAGAGCCAGCCACCAGAACATCGTGTTGTAGTTGTAGATCTCGGCGGGCATCCCTAGCAAGGTCAAGGCCGAAAGGAACGTCACAATCAAGGACAAGGACACCGGGAGTATGCCCATACTTCTTCCGGCAACCAGGAAGTCAGATGGGTCTTGTCTATGTCTGCTCTGAATAGCATAATATATTCCAATAAAGAGCGCGACAGAGAGTGTAGAGCCAAACACAACAAAGTCCACCACTCCCAGTGTCTTCGTCACTCCAGTCTGGATGCTGTAGGACGTCTCCATGTTTGATGGCTCACAAAGACTTGCTTTCAATGCCTTCTTTTGATGCCTCCCATAGACACACAAACTAAAACTTCAAAACCTTCTTGCGATGCCTCCTCTAGACTGTATCAACAAGTGAGACCTTAACGCCAACTGTTGATAGCTCCCCTCGACTTTACACACCACGAACTATTCAAGGCCCTCAGGTGATAGCTTCGGTAGATATAACACACAATCAATGCTTCACGTCCCTCCTTTCAGGGATCCCTTGGATCACATGTTTCCCGATTCTGAAATGATAAAGGAAAATGTGGCGTTTTCAAACATAAGGCCGAACGCAGCATACAATGAAGGATGGTTATCGCTACAGAATATACTGGACAGACCAGTCATTCATACTGTGAGCAGCGGAGTACGATGACACGCAATCAACCAGCCACTGACCACTCGATCCAATAAAAAATTGAAAAAGATTGTTTGCCACAGCAGCATGTTTGGTGGGTATCTAATCTAACACCACAGGGCATGTTGATATCTCCATCCTCATCCCAAAACTAACAAGCCCTGGGTGGTAAAGGTGTGTTAGGTCTGCCACTTCATCATGTTTTCAGCGTCTAGAGCTGCCACTTTGTCCACGGTGTGTTTGCACTACTTAATCATGCCTTCCGCATCTTCAGGCTGCTATTACACACGTTTTCCTCTGTTTAGCCTGCCACTTAGTCATGTTTCCGTGTGTTTATCCGGCTAACTTAGTCATGTTTCCGTGTGTTTAGCCTGCCACTTAGTCATGTTTTCGTCTGTTTATCCTGCCACTTAGTCATGTTTCCGTGTGTTTATCCTGCCACTTAGTCATGTTTCCGTGTGTTTAGCCTGCCACTTAGTCATGTTTCCGTGTGTTTATCCTGCCACTTAGACATGTTTCCGCGTGTGTTTATCCTGCCACTTAGGCATGTTTCCGTGTGTTTATCCTGCCACATAGACATGTTTCCGCGTGTGTTTATCCTGCCACTTAGTCATGTTTTTCGTGTGTTTATCCTGCCACTTAATCATATTTCCGTGTGTTTATCCTGCCACTTAGTCATATTTCCGTGTGTTTATCCTGCCACTAAGTCATGTTTCCGTGTGTTTATCCTGCCACATAGACATGTTTCCGCGTGTGTTTAGCCTGCCACTTAGTCATGTTTCCGTGTGTTTAGCCTGCCACTTAGTCATGTTTCCGTGTGTTTATTCTGCCACTTAATCATGTTTCCGTGTGTTTATCCTGCCACTTAGTCATGTTTCCGTGTGTTTATCCTGCCACATAGACATGTTTCCGCGTGTGTTTAGCCTGCCACTTAGTCATGTTTCCGTGTGTTTATCCTGCCACTTAGTCATGTTTCCGTGTGTTTATCCTGCCACTTAGTCATGTTTTCGTCTGTTTATCCTGCCACTTAGTCATGTTTCCGTGTGTTTATCCTGCCACTTAGTCATGTTTCCGTGTGTTTATCCTGCCACTTAGTCATGTTTCCGTATGTTTATTCTGCCACTTAATCATATTTCCGTGTGTTTATCCTGCCACTTAGTCATATTTCCGTGTGTTTATCCTGCCACTTAGTCATGTTTCCGTGTGTTTATCCTGCCACATAGACATGTTTCCGCGTGTGTTTAGCCTGCCACTTAGTCATGTTTTCGTCTGTTTATCCTGCCACTTAGTCATGTTTCCGTGTGTTTATTCTGCCACTTAATCATGTTTCCGCGTGTGTTTAGCCTGCTACTTAGTCATGTTTCCGCGTCTGATTATCCTGCCACTTAGACATGTTTCCGTGTGTTTATCCTACCACTTAGTCATGTTTCCGTGTGTTTATCCTGCCACTTAGTCATGTTTCCGTGTGTTTATCCTGCCACTTCTTTCCGTGTGTTTAGCCTGCCACTTAGTCATGTTTCCGTGTGTTTAGCCTGGCACTTAGTCATGTTTCCGTGTGTTTATCCTGCCACTTGTTTCCGTGTGTTTATCCTGCCACTTAGTCATGTTTCCGTGTGTTTAGCCTGCCACTTAGTCATGTTTCCGTGTGTTTATCCTGCCACTTAGTCATGTTTCCGCGTGTGTTTAGCCTGCTACTTAGTCATGTTTCCGCGTCTGATTATCCTGCCACTTAGACATGTTTCCGTGTGTTTATCCTACCACTTAGTCATGTTTCCGTGTGTTTATCCTGCCACTTAGTCATGTTTCCGTGTGTTTATCCTGCCACTTAGACATGTTTCCGCGTGTGTTTATCCTACCACTTAGTCATGTTTCCGTGTGTTTATCCTGCCACTTAGTCATGTTTCCGTGTGTTTAGCCTGCTACTTCGTCATGTTTCCGTGTGTTTAGCCTGCTACTTCGGCATGTTTCCGTGTGTTTAGCCTGCTATTTCGGCATGTTTCCGTGTGTTTAGCCTGCCACTTAGTCATGTTTCCGTGTGTTTAGCCTGCTACTTAGGCATGTGTACCGTGTGTTTAGCCTGCTACTTCGGCATGTTTCCGTGTGTTTAGCCTTCTACTTCGGCATGTTTCCGTGTGTTTATCCTGCCACTTAGTCATGTTTCCGTGTGTTTAACCTGCTACTTAGACATGTTTCCGTGTGTTTAGCCTGCTACTTCGGCATGTTTCCGTGTGTTTAACCTGCCACTTAATCTTGTTTACGTGTGTTTATCCTGCCACTTAGTCATGTTTCTATGTGTTTATCCTGCCACTTAGTCATGTTTTCGCGTGTGTTTAGCCTGCCACTTAGACATGTTTCCGTGTGTTTAACCTGACACTTAGTCATGTTTCCGTGTGTGTTTATCCTGCCACTTAGTCATGTTTCCGTGTGTTATCCTGCCACTTAGACATGTTTCCGCGTGTTTAGCCTGCCACTTAGTCATGTTTCCGCGTGTCTTTAGCCTGCCACTTAGTCATGTTTTTTGGTGTAACAAATGTTATATTTCGGACAACATATTCTTTGTAAAGTAGGGATTCGAGTACTTTTTCGAGTTGAATCCCATCCGGGATTTGAGGTGGTGAGTTGAGGTGAAATTGGGTTTAACGTCGCGTCCAAGATTATTTCACTTATGCAGCAACGCGCATGCACATGTGTATGTGTGGCTGCTTGTACTAGTCCGCACTGATGCCGATTTATAGAGCTACCACACTGAGATGCCGTGCCCGAGCCACGCTCTAACACTAGACAACGGACGCGGGATTTGAACCCACACTCACAGAGTAAGGTACCTAATCGCAAGCACACACAGCCACTCTTATACAAAATGACAACTGGTAGTCTCTAGATCACGTACTTTGTGTACCCCCGACCAATGTAAATTGGCCCGGCTCCCGTAGCCAAAAACTATGAACACACTATGCCATTCAGAAAGTGGTTAAATGTAACAAATGTTATATTTGGGATAACACAAAGTACGTGATCTATCAGGTGCCACCATGGTATGGAAGGTGTATGGGGTACATGGAAGGTGGATGGCATATATTACTAATGTGATGTGTACCACAGTATGTAAAAACATATTATGTATGGTTGGCATTTTTTGGAAGCTAGTAAGTAACAGTATGGACAACAGCTGATAGATATAGGTAGAATGAAGAAGTTGTAAAAAACTATCATGTCTCTAATTATCTTGTACCAAAGAAGGCCACTAGAGGTTCTCAATGTACAAAACGTCTTTTCGTTGGCGGTTCAGTGAGATGCTAAAAAATCAGTGGGTGATGACTTCAAAGTACAAAACAGTTTAAGTGTATTACCTTCCAGCTTGCCGCCGCCGCTAAAGAGACCCGCTGTAAGACCGTCAGTGGTCGCCACCCCTGGGGCGCGTGTATATATACCAAGGGTCAACCACGCCGCCCATTGGTTCGCGATGACAGGCAGTAGGCAATCAACATGAAACAGTTTCGTCATCAGCGTCGTATTGCGGCTAGTTACAATGGAGATGGACATGTTATGTTATGGCCTGGTTGGCATGTAGGGCAACTGGAGGGCCTCTGAAAGTCATATGTCGCCACATGTGCATCTGTTGTTCTCCGTATTGCTATCGGGTGGGTACTTAATGGCAGTAAAAATGTAATAATAGACGGATGTAAAACAAGAGTTGAATGTAATGTATAGCTTGCAGCCATTGTACTCCACATGAGCGCCCCCATAGTGTGTATACCCTCCAATATAACACGTTACTGTAATTGCCTCGGAAATATTTATTGAAAGACAAACACATTGATGCAATTTCCAGATGACTAACCAATACTACAATAAAAAATTAGTGCTTTCGTGTCGACTGCCGAATGATTTCATTAAATGCAGGAAATGAGATGCACTAACATTGTTGTCATTGTATGTGTAGGTGTGTGTAGACACATGTTGTGTAGGTGGGTATAGACATATGTTGTATAGTTGTGTGTAGACACATGTTGTGTAGGTGTGTGTAGACATATGTTGTGTAGGTGTTTGCAGACACATGTTGTGTAGGTGTGTGTAGACATATGTTGTGTAGGTGTTTGCAGACACATGTTGTGTAGGTGTGTGTAGACATATGTTGTGTAGGTGGGTATAGACATATGTTGTATAGGTGTTTGCAGACACATGTTGGGTAGGTGTATGTTGACACATGTTGTGTAGGTGTGTGTAGACACATGTTGTGTAGGTGTGTGTAGACATATGTTGTGTAGGTGTGTAGACATATGTTGTGTAGGTGTGTAGACATATGTTGTGTAGGTGTGTGTAGACACATGTTGTGTAGGTGTGTAGACACATGTTGTGAAGGTGTATGAAGACACATGTTGTGAAGGTGTATGAAGACACATGTTGTGTAGGTATGTGTAGACATATGTTGTGTAGGTGTGTGTAGACACATGTTGTGTAGGTGTGTGTAGACATATGTTGTGAAGGTGTGTGTAGACATATGTTGTGTAGGTGTATGTAGACACATGTTGTGTAGGTGTGTGTAGACATATGTTGTGAAGGTGTATGAAGACACATGTTGTGAAGGTGTATGAAGACACATGTTGTGTAGGTGTGTAGACACATGTTGTGTAGGTGTGTGTAGACACATGTTGTGAAGGTGTATGAAGACACATGTTGTGAAGGTGTATAAAGACACATGTTGTGTAGGTGTGTAGACACATGTTGTGTAGGTGTGTGTAGACACATGTTGTGTAGGTGTATGAAGACACATGTTGTGTAGGTGTGTAGACACATGTTGTGTAGGTGTGTAGACACATGTTGTGTAGATGTGTGTAGACATATGTTGTGAAGGTGTGTGTAGACATATGTTGTGTAGGTATGTGTAGACACATGTTGTGTAAGTATGTGTAGACATATGTTGTGTAGGTGTGTAGACACATGTTGTGTAGGTGTGTAGACACATTTTGTGTAGGTGTGTGTAGACATATGTCGTGTAAGTGTGTAGACATATGTTGTGTAGGTGTGTGTAGACACATGTTGTGTAGGTGTGTGTAGACACATGTTGTGTAGGTGTGTAGACATATGTTGTGTAGGTGTGTGTAGACACATGTTGTGTAGGTGTATGAAGACACATGTTGTGTAGGTGTGTAGACATATGTTGTGTAGGTGTGTGTAGACACATGTTGTGTAGGTGTGTGTAGACATATGTTGTGTAAGTGTGTAGACATATGTTGTGTAGGTGTGCGTAGACACATGTTGTGTAGGTGTGTGTAGACACATGTTGTGTAGGTGTGTAGACATATGTTGTGTAGGTGTGTGTAGACACATGTTGTGTAGGTGTGTGTAGACATATGTTGTGTAGGTGTGTAGACACATGTTGTGTAGGTGTGTAGACACATGTTGTGTAGGTGTGTGTAGACATATGTTGTGTAGGTGTGTGTAGACACATGTTGTGTAGGTGTGTAGACACATGTTGTGTAGGTGTGTGTAGACATATGTTGTGTAGGTGTGTGTAGACATATGTTGTGTAGGTGTATGAAGACACATGTTGTGTAGGTGTATGTAAACACCTGGTGCATGGTGTGTTCTAAGGGGTGACAAAGGGATCAGATGGTCAGGCTCGCTGACTTGGTTGATGCATGTCATCGTATCCCATTGCGTAGATCGATGCTCCTGATTTCAATCACTGGATTGTCTGGTGCAAACCCGAATATTTACACAATAACTTGTATTTAACGGATATTTGGCGACATTTAAACATTTTGCTTGTAAATGTGTATGGACATTTAAACTGAAACACATACATAAACCAGCCAGTATACATGTTCACCACACATATATACAAACACAGTCAAAGGTACTTATCTAATATCCATATGAATTTGGCAATGATCATGAGTTTTTGTTACATTTCTGGTTTTCACTGTTTTCTATTTAATGATATGAGGAAACTGCGTATATTTACTTGAGATAAATTTGGATAGATCTGGATTCACTTCCCATTTAAACAGATGGTGGAAATTATCATCTATAGCTGGCGACATACCCAGGTACATGTCCTAAAAAGTCTACCTATACCAAGCCAACGAACAACTTCGGCAGGTAGATTACTTTTACAGTTTCTATGAGAACAGGATGATATATTTGTTTATCTAGGGGATGAAAGTTTTCAAATGACGAAAGATCTTTTAAATATATATAATAATACCCTTTGAACTTCTCTCGACGTAAGATCTCCAATTTTGATAAAACTGATCATTTAAAGTCTTTTCTATCTGAGCAGTTAGCAACTGTCTTGAAACGCTTTGGGCGTCATAAAATCCCTAGGTCAGGCCATAGTAATTAAGTATTTGCCTCACTCTTCTTATCCAGACATTTTTTTCATTTATTACATTAAAATAGACAATGAGCAAACTTATAGATAAGTTGCGATAACTTCGGTGCAGTTGACGAAGTATATGCCTGAAACTAGCAACCCGTTTTATTGCATAAATCGATAAACATATTCTACGTAGTTCTCCATAAACCATAAAATTTGGGGTTGCATTTCTAAGACCACGGGCAAGTTTAGGGATTTTAAATGGATCTTTTCAATTATGTTAATATTTCGTACGCCGAGATTTCACAGCCATAAAATGATATTAGTAATATCATTTCATCAAAAGCCTTTCTTCAAAATTCCAAAGGAATATTATAATTTCTAGATTGTTTGAGAAGATTGTTTGAGAACATGGCTTTAGATGCACTCTCTGATAAACATTTTTGTTGACTTGAAATTTCTGTTTCTACTGAATGTACACATAAGTACGTATTATTGTCTACGATATCAATTTACGTATATACATGTTAATTAATTTCTTCAACCAAAACAAACAGACAAATAGAAAGATGGAAGCTCATCGGATGTCGTTATTTGGAAATCAAGGGTAATGGTTATGCGTTAAAGGAAAAAGTATTCCTGCAATGAAAGCAATTTCCAACTGCTCCCTTGTTGTCATCCATGTTTCATGGTATAACCCTACACCTGTGTATTTGTCGTCATGCACTTGATGCTTAGTTAATGAATATTACAATGTGAAACACATTACATGGATTTTACGACGTCATAACTTCTTTTGTATGCATAATATACATAATTTTGCAGACGTTTTAATAAATCATCCTTAGTTGTATACAACAAACTTTTGAATTTATACAATTCTGGCAAATAAACTTTACGTAGATCAATATAATGTTTACAGATGAATACGAGATGATATTCCTCTACAACAGACATATTGCATACAGGATTCAATAGATTGCCATCTACCCTCGTTCTGTCGTAAAGGTAAAACATTACATCTTAATTTAATAAAAATACAACGCGTACATGTTTAATATTGCAAATACTCAAATATCTTTCAGGTTCAAACAGTGTTTTATATTCTTTATACATCACATATCGGATACTATTGTTGAGTGTTGACATCCAGTTTTGACGAAATTCATCCACAAGACACTTTTTAAATACCCCAATGAAAGCTATATTGTCCCCAACAGACTGTTTAACCATACAAATCCCAAACCATGCGCAAATGAAACGTTACGAACAGATGCTACCCAAGTATTACGACCAATGTTGTGGAAATACATCAACATGTTATATACTTTTCTTGGGGTACGCCCTACGTGCATCCTGGTTTATTTTAACCAATACGGTATATGAGGACGTTTGTCTAACACAAAATTTAACAGAAGAGGCTTTTAGGGCTGATAACAATTTTTTCCACTGAGGCCATTACATTGCAAAAACAGTACTGGGTCCAAACTGAGGGAAATATACCAGAGTAGTAGATCTTATTAAAAAGGCAAAAAAGAAATGGCAAAAATCTGGCTGATGTACCTTTTGATATTTCAATCAAAATCTCATCTATACCCGCAGATTTGCCATTTTGTATATGATAGAGTGCCTTTTCCTTTTCTTCCTCTGTAATAGGCGATTTTAGGAAATTATAATTTCATCTAAAGGCGAATCTTCAATATTAATCTGATTATCCTTGAGGTTTAAATTGTCGGACTGAAACATTTCACTAAAATATGTAAACCACATATTCTGACTGATAGTGTTAAAATGACGTGAAACTGTGGATATACCCCTAAGTACCCTCCAAAATCTAACAGGGTTATTTGTTGTTTGTTTTGACATATCTGCTTTTTTCACTTGATAAGCTTGTTTTGTCTGCCTGCAAATGCTCTTACATGTGCCAGTACCACTTAACTTACCTGACAGGTTCCCACTCGTCATTTCTTGTGTCTGTAGTAATTATTCACTCTAAATCCATGTTGGAAGTGGGGTGAAATGTATGTTATGTAGAATGAACGGTACAGCACATCAAGAAATGAATGATCTCTTCAAAGTATTATCCGAAATGAATCACATCATCAAAGGATTAACCGAAAATACGTTGATTGATTAATCACTGATTTCTTGCACAGTGGATTTGTCAAAAGTAAATATTTACATAAGTAGGTTAATTGATTGCTCAAGTTTTGTTTTTAATGCGCCGTGGACATCATAAAAGTAGCTGTCACGTGTGACCAGACAATGAGCCTTGACGCCTGTGCGAAACACCTGAAACAAGTCTACGTGCACGAGGTATAATATCCAGAAACGTTCCTCGCCTAAAGCGAAAACGGCTACTATTGCCTGGTGGAAACCTCACCTTATTTTCGTTCACCTTGATACTGAAATAGATTAAATTAAACTCACATGTTAATCGTCTTAAACAAGTTTACATTAGAAATTAACCTCTACTCCAATTTACTCGCAACTAAACTTATTGTGAAAACATCACATCACTTGTAACCAATGTTATATTTGGGTTAACACTTTCTTAGTAAAGTACAGATTGATTCTCGTACTTTTGTGGGTTTGAGTCCCGGGATTCGAACCAACACTGCCAGAGTGAGCCATCTAATCACACACATGATCAGCGATCTAACCCACTCAGCCACCGAGGCTTCCACAAAATAAAAGTCCGACAACTGGTAGTCCAATTTACACTTATCAGAGGGGTACACAAAGTACGTGAAAAGTTTAGTCATTTTACATATTGAATACACTAATCACAGCTGCACTCGCGTTAAAGTAAATGTACTTAGTTTTATATCAGTATAGTATATACCTGCACCCCCATGTCACCTTAGCATTTATCTCTCTATCCTATACACCTATCCTCATACATTACCTGTCGGCGATTGTCTCCCTTGGTATTCTCTTCGTCCGGGAATATTGTCGAGGTAGTTATTTATGCCGGTTCAGTACAGCGAGTATATTTTACTGGTGCTTCCTGCACTGTCCACAGTGTAAAGGCTTGATGCTTTTTGCGATTATTACGTGTGTTTATTTGTTTTCTTTAAACGCATATCTGGTGATCCATGTCACTTGCATATTGCGTACTTGGTGTATTTAAGTAATTCTAAAAGAAATTCCTCTTGTGTTTTCTTTACCATACACCAAAGCATTGCTTTCCCCATTGTATATACAGTCAACTGTGCTTCACCTTTGGCATATATAATGATGTAATTCAGTGACATACATTGTCATTGTTCACATTATTATGTGCACAGCCGGTTTGTGTTGACATAGTCATGTATTTCAGTGACACACACTGTCATTGTTTACATTGATGTGTTCACAACCGGGTTGTGTTGACATGGTCATGTAATTCAGTGACACACATTATGTTGTCATTGTTTACATTCATTGGTGTACAACCAGGGTGTGTAGGTCACATGTACTATAGGTATATACCATATTTTTTCCATATGTCATTGGTTGTATTAATCAACATGGCTCAAGGTGGTGAAGATTGGGAGGTCAAGTCTCAAGTTTTATCTGATGAAGATTCATTTAAGATGTTAGCCTACTTGAAGAGCACTGGTAAATATAACATTCATCAAGTTACACCCCAACCAAAACAGAAACATCTGTTCACACCCAACCCAAGCCAGGAACACATGTTCACACCAATCAAACCAGGTTATTCTCCTTTCACTCCTGGTCCAGCAGCAAGTGCAAACCCTTGCTTTATCCACAGCCTTTCTCGACTTCTCCTTGGCCAGTATATCAGCAGCCACTTAGGATATCTACATTTTCAGGAGAAGATCCAGGGAGTGAGGGAGATACATCCTTTGAGATGTGGAAGTTCGAGATCCGATGCCTCATTAGAGACGACACTTATCCTACAGCCACTCTGACTCGGGCAGTTAGGAAGTCCCTTAAAGGTGATGCTGCTCGTATTTTCCTTTCCTTGGTTGCAGACGCTACAGTGACCGATATTATTAACAGGCTTGAGCGTCCGTATGCTACAGTTGTCAGTGCTGAAAATCTATTTCAAGAATTCCACCGAGCTATGCAAGGAGATACATAGTCAGTAGCGTCTTGGGCTATTTGTCTTGAGGATTTACTTCAGCGAGCACTGGATAGAGGAACGTACACGGATAAACCAGCTAGCAGTGCTATACTAAGGAACCGCTTCTGGACTAAACTTAGGAATACACATTTGAAGGATGCTACAAGACATGCCTTTTATTCCAACATGGACTTCAGTACACTTATGCAGACTGTTTGGATTATTGAGCAGAAGCTAACTTCCAATTCTCAAGTCAAGCCGAGGTCCACTCGTACACAACATCAGCCACAGAACGTGGATTCATCAACAACCTCTTCCGGCAAGGTGACTGAGCAGTTATCGGAAGTTCTTAGTAGACTCGAGAAACCAGAGACAGCTCAGAGGAAACCAAGACCGATAATAAGATACTTCAGGAGATCTTGGACAGATTAAAGGCGTTGGAATCTCGCAAGGAACACCCACCCCTAGAGTATAACCTGAGACCCACCAAGTCTAGAGGTAGAGGCAGAGGTGGTGGGGGATAATCGTGGCCAATCGTTAAACTAATTCAGCCTCCTGCTGCGGGGCAAGTGGAGGCTGAACACAGTACTAGCCCCGCATTGGACTTATATCAGAGAATGATCGGCAAAGCGAACATAGGACTTTTCAACATTGATGGTGCTGACCGTCAAGCACTATCAGATGCAGGATCCATTATTACCACAGTTTCAGAAGGATATTAAACATCCAGTCTTAGTCATCTTCAACTGACGGACCTCACAGACTTCGAAGTGAAACTGGCAGGTGGTTATTAGCTTCCATATTCAGGGTACATCGAGGCCAAGATTTACATTCCCTTTGTTGATACAGAGTATCTGGTACCTATACTCGTCACCACTGACACTGAGTTCAACAAGGATGTACCACTCGTACTTGGAACCATTGATTTATTTGTGATGCAAATGAAACCACCAGACGCTGACATCCCAGCACCATGGACAGCAGCACTGTGCTCCCAAGCTATAGGAGGAATACTGGCCAAGTTAAGTCAACCAACAAAGTTACTATCCGCATTTATGCCAACCAGATGATGACCATCTGTGGCCTTGTCAGACACGCCCCAGGAAGATCCACAGCTGACAAAGAACATTATGACTTGGACACAGACTTACAGACTGGATTATCTGTTTGTCCAAGACTAGTAGAGATTGGCAAGAGAGGTAGGCTATCTAAAGTACCAGTCAGAATCTCTAATCTATCAGCTAGAGTCATCACCATTCCTGCCAAGGCAAAACTATGTCAACTTCATCAAGTACGTGTGCCCATCCAGGTACCAATCGATGCACTGCCCAAGAGGACTCATCACAAAGAAGATGTCACTCCAGCTCCAACTGTTAACATTGACCTTTCAGACTCCTGTCTGACAGAGAAGCAGAGGAACACAACTCTCACTTTGCTCCAGAAGTGGGACTGTATTATGTCAAAGAACCTCTTGGACTTAGGACAGAGTATTACCATCCAACATGGGATCAAGCAGCCTCACAGACGAATACCTCCTGGGTACAGCATGCATACTGAAGCAGGCATTATATTGCGCGTCGAGTAACACTGACTGGGGAGAGCATACATACTGAAGCAGGCATTATATTGCGCGTCGAGTAACACTGACTGGGGACAGCACACATACTGAAGCAGGCATTATATTGCGCGTCGAGTAACACTGACTGGGGACAGCATAGATACTGATGCAGGCATCATATCACGTGTCGCGTAACACTGACTGGGGACAGCACACATACTGAAGCAGGCATCATATCATGTGTCGAGTAACACTGACTGGGGACAGCACACATACTGAAGCAGGGATCATATTGCGCGTCGAGTAACACTGACTGGGGACAGCACACATACTGAAGCAGGCATCATATCACGCATCGAGTAACACTGACTGGGGACAGCACACACTGAAGCAGGGATCATATCACGTGTCGAGTAACACTGACTGGGGATAGCATACATACTGAAGCAGGCATCATATCACGTGTCGAGTAACACTGACTGGGGACAGCACACATACTGAAGCAGGGATCATATCACGTGTCGAGTAACACTGACTGGGGACAGCACACATACTGAAGCAGGGATCATATCACGTGTCGAGTAACACTGACTGGGGACAGCACACATACTGAAGCAGGCATCATATCACGCATCGAGTAACACTGACTGGGGACAGCACACATACTGAAGCAGGCATCATATCATGTGTCGAGTAACATGGACTGGGGACAGCACACATACTGAAGCAGGGATCATATTGCGCGTCGAGTAACACTGACTGGGGACAGCACACATACTGAAGCAGGCATCATATCACGCATCGAGTAACACTGACTGGGGACAGCACACACTGAAGCAGGGATCATATCACGTGTCGAGTAACACTGACTGGGGATAGCATACATACTGAAGCAGGCATCATATCACGCGTCGAGTAACACCGACTGGGGACAGCACACATACTGAAGCAGGCATCATATCACGTGTCGAGTAACACTGACTGGGGACAGCACACATACTGAAGCAGGGATCATATCACGTGTCGAGTAACACTGACTGGGGACAGCACACATACCGAAGCAGGGATCATATCACGTGTCGAGTAACACTGACTGGGGACAGCACACATACTGAAGCAGGCATCATATCACATGTCGAGTAATACTGACTGGGGACAGCACACATACTGAAGCAGGCATCATATCACGTGTCGAGTAACACTGACTGGGGACAGCACACATACTGAAGCAGGCATCATATAACATGTCGAGTAACACTGACTGGGGACAGCATACATACTGAAGCAGGGATCATATCACGTGTCGAGTAACACTGACTGGGGACAGCACACATACTGAAGCAGGCATCATATCACGCATCGAGTAACACTGACTGGGGACAGCACACACTGAAGCAGGGATCATATCACGTGTCGAGTAACACTGACTGGGGATAGCATACATACTGAAGCAGGCATCATATCACGCGTCGAGTAACACCGACTGGGGACAGCACACATACTGAAGCAGGCATCATATCACGTGTCGAGTAACACTGACTGGGGACAGCACACATACCGAAGCAGGGATCATATCACGTGTCGAGTAACACTGACTGGGGACAGCACACATACTGAAGCAGGGATCATATCACGTGTCGAGTAACACTGACTGGGGACAGCACACATACTGAAGCAGGCATCATATCACGCATCGAGTAACACTGACTGGGGACAGCACACATACTGAAGCAGGCATCATATCACGCATCGAGTAACACTGACTTGGAACAGCACACATCCTGAAGCAGGCATCATATCACGTGTCGAGTAACATGGACTGGGGACAGCATACATACTGAAGCAGGGATCATATTGCGCGTCGAGTAACACTGACTCGGGACAGCACACATACTGAAGCAGGGATCATATCACGTGTCGAGTAACACTGACTTGGAACAGCACACATACTGAAGCAGGCATCATATCACGTGTCGAGTAACATGGACTGGGGACAGCACACATACTGAAGCAGGCATCATATTGCGCGTCGAGTAACACTGACTGGGGACAGCACACATACTGAAGCAGGGATCATATCACGTGTCGAGTAACACTGACTGGGGACAGCACACATACTGAAGCAGGCATCATATCACATGTCGAGTAACACTGACTGGGGACAGCACACATACTGAAGCAGGGATCATATCACGCGTCGAGTAACACTGACTGGGGACAGCACACATACTGAGGCAGGGCTCATATCACGTGTCGAGTAACACTGACTGGGGACAGCACACATACTGAGGCAGGCATCATATCACGTGTCGAGTAACACTGACTGGGGACAGCACCCATAGTGAAGCAGGCATCATATCACGCATCGAGTAACACTGACTGGGGACAGCACACATACTGAAGCAGGCATTACATTGCGCGTCGAGTAACACTGACTGGGGACAGCACACATACTGAAGCAGGCATTATATTGCGCGTCGAGTAACACTGACTGGGGACAGCATACATACTGATGCAGGCATCATATCACGTGTCGAGTAACACTGACTGGGGACAGCATACATACTGAAGCAGGCATCATATCACGTGTCGAGTAACACTGACTGGGGACAGCCCACATACTGAAGCAGGCATCATATAACATGTCGAGTAACACCGACTGGGGACAGCATACATACTGAAGCAGGCATCATATCACGTGTCGAGTAACACTGACTGGGGACAGCACACATACTGACGCAGGGATCATATCACGCATCGAGTAACACTGACTTGGGACAGCACACATACTGAAGCAGGCATCATATCACATGTCGAGTAACACTGACTGGGGACAGCACACACACTGAAGCAGGCATCATATCAGGCATCGAGTAACACTGACTTGGAACAGCACACATCCTGAAGCAGGCATCATATCACGTGTCGAGTAACATGGACTGGGGACAGCATACATACTGAAGCAGGGATCATATCACGTGTCGAGTAACACTGACTGGGGACAGCACACATACTGAAGCAGGGATCATATCACGTGTCGAGTAACACTGACTTGGAACAGCACACATACTGAAGCAGGCATCATATCACGTGTCGAGTAACATGGACTGGGGACAGCACACCTACTGAAGCAGGCATCATATTGCGTGTCGAGTAACACTGACTGGGGACAGCACACATACTGAAGCAGGCATCATATCACGTGTCGAGTAACACTGACTGGGGACAGCACACATACTGAAGCAGGCATCATATCACATGTCGAGTAACACTGACTGGGGACAGCACACATACTGAAGCAGGCATCATATCACGCATCGAGTAACACTGACTGGGGACAGCACACACTGAAGCAGGGATCATATCACGTGTCGAGTAACACTGACTGGGGATAGCATACATACTGAAGCAGGCATCATATCACGCGTCGAGTAACACTGACTGGGGACAGCACACATACTGAAGCAGGGATCATATCACGTGTCGAGTAACACTGACTGGGGACAGCACACATACTGAAACAGGCATCATATCATGTGTCGAGTAACACTGACTGGGGACAGCACACATACTGAAGCAGGGATCATATTGCGCGTCGAGTAACACTGACTCGGGACAGCACACATACTGAAGCAGGCATCATATCACGTGTCGAGTAACACTGACTGGGGACAGCACACATACTGAAGCAGGGATCATATTGCGCGCCGAGTAACACTGACTTGGGACAGCATACATACTGAAGCAGGCATCATATCCCGCATAGAGTAACACTGACTGGGGACAGCACACATACTGAAGCAGGCATCATATCACGTGTCGAGTAACACTGACTGGGAACAACACACATACTGAAGCAGGCATCATATCATGTGTCGAGTAACACTGACTGGGGACAGCACACATACTGAAGCAGGGATCATATCACGTGTCGAGTAACACTGACTGGGGACAGCACACATACTGAAGCAGGCATCATATCAAGCATCGAGTAACACTGACTGGGGACAGCACACATACTGAAGCAGGCATCATATCACGTGTCGAGTAACACTGACTGGGGACAGCACACATACTGAAGCAGGGATCATATCACGTGTCGAGTAACACTGACTGGGGACAGCACACATACTGAAGCAGGCATCATATCAAGTGTCGAGTAACACTGACTGGGGACAGCACACATACTGAAGCAGGGATCATATCACGTGTCGAGTAACACTGACTGGGGACAGCACACATACTGAAGCAGGCATCCTATTGCGCGTCGAGTAACACTGACTGGGGACAGCACACATACTGAAACAGGCATCATATCACGTGTCGAGTAACACTGACTGGGGACAGCACACATACTGAAGCAGGCATCATATCAAGCATCGAGTAACACTGACTGGGGACAGCTCCCATAGTGAAGCAGGCATCATATCACGCGTCGAGTAACACTGACTGGGGACAGCACACATACTGAAGCAGGGATCATATCACGCATCGAGTAACACTGACTTGGAACAGCACACATCCTGAAGCAGGCATCATATCACGTGTCGAGTAACATGGACTGGGGACAGCATACATACTGAAGCAGGGATCATATTGCGCGTCGAGTAACACTGACTCGGGACAGCACACATACTGAAGCAGGGATCATATCACGTGTCGAGTAACACTGACTTGGAACAGCACACATACTGAAGCAGGCATCATATCACGTGTCGAGTAACATGGACTGGGGACAGCAGACATACTGAAGCAGGCATCATATTGCGCGTCGAGTAACACTGACTGGGGACAGCACACATACTGAAGCAGGGATCATATCACGTGTCGAGTAACACTGACTGGGGACAGCACACATACTGAAGCAGGCATCATATCACATGTCGAGTAACACTGACTGGGGACAGCACACATACTGAAGCAGGGATCATATCACGCGTCGAGTAACACTGACTGGGGACAGCACACATACTGAGGCAGGGCTCATATCACGTGTCGAGTAACACTGACTGGGGACAGCACACGTACTGAGGCAGGCATCATATCACGTGTCGAGTAACACTGACTGGGGACAGCACCCATAGTGAAGCAGGCATCATATCACGTGTCGAGTAACACTGACTGGGGACAGCACACATACTGAAGCAGGCATTATATTGCGCGTCGAGTAACACTGACTGGGGACAGCACACATACTGAAGCAGGCATTATATTGCGCGTCGAGTAACACTGACTGGGGACAGCATACATACTGATGCAGGCATCATATCACGTGTCGAGTAACACTGACTGGGGACAGCATACATACTGAAGCAGGCATCATATCACGTGTCGAGTAACACTGACTGGGGACAGCACACATACTGAAGCAGGCATCATATAACATGTCGAGTAACACTGACTGGGGACAGCATACATACTGAAGCAGGCATCATATCACGTGTCGAGTAACACTGACTGGGGACAGCACACATACTGAAGCAGGGATCATATCACGTGTCGAGTAACACTGACTTGGGACAGCACACATACTGAAGCAGGCATCATATCACATGTCGAGTAACACTGACTGGGGACAGCACACACACTGAAGCAGGCATCATATCACGCATCGAGTAACACTGACTTGGAACAGCACACATCCTGAAGCAGGCATCATATCACGTGTCGAGTAACATGGACTGGGGACAGCATACATACTGAAGCAGGGATCATATCACGTGTCGAGTAACACTGACTGGGGACAGCACACATACTGAAGCAGGGATCATATCACGTGTCGAGTAACACTGACTTGGAACAGCACACATACTGAAGCAGGCATCATATCACGTGTCGAGTAACACTGACTGGGGACAGCACACATACTGAAGCAGGCATCATATCACGTGTCGAGTAATACTGACTGGGGACAGCACACATACTGAAGCAGGGATCATATCACGTGTCGAGTAACACTGACTGGGGACAGCACACATACTGAAGCAGGCATCATATCACGTGTCGAGTAACACTGACTGGGGACAGCACACATACTGAAGCAGGCATCATATCACGCATCGAGTAACACTGACTGGGAACAGCACACATACTGAAGCAGGCATCATATCACGTGTCGAGTAACACTGACTGGGGACAGCACACATACTGAAGCAGGGATCATATCACGTGTCGAGTAACACTGACTGGGGACAGCACACATACTGAAGCAGGCATCATATCACATGTCGAGTAACACTGACTGGGGACAGCACACATACTGAAGCAGGGATCATATTGCGTGTCGAGTAACACTGACTGGGGACAGCACACATACTGAAGCAGGGCTCATATCACGTGTCGAGTAACACTGACTGGGGACAGCACACATACTGAAGCAGGCATCATATCACGTGTCGAGTAACACTGACTGGGGACAGCACACATACTGAAGCAGGCATCATATCACGCATCGAGTAACACTGACTGGGGACAGCACACATACTGAAGCAGGGATCATATTGCGCGTCGAGTAACACTGACTGGGGACAGCACACATACTGAAGCAGGGCTCATATCACGTGTCGAGTAACACTGACTGGGGACAGCATACATACTGAAGCAGGCATCATATCACGTGTCGAGTAACACTGACTGGGGACAGCACACATACTGAAGCAGGGATCATATTGCGCTTCGAATAACACTGATTGGGGACAGCATACATACTGAAGCAGGCATCATATCACGCATCGAGTAGCACTGACTGGGGACAGCACACATACTGAAGGATGCTTCATATTGCGCATCGAGTAACACTGACTGGGGACAGCACACATACTGAAGCAGGGATCATATCACGTGTCGAGTAACACTGACTGGGGACAGCACACATACTGAAGCAGGCATCATATCACGCATCGAGTAACACTGTCTGGGGATAGCACACATACTGAAGGAGGCTTCATATTGCGCGTCGAGTAACACTAAATGGGGACAGCACACATGCTGAAGCAGGGATCATATCACGTGTCGAGTAACACTGACTGGGGAGAGCACACATACTGAAGCAGGGATCATATCACGTGTCGAGTAACACTGACTGGGCACAGCACACATACTGAAGCAGGCATCATATCACGTGTCGAGTAATACTGACTGGGGACAGCACACATACTGAAGCAGGCATCAGATCACGTGTCGAATAACACTGATTGGGGACAGCACACATACTGAAGCAGGGATCATATTGAGCGTCGAGTAATACTGACTGGGGACAGCACACATACTGAAGCAGGGATCATATCACGTGTCGAGTAACACTGACTGGGGACAGCACACATACTGAAGCAGGCATCATATCACATGTCGAGTAACACTGACTGGGGACAGCACACATACTGAAGCAGGGATCATATCACGTGTCGAGTAACACTGACTGGGGACAGCACACATACTGAAGCAGGGATCATATCACGTGTCGAGTAACACTGACTGGGGACAGCACACATACTGAAGCAGGGATCATATCACGTGTCGAGTAACACTGACTGGGGACAGCACACATACTGAAGCAGGGATCATATCACGTGTCGAGTAACACTGACTGGGGACAGCACACATACTGAAGCAGGGATCATATCACGTGTCGAGTAACACTGACTGGGGACAGCACACATACTGAAGCAGGGATCATATCACGTGTCGAGTAACACTGACTGGGGACAACACACATACTGAAGCAGGGATCATATCACGTGTCGAGTAACACTGACTGGGGACAACACACATACTGAAGCAGGGATCATATCACGTGTCGAGTAACACTGACTGGGGACAGGACACATACTGAAGCAGGGATCATATCACGTGTCGAGTAACACTGACTGGGGACAGCACACATACTGAAGCAGGGATCATATCACATGTCGAGTAACACTGACTGCGGACAGGACACATACTGAAGCAGGGATCATATTGCGTGTCGAGTAACACTGACTTGGGACAGCACACATACTGAAGCAGGGATCATATCACGTGTCGAGTAACACTGACTTGGGACAGCACACATACTGAAGCAGGGATCATATCACGTGTCGAGTAACACTGACTGGGGACAGCACACATACTGAAGCAGGGATCATATCACGTGTCGAGTAACACTGACTGGGGACAACACACATACTGAAGCAGGGATCATATCACGTGTCGAGTAACACTGACTGGGGACAACACACATACTGAAGCAGGGATCATATCACGTGTCGAGTAACACTGACTGGGGACAGCACACATACTGAAGCAGGGATCATATCACATGTCGAGTAACACTGACTGCGGACAGGACACATACTGAAGCAGGGATCATATTGCGTGTCGAGTAACACTGACTTGGGACAGCACACATACTGAAGCAGGGATCATATCACGTGTCGAGTAATACTGACTGGGGACAGCACACAAACTGAAGCAGGGATCATATCACGTGTCGAGTAACACTGACGGGGGAGAGCATACATACTGAAGCAGGGATCATATTGCGCGTCGAGTAACACTGACTGGGGACAGCACACATACTGAAGCAGGCATCATATCACGTGTCGAGAAACACTGACTGGGGACAGCACACATACTGAAGCAGGCATCATATTGTGCGTCGAGTAACACTGACTGGGGACAGCATAGATACTGAAGCAGGCATCATATCACGTGTCGAGTAACACTGACTGGGGACAGCACACATACTGAAGCAGGCATGATATTGCGCGTCGAGTAACACTGACTGGGGACAGCATAGATACTGAAGCAGGGATCATATCACGTGTCGAGTAACACTGACTGGGCACAGCACACATACTGAAGCAGGCATGATATTGCGCGTCGAGTAACACTGACTGGGGACAGCATACATACTGAAGCAGGCATCATATTGCGCATCGAGTAACACTGACTGGGGACAGGGATCTGGGGACTGAGCAGGGATCATATTGTCTGACTCTAAATCTCTGTCAGGACTGGTCATTCTTTGTAAAGCGAAGCTCACGTAAAATATCCGTCTTTAAATTTTGAGAGCAATCTTGTTTAGGCCGGGATTCCCCAGACAGAAATATGCTGCAGACAATTTGAGCAATAGACGGCTTCAGTGTAATGTTAGAAAACACACACGCTGTTGCCCAAAGACGATAACATACATCCATGTTGCGGGTCCACCTCGTGTTTGGATTGTAAGCCACAACATGGGCGACTTGCGTTGTGATAGTTAGCTCTTGAAACAGCCCTGTTGCAGCCCTCCAACGCCTCACTCATAACAACACAGAAGAACCTGGTCCGCCAAATATATAGACTCTATAAATTCCAGGGAAGCATCAGCGCACGCCAAGAACATTTTATATGAAATGAGAAGCTAATACAAATTCTTGGTGATATAAGTTACAAGTCGTTCGTTAAGATTTTGTATATTACAAATAATCCAGTTGTTCTTTACGGTGCTCAAATTCGGGGATTAAAGCAATGTGCTGTCCCAAGTCAGTGTTACGGCTGATGAAATATGTGTGCTGTGCCCAGTCGGTTATACGGCTGCTTAAGTATGTGTGCTGTGCCCAGTCAGTGTTACGGCTGATGAAATATGTGTGCTGTGCCCAGTCGGTGTTACGGCTGCTTAAGTATGTGTGCTGTGCCCAGTCAGTGTTACGGCAGGCATCATATCACATGTCGAGTAACACTGACTGGGGACAGCACACATACTGAAGCAGGGATCATATTGCGCGTCGAGTAACACTGACTGGGGACAGCACACATACTGAAGCAGGCATCATATCACGTGTCGAGTAATACTGACTGGGGACAGCACACATACTGAAGCAGGCATCAGATCACGTGTCGAATAACACTGATTGGGGACAGCACACATACTGAAGCAGGGATCATATTGAGCGTCGAGTAATACTGACTGGGGACAGCACACATACTGAAGCAGGGATCATATCACGTGTCGAGTAACACTGACTGGGGACAGCACACATACTGAAGCAGGCATCATATCACGTGTCGAGTAACACTGACTGGGAACAGCACATATACTGAAGCAGGGATCATATCACGTGTCGAGTAACACTGACTGGGGACAGCACACATACTGAAGCAGGCATCCTATTGCGCGTCGAGTAACACTGACTGGGGACAACACACATACTGAAGGAGGCATCATTTTGCGTGTCGAGTAACACTGACTGGGGACAACAGACATACTGAAGCAGGGATCATATTGCGCGTCGAGTAACACTGACTGCGGACAGCACACATACTGAAGCAGGGATCATATCACGTGTCGAGTAACACTGACTGGGGACAGCACACATACTGAAGCAGGGATCATATCACATGTCGAGTAACACTGACTGCGGACAGGACACATACTGAAGCAGGGATCATATTGCGCGTCGAGTAACACTGACTGGGGACAGCACACATACTGAAGCAGGGATCATATCACGTGTCGAGTAATACTGACTGGGGACAGCACACAAACTGAAGCAGGCATCATATCACGTGTCGAGTAACACTGACGGGGGAGAGCACACATACTGAAGCAGGGATCATATCACGTGTCGAGTAACACTGACTGGAGACAGCACACATACTGAAGCAGGCATCATATCACGTGTCGAGTAACACTGACTGCGGACAGGACACATACTGAAGCAGGGATCATATTGCGCGTCGAGTAACACTGACTGGGGACAGCACACATACTGAAGCAGGGATCATATCACGTGTCGAGTAATACTGACTGGGCACAGCACACATACTGAAGCAGGCATCATATCACGTGTCGAGTAACACTGACTGGGGAGAGCACACATACTGAAGCAGGCATCATATCACGTGTCGAGTAACACTGACTGGGGACAGCACACATACTGAAGCAGGCATCATATTGTGCGTCGAGTAACACTGACTGGGGACAGCATAGATACTGAAGCAGGCATCATATCACGCGTCGAGTAACACTGACTGGGGACAGCACACATACTGAAGCAGGCATCATTTTGCGCGTCGAGTAACACTGACTGGGGACAGCACACATACTGAAGCAGGCATCATATCACGTGTCGAGTAACACTGACTGGGCACAGCACACATACATGAAGCAGGCATAATATTGCGCGTCGAGTAACACTGACTGGGGACAGCATACATACTGAAGCAGGCATCATATTGCGCATCGAGTAACACTGACTGGGGACAGCACACACTGAAGCAGGGATCATATTGCGCGTCGAGTAACACTGACTGGGGACAGCATACATACAGAAGCAGGCATCATATTGCGTGTCGAGTAACACTGACTGGGGACAGCATACATACTGAAGCAGGGATCATATCACGTGTCGAGTAACACTGACTGGGGACAGCACACATACTGAAGCAGGCATCATATCACGTGTCGAGTAACACTGACTGGGCACAGCACACATACTGAAGCAGGCATCATATTGCGCGTCGAGTAACACTGACTGGGGACAGCATACATACTGAAGCAGGCATCATATTAGGTGTCGAGTAACACTGACTGGGGACAGCACACATACTGAAGTAGGCATCATATCACGTGTCGAGTAACACTGACTGGGCACAGCACACATACTGAAGTAGGCATCATATTGCGCATCGCGTAACACTGACTGGGGACAGCATACATACTGAAGCAGGCATCATATCACGTGTCGAGTAACACTGACTGGGGACAGCACACATACTGTAGCAGGCATCATATTTTGCGTCGAGTAACACTGACTGGGGACAGCATAGATACTGAAGCAGGCATCATATCATGTGTCGAGTAACACTGACTGGGGACAGCACACATACTGAAGCAGGGATCATATTGCGCGTCGAGTAACACTGACTGGGGACAGCATACATACTGAAGCAGGGATCATATTTCGCGTCGAGTAACACTGACTGGGGACAGCATACATACTGAAGCAGGGATCATATCACGTGTCGAGTAACACTGACGGGGGAGAGCACACATACTGAAGCAGGGATCATATCACGTGTCGAGTAACACTGACTGGAGACAGCACACATACTGAAGCAGGCATCATATCACGTGTCGAGTAACACTGACTGCGGACAGGACACATACTGAAGCAGGGATCATATCACGTGTCGAGTAATACTGACTGGGCACAGCACACATACTGAAGCAGGCATCATATCACGTGTCGAGTAACACTGACTGGGGAGAGCACACATACTGAAGCAGGGATCATATTGTGTGTCGAGTAACACTGACTGGGGACAGCACACATACTGAAGCAGGCATCATATCACGTGTCGAGTAACACTGACTGGGGACAGCACACATACTGAAGCAGGCATCATATTGTGCGTCGAGTAACACTGACTGGGGACAGCATAGATACTGAAGCAGGCATCATATCACGCGTCGAGTAACACTGACTGGGGACAGCACACATACTGAAGCAGGCATCATTTTGCGCGTCGAGTAACACTGACTGGGGACAGCACACATACTGAAGCAGGCATCATATCACGTGTCGAGTAACACTGACTGGGCACAGCACACATACTGAAGCAGGCATAATATTGCGCGTCGAGTAACACTGACTGGGGACAGCATACATACTGAAGCAGGCATCATATTGCGCATCGAGTAACACTGACTGGGGACAGCACACACTGAAGCAGGGATCATATTGCGCGTCGAGTAACACTGACTGGGGACAGCATACATACAGAAGCAGGCATCATATTGCGTGTCGAGTAACACTGACTGGGGACAGCATACATACTGAAGCAGGGATCATATCACGTGTCGAGTAACACTGACTGGGGACAGCACACATACTGAAGCAGGCATCATATCACGTGACGAGTAACACTGACTGGGCACAGCACACATACTGAAGCAGGCATCATATTGCGCGTCGAGTAACACTGACTGGGGACAGCATACATACTGAAGCAGGCATCATATAAGGTGTCGAGTAACACTGACTGGGGACAGCACACATACTGAAGTAGGCATCATATCACGTGTCGAGTAACACTGACTGGGCACAGCACACATACTGAAGTAGGCATCATATTGCGCATCGCGTAACACTGACTGGGGACAGCATACATACTGAAGCAGGCATCATATCACGTGTCGAGTAACACTGACTGGGGACAGCACACATACTGTAGCAGGCATCATATTTTGCGTCGAGTAACACTGACTGGGGACAGCATAGATACTGAAGCAGGCATCATATCATGTGTCGAGTAACACTGACTGGGGACAGCACACATACTGAAGCAGGGATCATATTGCGCGTCGAGTAACACTGACTGGGGACAGCATACATACTGAAGCAGGGATCATATTTCGCGTCGAGTAACACTGACTGGGGACAGCATACATACTGAAGCAGGGATCATATCACGTGTCGAGTAACACTGACTGCGGACAGGACACATACTGAAGCAGGGATCATATTGCGCGTCGAGTAACACTGACTGCGGACAGCACACATACTGAAGCAGGGATCATATCACGTGTCGAGTAATACTGACTGGGCACAGCACACATACTGAAGCAGGCATCATATCACGTGTCGAGTAACACTGACTGGGGAGAGCACAGATACTGAAGCAGGCATGATATTGTGCGTCGAGTAACACTGACTGGGGACAGCATAGATACTGAAGCAGGCATCATATCACGCGTCGAGTAACACTGACTGGGGACAGCACACATACTGAAGCAGGCATCATTTTGCGCGTCGAGTAACACTGACTGGGGACAGCATAGATACTGAAGCAGGCATCATATCACGTGTCGAGTAACACTGACTGGGCACAGCACACATACTGAAGCAGGCATGATATTGCGCGTCGAGTAACACTGACTGGGGAGAGCATACATACTGAAGCAGGCATCATATTGCGCATCGAGTAACACTGACTGGGGACAGCACACACTGAAGCAGGGATCATATTGCGCGTCGAGTAACACTGACTGGGGACAGCATACATACAGAAGCAGGCATCATATTGCGTGTCGAGTAACACTGACTGGGGACAGCATACATACTGAAGCAGGGATCATATCACGTGTCGAGTAACACTGACTGGGGACAGCACACATACTGAAGCAGGGATCATATCACGTGTCGAGTAACACTGACTGGGCACAGCACACATACTGAAGCAGGCATCATATTGCGCGTCGAGTAACACTGACTGGGGACAGCATACATACTGAAGCAGGCATCATATTAGGTGTCGAGTAACACTGACTGGGGACAGCACACATACTGAAGCAGGCATCATATCACGTGTCGAGTAACACTGACTGGGCACAGCACACATACTGAAGTAGGCATCATATTGCGCATCGCGTAACACTGACTGGGGACAGCATACATACTGAAGCAGGGATCATATCACGTGTCGAGTAACACTGACTGGGGACAGCACACATACTGTAGCAGGCATCATATTTTGCGTCGAGTAACACTGACTGGGGACAGCATAGATACTGAAGCAGGCATCATATCATGTGTCGAGTAACACTGACTGGGGACAGCAGACATACTGAAGCAGGGATCATATTGCGCGTCGAGTAACACTGACTGGGGACAGCATACATACTGAAGCAGGGATCATATTTCGCGTCGAGTAACACTGACTGGGGACAGCATACATACTGAAGCAGGGATCATATCACGTGTCGAGTAACACTGACTGGGGACAGCACACATACTGAAGCAGGCGTCATATCACGTGTCGAGTAACAATGACTGGGGACAGCATACATACTGAAGCAGGCATCATATTGCGCGTCGAGTAACACTGACTGGGGACAGCATAGATACTGAAGCAGGCATCATATCACGCATCGAGTAACACTGACTGGGGACAGCACACACTGAAGCAGGGATCATATTGTCTGACTTTAAGTCTCTGTCAGGACTGGTCATTCTTTGTAAAGCGAAGCTCACGTAAAATATCCGTCTTTAAATTTTGAGAGCAATCTTGTTTAGGCCGGGATTCCCCAGACAGAAATATGCTGCAGACAATTTGAGCAATAGACGGCTTCAGTGTAATGTTAGAAAACACACACGCTGTTGCCCAAAGACGATAACATACATCCATGTTGCGGGTCCACCTCGTGTTTGGATTGTAAGCCACAACATGGGCGACTTGCGTTGTGATAGTTGGCTCTTGAAACAGCCCTGTTGCAGCCCTCCAACGCCTCACTCATAACAACACAGAAGAACCTGGTCCGCCAAATATATAGACTCTATAAATTCCAGGGAAGCATCAGCGCACGCCAAGAACATTTTATATGAAATGAGAAGCTAATACAAATTCTTGGTGATATAAGTTACAAGTCGTTCGTTAAGATTTTGTATATTACAAATAATCCAGTTGTTCTTTACGGTGCTCAAATTCAGGGATTAAAGCAATGTGCTGTCCCAAGTCAGTGTTACGGCTGATGAAATATGTGTGCTGTGCCCAGTCGGTTATACGGCTGCTTAAGTATGTGTGCTGTGCCCAGTCAGTGTTACGTCTGCTTCAGTATGTGTGCTGTGCCCAGTCGGTGTTACGGCTGCTTAAGTATGTGTGCTGTGCCCAGTCAGTGTTACGTCTGCTTCAGTATATGTGCTGTGCCCAGTCGGTGTTACGGCTGCTTCAGTATGTGTGCTGTGCCCAGTCGGTGTTACGGCTGCTTTAGTATATGTGCTGTGCCCAGTCAGTGTTACGGCTGCTTCAGTATGTGTGCTGTGCCCAGTCGGTGTTACGGCTGCTTCTGTATGTGTGCTGTCCCCAGTCGGTGTTACGGCTGCTTCAGTATGTGTGCTGTGCCCAGTCAGTGTTACGGCTGCTTCAGTATATGTGCTGTGCCCAGTCGGTGTTACGGCTGCTTCAGTATATGTGCTGTGCCCAGTCAGTGTTACGGCTGCTTCAGTATATGTGCTGTGCCCAGTCGGTGTTACGGCTGCTTCAGTATGTATGCTGTGCCCAGTCAGTGTTACTGCTGCTTCAGTATGTGTGCTGTGCCCAGTCGGTGTTACGGCTGCTTCAGTATGTGTGCTGTCCCCAGTCGGTGTTACGGCTGCTTCAGTATGTGTGCTGTGCCCAGTCAGTGTTACGGCTGCTTCAGTATATGTACTGTCCCCAGTCGGTGTTACGGCTGCTTCAGTATATGTGCTGTGCCCAGTCAGTGTTACGGCTGCTTAAGTATGTGTGCTGTCCCCAGTCAGTGTTACGGCTGCTTCAGTATGTATGCTGTGCCCAGTCGGTGTTACGGCTGCTTCAGTATATGTGCTGTGCCTAGTCGGTGTTACGGCTGCTTCAGTATATGTGCTGTGCCCAGTCGGTGTTACGGCTGCTTCAGTATGTGTGCTGTGCCCAGTCGGTGTTACGGCTGCTTCAGTATGTGTGCTGTGCCCAGTCAGTGTTACTCGCCGGTTATGTATGGACACGTGGTGCAGACCTACCCCACGTCGTATACTGTGTTATGATATTATGCGACCAACATCTGGTTCCTTTCTTACCACAGACTGGCTCGTGGCAGGAATGGTAAACAAGTAGCAGCCAGCGTTCTTCACCTTTTGTTAGAAATCACTGGTTCCAAGTTAAATATCTGCCTTTGGCTTTTTATTCTGCATATATTCAATAAGCAATGAACTGTGCTCTTCGCACACTTGTTCGTTAATGCTTTAGAAAGTAGTGAATATATAACCTACTAAAATACCCACGTTTTAATTGTTATATGTTATATTTCGTACGACTCAGTCCGGTCTATGGATAACCTCACCCCCACCCTGTACCCGCTTACATGGATGTTACATGTCATTTACAAAGACCCTGTAGTTTAGACTGCATACATGGATAACACATGTACCTGTCAACCAGATTGTAGTCAAACCAGCTTGAATAGGTGTTACATGTAACTGAAATTCAGTTCGTCGTTTTAGCTATGTACGTGAATGTTACATGTAGCCGACAATAAAATAATGGTATGTGACTGAATATTATATGCAATCGACAATCGTCTTGTAGTTTAACCCGATGACCTGGATATGGAACAGATAAAATAACAAGGAGAGGTGATGAAGACAACTTACCGGAACTTGTGTAGACTGGCTGCGGAGCGAGGTGTCCACACACGACTTTGACGTGGGATGACGACCTTCAGCAACAGGGATAGTGACCTTCAGCAACAGATGTCAGTGGCGTGAGGGACAATCTGAGCGACTTGCGTTTGGACATATAACCTGGGTTAAGGGCGGACACTCACCGTCAGTCATCACACACATTCAAATGTATTGCAAAATACGGTAGTGATGTGCATTTTTTCGTAAGAATGTAGGCCATCGGCCCAAATTCACAGCATACAACTGGTCCAACTGTGCACAGGAAAAACGTTATATACAGAACAAGTTAAGGAAACACAGAACATAGTTTGGTTATATCCTAAGATTACTGGCATGATAAATATATATAGCAAGATTTTTTAAATTATTTTTAAGTTAGATGAAGACATTAACGAATTAAATTTAAACAGTGTTAGATGAATAACAATTCTTTTTGGAACACATCTCTCTAGTAACGTATTGTAGTTAGAACAAATCAGTATAAAATTGTATTCATCCTCTGGCAAATCCTTGCATGTCTTAGACACCGTTTCGCGTCTATGCGGAGATTATGGGAACTGCAGTGGAACTGGGACAAAGCTATTTTAAATTTTGCAATGGTAATTTCTTTCAAATATAATTCAACATTGAGAAGTGGTTTAAAGAAGGAATACATTTATGTTATAGAATTTTTTGACAATGAGAAATGCCACTCGTGTTCAAAAGCACATTTAAGTCTTATGGATCATTATGAAATATACGATTCTTTACTGAAACATTTTGAGCTTCCCATACATATGCAAATGCCAAGCTATATAACAAAGATTGAAGTGTGCAAGCCCAGTTAATCTTACCATGATTTGCACTTTGAATTAACATATTAGAATTTTTACTAAGGTACCTGGTATCTGGCATTGCTAATAACGTAAACCAGTAAATAATTACACATTTAGCTAAATAATATGTAAAGGGGGAAGCGAGCACATTCGCCTTCGACAACATGCTGTGGAGTAGATTTCCTTACCCCTAAAAGCCTCTTACATGCCGTTATCTCTACAGATTCCAATCGTTTAAAATGTCTGCCCCCATATGTGCGCGCCATAAAGTAGCACTGGTGCAACCCTTGTATCAAATATCTCAAAGAACAGTTCATAATGAATTGGCTTTAATTTATATTGTGATCTCCAAACATTGAAGAATTTCTTCTTAGTCTGTTTTACTGGCATTTTCTATATGTGGAAACCAAGACAACATCTTACTGAGAGAAACCCCCAAGTATTTATAACATGAAACATATTCTAACAGCTTCTCTTGGTAATACCACTCTTCACTTCTATACCAGAATACCTCCTTTCTAAAAACTACAACTTTTGTCTTATCCAGGCTAATAGTGAGTTGGTAGTTACAGCAATATATAGTAACCCAGCAACAGTGTCAGAAATAGGAATAACATCATCGGCGAAAAGTAAAACGAACAAATGTACTATGTCTGGGTGAAACTGGATACCGTAACTACAAGATGCTTTGATTTCCTCTGCCAGCTCATTAATAAACATCGAAAATAAGTAGGGGCTGAGTACACAACCTTGGCGAACACTGATGTTACATTCAAACAAGTCTGAATAAAGGTTATTATATTTTACACATGAGCGGACTATAGACTAAAGAGTCTGGATACACTTTTACATTTGGGATGAAACAATATTTTTGTTCTATTAACTGAATCCAATGCTTTGGAAAAATCGATGAACAAAACATTCATTGTACCTCGTCTTTTTTTATAAAAGTAGCTGAATAATCGTCTTTTTTATAAAAGTAGCGGAATACTAGATTGTAGTAAATACATGTTATCAGCGGTGGAATATCCACTTCGAAAACCTGCTTGCGATGCCACACGTATTTTCATATGCATCAGCCCCAAACGACAAACGAGAATTCAGAATTGAAAATTATATCTTACCAAATATGCTTAATATAGTCATTCTCCTATAGTTATTTGGAGAATTTACATTCCCGTTCTTATAAGTTGTATAATTAAGCCTTCTGCCAACTCATCTGGAAAATATCTTTTATCAAAAGAATGATTAAAACGAAATCTTTCTCTTTAGATATAGTAGATCGTAAAGATGAAGACATCTGGAACGTCTCTTAAATTCAGAGGGAGCACGGGTGGCCCAGTCGTCTAAGGCGCCGGGATTCGCTGTGCAGAGTTGCGTCCTTTGGGCACGCCAGAAACCTATGATTGTGGGTTCGAATCCCGGTTCGCCCCGATTATGTTTCTAAGTTTGTCAGCATCTTACCCGTGCTTGTAGGTTTCACCGAAGAGGTAAACGTCTGGGACCTGCATCACTTCGATCTTTCCTCCCACATTAAGCTGACACGCCGTGATATAACTGGAATACTGTTAAAAGCGGCGTTAAACCCAACTCACTCACTCTTAAATTCAGACCAATATTATTCACACAACTGTTTCATGACTCAACGGAATACAGCTGTCTTCTCCTCTCTATCACAGTATAAGTAGTAAACGCATTACCGACTTGAATGTAACTATCCAGAGAATCTCTATTCGTATATCACTAGAACACATTGACAAGTCTGATTCTCACACAACAAAGAAACTCAGACTCTTTATCAAACGACCTCTGAGCTTTAGACCAACACAAAGTGTTTGCTAGAAACAGAACATATAGCTTCAGTAAGGATGTCAACGACATTATCTAAATCATCCAATACTAAATCAGTGAAAGTGTCAAACAGGGAAATAACCACATCAGAGAGTAGGTTTGCTCTGAAGCAGTCTCGTTTTCAATCGTCCCAAACATAGCGGTAATCAACACGGGTTGCACGTGCTTTCTCTGCATCAGAGGCTACCGGTACAGAGTCACGTGACAGCAGTGAGCATGCTGACAGAAAGTGACTTGAGTGGGATGGAGATACAATATCCAACAAGTACATAAAGAAAACACTTGAAGGGATGACATAACATAATTGACAACACCAGACTCATTCGTACAAATAAATATAGAATCACCACTTCCAGTGTCATTTCCACCGCGGTCTTCAAACAAGACGACATTAAGAGATGCACACATTTTTTTGTAGCAATGAACCGAAGCGATTTACGACTTTGTCATAAGGAACCGCTCCATGTTAATACCATCAAAGAATGTAGAAAAATGATCAAAATTTGATCGATCTGAAATATCGTTATCTATAAAGGCAGGTTCTACTAAAGTCCTAGCGTTGAAGTCCCCGCCGGGGAGTATATAGAATATCCCCAACGTCCTGTATCACATCAAGAAGTGATTCTTGTAAAATGAACATTCCACACTTGCACCGCTTATTATCATACCACGGAGAGTTTGGGGAATTTATATTTACACATACTATTGAAACATTTTTATCAAGGTTTATCAGACAAAATATACACAGCATGTTGCTTGATGAATGATTTCTTCAAGTACAAGTCCACCAAACAGCTTTTGACTAATACAGTAATACCACCAGACAATGCCATATAGCTTACAGTTCGTGAAGCAACCAGATAAAACTGGATGAAAACTGGCAAATACTGTGTTAGGTCACATGGTGATAACCCTGTTTCTGTCAATCCTATGAAGTCAAAGTGTTCAATAAAGGACAGAACATCAAGGTCACGCAGTTTACTCTGACTCCCGAGATGTTCAAAGTAAGACGTTAACAGTGTTACAGGTAACAGGCTGAGATGGACATCGTTGCCATGGCCACACCCCTACTTCACTCCCTCCCTGGAGCGAGTCTCCCAGGATAATGTGTTCTGCGCACTAGATGATTGCTTCTAAGAGGTTCCCACTTTATCTTTGGATGTACCTCCAGATGGAACGGGCGCGGAACCGACAATACCAAGTTTTCTGTCTTAAAATAACCATTCCTGTCACAGTTCTTAAGATCCCTCAGGGTTTGGCGCTGGGCCAAGGTGAGGTCAATGGATATACCATACCCGCAACATTAAGTTTGTCTTATTATTATGGGCTTATTGCCGATATTGTCATATCGAAAGAATGAAGACTCGCAATTATTGGCAGTAGGTGTTTGCTCTCGTTCGATCCTAGTCTGTGAGATGTTGCAATGTCAGGCAGTGCAATAGCATGTAGTTTAGTTTTTCTTGACAACTTTTAGTCTAAATTTCGAGGTGTTCGCGTCCAGGTTTAAACGGTTGTAGAGAGCAGCATACGAGCGTGTCCGTGACATTGCTGCTATATTGTGCCAAGCAACATACAAATCATGTACACGTTGACCCTCTCTAATTTTCTAAACATTTTTCAGATAACCCAAGTGTCAACACAATGGTGAACGCCTATCAACGCCATGATATCTTATCTTAGTGTCTAAAGTAGGGCTCCAGTTAGACTTCAGTATTGTTGGAAGACACCTCTGTTAGAATGTTTAGCACGATCACTGCCGGATTTACGGTCGTGTTTTGCATGTCAACATGCAGCTATGGCGACTTCCCGTTCCGGAACACGTCCCTGTCGTGGGAGGCGAGGGTGGAGGACCTGGTGGGTCGTCTCACCCTGGAGGAAATCGTGCTGCAGATGACGAGGGGAGGGGTGAGTCCCATCAACGGACCCACCCCGCCCGTCTCGAGGTTGGGGATCGGACCCTACTCTTGGGACACAGAGTGTCTGCGCGGGGACGTGAAGGCCGGCAATGCGACGTCGTTTCCTGAACCAATCGGCTTGGCTGCTTCCTTCGAGTAAGTGCAGTGCGTGGTATGGTCAACATCAGTAAGTTTAGTAATTAAGTAGTAAGTCTGCTGCTTGGATAGGGAATGGAGTGTCAACAGAACAAACATGTGGTATATGTGAGCATGATAATGCTACACATTCTCACCTGTCCAGGTCAACTTCTCTCACTCACTCACTCAACTCAAGGTATCGTTTCTTGTCACACGTGTGTACACAGCTTTATATGGTCCCATTGCCACTAACACTCACCTGTCCGATACGTTCAGGTGAAGCAATATTATTGATGGGGTCATTTTGAACATCGTTCACATGAATCGAAGTCAAGGCCACGACTTAAATATATTGTAATAGGGGGCACGTGCAAGCAGGGGGCATGGTACTGGGCATGGTACTGGGCATGGAGGGCATGTGGTTCAAGGAAGAGAGCTATCGTGCATATTGAGTCTGCTGTCTCTGGATATATAGAATCTGCGCGAATAACCAAACCGTGGACGTATAGTCAACTTGAATAGACAGTCCGTCGAAATATACATCCACTTGAATAGACAGTCCGTGGATATATACAACTACTTGAAAAGACAGTCCATGTAGATATACACCTACTTGAATAGACAGTCCGTGGAGATATACACCTTATTGAATAGACAGTTCGTGGAGATATAAACCTACTTGAATAGACAGTCCGTGGAGATATACACCTTATTGAATAGACAGTCCGTGGAGATATACATCTACTTAAATAGACAGTTCGTGGAGATATACATCTACGTGAATAGACAGTTCGTGGAGATATACAACTACTTGAATAGACGGTCCGTGGAGATATAACCTACTTGAATGGACAGTCCGTGGAGATATACATCTACTTAAATAGACAGTCCGTGGAGATATAACCTACTTAAATAGACAGTTCGTGGAGATATACATCTACTTAAATAGACAGTCCGTGGAGATATACATCTACTTGAATAGACAGTCCATGTAGATATACACCTACTTGAATAGACGGTCCGTGGAGATATACATCTACTTAAATAGACGGTCCGTGGAGATATACATCTACTTTAATAGACGGTCCGTGGAGATATACATCTACTTGAATAGACAGTTCGTGGAGATATACATCTACTTAAATAGACAGTCCGTGGAGATATACATCTACTTGAATAGACAGTTCGTGGAGATATACATCTACTTAAATAGACAGTCCGTGGAGATATAACCTACTTGAATGGACAGTCCGTGGAGATATACATCTACTTAAATAGACAGTCCGTGGAGATATAACCTACTTAAATAGACAGTTCGTGGAGATATACATCTACTTAAATAGACAGTCCGTGGAGATATACATCTACTTAAATAGACAGTTCGTGGAGATATACATCTACTTAAATAGACAGTCCGTGGAGATATAACCTACTTGAATAGACGGTCCGTGGAGATATAACCTACTTGAATAGACAGTCCGTGGAGATATACATCTACTTAAATAGACGGTCCGTGGAGATATAACCTACTTGAATGGACAGTCCGTGGAGATATAACCTACTTGAATAGACAGTCCGTGGAGATATACATCTACTTAAATAGACGGTCCGTGGAGATATAACCTACTTGAATGGACAGTCCGTGGAGATATAACCTACTTGATAGACAGTCCGTGGAGATATACATCTACTTAAATAGACAGTCCGTGGAGATATAACCTACTTAAATAGACAGTCCGTGGAGATATACATCTACTTAAATAGACAGTCCGTGGAGATATACAACTACTTAAATAGACAGTCCGTGGAGATATACAACTACTTGAATAGACAGTCCGTGGAGATATACATCTACTTAAATAGACAGTCCGTGGAGATATACATCTACTTAAATAGACAGTCCGTGGAGATATACAACTACTTAAATAGACAGTCCGTGGAGATATACATCTACTTGAATAGACAGTCCGTGGAGATATAACCTAGTTGAATAGATAATCTGTGGAGATACAGAATATGTAAAATTAGATAGTCCGTGGAAGCATGGTCTCTGAGTGAAGCGTCTCTTGGTGAATGTGTGGTCAATGACACAGAGAACAACTGGTCCTGGGGGTTTGGTGCCTGACGCATTGATAACGAAGTGTACATGTGCATCTCGTTATAATGAGAACAACAAAACCACCAAATGTTAGCCGATTCTTCCCTTTCAGCCATTGACATCATGCATCTTTGTTTGTATAGTCCGAAACTGATTTTCCGTGTGGCCGAGGCGACCAGCATAGAGGTGCGGGCCAAGTTCAACAACTTCAGCCGCCACGGCGTGTACGGCACCCACAGGGGCATCAGCTGCCTCAGCCCCGTCATCAACATCCTCCGCGACCCAAGGTGGGGCAGGAACCCGGTAAGAACATTTCCAGTACGGTCTGTACAAGTCGGTCGGGGTTGTTGGATGCAGTATATGCCTAAGGAGGAGCATGAATGTCAGCTTCTTTATTGCGAGGAAACACCGTTCACCTGATGTAGGAGTAAACATATACTCCGAAACTTTGTGTTTCCTCATAATAAAGAAGTTAATCTGAGAAGCTCAAATTGGCAATCGGGGTCAGGCGAAGGTTAACTCTGGCGTTAAAAGTAAGGGTATAGTAATACCCTGATACTAATATAATACCAATAATATCCTGATACTAAAATAATAACAAAATAATACCCGGACCCACAATGTTAATCATTGTGTTAATTGAATTTATCAAAAAGAAAAAAAGTATCTTGCAGTAATCAAACTTGAATGTAAATAAATATAAGTCATACAAAATATAAAAATAGACCATATCTTGAGATAATAGCGGTTAGAATAAAGGCTAAAAGTGGGACGGAAAGTTAACCAACAGTTAATAAATGTTTGAATGTACATCATGTGGAGAGGACGAATAAAGTTAAGCTAACGTTTATGATATAATTCTCATAAAATAGAGAAAACAGGGTTAAAATAATAAAGTAGTAGGGCGGCTGTGAGTGACTATGTTTTGGTGGTGAAGTGCGTGCGTGGACCTTGACAATGATGCCGGTGGGTTGTAGTGGCCGAATTGGATGGGAGATTATTTTTATAGTGTATAGGAAGAAATTGCCGAAGGAGTTGTTGGTGCGTGTGACCCGAGGGACAGTGATTCAAAGCAAGCTCAGTTTCCCCGACTGTAATACAGAGAGAGCAGTTACCATTGTCATGTCTGCTTTGTTCAGGTTAGACACAATTTGTGTTTTTATGCCCCTGTGGATTCTAGAATTTATTTTATCTAAATGGGTCAAATTGGAAATACCGTGGCATTTGAAGATGAGTTTAGTTTCAAGGGATTTTATGAAGGTGGGTTCACAATTTTGAATAAGAATTTTGAAATTTTGAAATTTGATGCTGGTTTTTAATTAATATTTTTACTGGTTGTGAAATTTAGTTTGGGAGGGGGGTTCGTTGTGGCTATTTTACTGTTCCCACTGTGAACACTTGAATAATGTGGTTGTCAGATACATCCGCATCTACTGTTATTACTGCTCCCACTGTGACCACTTGAATAATGTGGTTGTCAGATACATCCGCATCTACTGTTATTACTGCTCCCACTGTGACCACTTGAATAATGTGGTTGTCAGATACATCCGCATCTACTGTTATTACTGCCCCCACTGTGAACACTTGAATAATGTGGTTGTCAGATACATCCGCATCTACTGTTATTACTGCTCCCACTGTGAACACTTGAATAATGTGGTTGTCAGATACATCCGCATCTACTGTTATTACTGCTCCCACTGTGAACACTTGAATAATGTGGTTGTCAGCTACATCCGCATCTACTGTTATTACTGCTCCCACTGTGACCACTTGAATAATGTGGTTGTCAGATACATCCGCATCTACTGTTATTACTGCCCCCACTGTGACCACTTGAATAATGTGGTTGTCAGATACATCCGCATCTACTGTTATTACTGCCCCCACTGTGACCACTTGAATAATGTGGTTGTCAGATACATCCGCATCTACTGTTATTACTGCCCCCACTGTGAACACTTGAATAATGTGGTTGTCAGATACATCCGCATCTACTGTTATTACTGCTCCCACTGTGAACACTTGAATAATGTGAATGCTAGCTATATGACCATCAACATGAAGTTCGTCCTCTCCCTGTTCCCCTCACTCAGTCGATGTCTATGCCGTGTAGGAGACGTATGGCGAGTGTCCTTACCTCACGGGTGTCTACGCAACTCAGTTTGTTCATGGTCTCCAAGGCAACCACCCACGCTACATTCGGGCTAACGCGGGATGTAAACATTTTGATGCCTATGGTGGACCCGAAAATATCCCCATCGATCGACATGTATTCAATGCCAAGGTGAATTACGATCAATATACATGTAGTTGTCATGCTCTTGTGTAGTTGTCATGCTCTTGTGTAGTTGTCATGCTCTTGTGTAGTTGCCATGCTCTTGTGTAGTTGCCATGCTCTTGTGTAGTTGTCATGCTCTTGTGTAGTTGTCATGCTCTTGTGTAGTTGTCATGCTCTTGTGTAGTTGTCATGCTCTTGTGTAGTTGTCATGCTCTTGTGTAGTTGTCATGCTCTTGTGTAGTTGCCATGCTCTTGTGTAGTTGCCATGCTCTTGTGTAGTTGTCATGCTCTTGTGTAGTTGTCATGCTCTTGTGTAGTTGTCATGCTCTTGTGTTATGCTCTTGTATAGTTGTCATGCTCTTGTGTAGTTGTCATGCTCTTGTGTAGTTGCCATGCTCTTGTGTAGTTGTCATGCTCTTGTGTAGTTGTCATGCTCTTGTGTAGTTGTCATGCTCTTGTGTAGTTGTCATGCTCTTGTGTCATGCTCTTGTGTAGTTGCCATGCTCTTGTGTAGTTGTCATGCTCTTGTGTAGTTGTCATGCTCTTGTGTCATGCTCTTGTGTAGTTGCCATGCTCTTGTGTAGTTGTCATGCTCTTGTGTAGTTGTCATGCTCTTGTGTAGTTGTCATGCTCTTGTATAGTTGTCATGCTCTTGTGTAGTTGTCATGCTCTTGTGTAGTTGCCATGCTCTTGTGTAGTTGTCATGCTCTTGTGTAGTTGTCATGCTCTTGTGTAGTTGTCATGCTCTTGTGTAGTTGTCATGCTCTTGTATAGTTGTCATGCTCTTGTGTAGTTGTCATGCTCTTGTGTAGTTGTCATGCTCTTGTGTAGTTGCCATGCTCTTGTGTAGTTGTCATGCTCTTGTGTAGTTGTCATGCTCTTGTGTAGTTGTCATGCTCCAGTGTAGTTGTCATGCTCCAGTGTAGTGTCGGGGCGGCCGGGTAGCCTAGTGGTTAAAGCGTTCGCTCGTCATGCCGAATACCCGGGTTCGATTCCGAACATGGGTACAATGTGTGAAGCCCATTTCTGGTATGCTTCGCCGTGATATTGCTGGAATATTGCTAAAAGCGGCGTAAAACCATACTCACTCACTCCGGTTTGGTGTCAAGATGCAATGTAGTGTTAGCTCCAGTGTAGTGTCATGATGTCATGAAATGTCTACTTGCAATGCTGAAAAATTGTCATGATTTCATATAATAAAGCTGTAAAAGAGATCTTTGTTTGTGTTTAAGCATTTTTCTGACTAAGATGCCCCATATTTACTGATAGTAATCTGGGCAATGAAAACTTTGTCACGTGTGCAGGTGTCAGAGCGGGACTGGAGAACCACATTCCTGCCCGCCTTCAGAGCATGCGTCAAGGCGGGGACCTACAACATCATGTGTAGCTACAACAGGTATGTGCCTTCAGAGCATGCGTCAAGGCGGGGACCTACAACATCATGTGTAGCTACAACAGGTATGTGCCTTCAGAGCATGCGTCAAGGCGGGGACCTACAACACAATGTGTAGCTACAACAGGTATGTGCCTTCAGAGCATGCGTCAAGGCGAGGACCTACAACATCAAGTGTCACCCTGATTCCTGTGAAGTGTCCCCCTGCTTTAAGCGTCCCCCTGCTTGTTGTAGCATCAACGGTGTACCATCGTGTGCCAACAAGCGCCTCCTGACGGACATACTGCGGAAAGAATGGGGCTTTACTGGCTACGTCATCAGCGATCAGGGGGCGACAGAGCAGGTGATGACGGCTCACAACTTCACCAACAGCAGTGTTGACACTGCGGCCTCTTGTGTCGCGGCAGGCCTCAACTTGGAGATATCTGACCGCACTGAACAGAATCCAGCATTGATGTCCATGAGTAAATGATAACAATATTAAAATGGAAAAACAAATGATTACATCTGCAAAATACTCAGTTATGAGATGAATCTTGTTGGTATCGTACTTTCAAATAACACGGACCATAGCCTGGCCTTGATTCACGCATTCGTATTGCATGGGAGAGCTGTGTTTCTAGTCTATTCTTACATTTAAAGCTTGAAGAGTATCGAATCAGGTCCATCCTTCATAAACATTCAGATTAGCCTAGCTCCATCAAATACTCAATCTTCGAATTATATTGAAACAGCGTGTTACTGATTTGATGACGCCTAGTTGCCCCATAACGAGTAAGACATATCTTTGACTCCCCCATCGTCCACGTGTTTGGTGAGTATTTGGTGAGTACATCAATGTGTGTTACAGTCCAAGCAGTCCAGCAAGGCAAACTGAGCGAGGACCTGGTCAGGGAGCGGGTCAAGCCGCTCTTCTATACAAGAATGAGGCTCGGAGAGTTTGACCCACCGGAAATTAACCCATACGCAAAACTCAAACTGTCGGTGATAGAGTCACGTGACCACAGAGCTCTTGCAATAGAAGCAGCCATGAAGTCATTTGTCTTGTTGAAGAATGAGAAAAGTTTCTTGCCACTGAAGAAGAAATACAACACACTAGCGGTACATATACAAGAACTTATATTCACGTCACAAATATTGTGAAACGAAGTATTATCAAGATTTCCAAACGCAGTGGTACACATAAACATATTATCACCGAACCCTCGGGCGCGCATACATCTATTGTCACCGAATATGCAGGGGCACATATCACTACTGATACAGGGTCTGTAGGGGGCATTGACCTATAATTACGGGACATCGTGGTGGCGGGCACATTGACCTATAATTACGGGACATCGTGGTGGCGGGCACATTGACCTATAATTATGGGACATCGTGGTGGCGGGAACATTGACCTATAATTACGGGATATCGTGGTGACGGGAACATTGACCTATAATTACGGGATATCGTGGTGGCGGGCACATTGACCTATAATTACGGGACATCGTGGTGGCGGGCACATTGACCTATAATTACGGGACATCGTGGTGGCGGGCACATTGACCTATAATTACGGGACATCGTGGTGGCGGGCACATTGACCTATAATTACGGGATATCGTGGTGGCGGGCACATTGACCTATAATTACGGGACATCGTGGTGGCGGGCACATTGACCTATAATTACGGGACATCGTGGTGGCGGGCACATTGACCTATAATTACGGGACATCGTGGTGGCGGGCACATTGACCTATAATTACGGGATATCGTGGTGGCGGGCACATTGACCTATAATTACGGGACATCGTGGTGACGGGCACATTGACCTATAATTACGGGATACCGTGTTGGCGGGCACATTGACCTATCAAGTCGTTATGGAACCCATCGGGTCAGTATTGAGTGCGACTGTGTTCCGTGCAGGCTGTTGGTCCGATGGTGTTCCAAGGCAAGGCTACGATGGGGGGCTACGCTCCGGACACAGACCCCAGCTGGATGTCACTGACTGTCACGGGACTGGCTGACCTTGCGACCCACACTCGGGCGGTAGAAGGTTGCAGCTCCACCGCCTGCATGAACTACAACAGCAGCGGCGTCGCCTGGGCGGTGGCCGGCGCCGACATCGTCTTTGTCACGCTGGGATTGGGTGGGTTTTTAAGTTTTGTTTCGGTTGAAAAGTGCTCCATGTACACTGGTCACCAGGGGAGATAACCCTTGTTGCTGTTTTTACGGGAAGAGTATGTGTGGTCCTTTCCATGTTGAACTTTACCTCAAAATGCCAAATATTGGCAGATGTACAAGAAACACAAGTCAGAGGCAGACCTTTACTGTTGGGAATATTGACTCCCAACATCTAACATCTATGTCCGGGAGACTGGCGAATGTCAAAGGCAGACATGGGTTTGAAGTCTTATCCTTATTTGTCGGCGATTGTTTGTTGCAGGTAGCGACCTGGAATCTGAAGGCAACGACAGGCCGGATCTTCAACTACCTTATCGCCAGTTCGATCTACTCGCAGACGCAGTGTACAAAAGTATGTAACAAGTCTCATGATAGTTTCAAGTGATTAAGTTGTTAAAAGCTTCTTTACAGATTGTTATCACTCGAACTTGAAGGTTGATGAAGTAGGCCAAACTAATGCAGAACCTAGTCGCGCCAACAACGCGAGCATCAGGGTAGATGTGTCAAGAACGTGTGCAATTTATATGAAAATAAAATACATTCAAATTACTATACTTGATAAATTACAAGATATTCTGCAGGTGCTTCTGCTCCTGTTGTCGTCCTGTTATTCAACGCCGGGCCCCTGAACATGACGTGGGCGATGGACCAATCCCGTATCAAGGCCATCCTGGAAGTGTTCTACCCCGCCCAGGCCACGGGGGAGGCGCTTAGAAGAGTCCTGGCCAATGACGGCCCAGGGGCGGTACCTGCGGGGAGACTACCAAACACCTGGCCATTTATTGTACAAAATTTTACCCGATGGAAGGTAAAACGAAGAAATAAGCAATGGCGAATATCCATGATGAACTAAAAAAATAATTCAGATATTAACTGATGAAAGTTCAGTGTCTGCAATGGTAGATAATCAGATAAGTTGGACATCGGTTGTTCATCGTCCTTTTCCTTATTCTGTGTTGTGTCCGCTAGTTCCCGGCAATGACGGACTACGCCACGCACGGCCGCACCTACCGCTACACCAACACCAACATCCTCTTCCCTTTCGGCTACGGACTGTCCTACTCAAGGTTCCGGTACACAGACATGGAGGTCAAGGACACAGTCCAGGCAGGTCAAGATGGCTGGGTCAAGGTCACTGTGGAAAATCTCGGACCGTATGATGCTGACGAGGTAACAGGTTTTGTTTGTGTTGATATCATTTATTGTCTATCTGAGTACATAACGGCCTGCAGGATCATAACAGTACTGGCATGTCACATTTATATGAACTCCCTTGCTAATCCTAAAGTTTCCCAGCGACGTATGCATATGTAGTGGATGAATAATGAACAAAATAGTGGACCATAGTATGAACTTACCATTGATGATATACCCTGTTACTCAAGGTGGTTCAAGTGTATATTGCGTGGACAACAGCATCAGTACCGACACCGAGGCTGCAGCTGACGGGATTTGACCGAGTGACTTTGGCCTCTGGCACCAATATGCAGGTCAACTTGACCATTGCCTCCGACAACATGGCGCTGTGGCAGGGGCAGAGAGGCTGGGTCATAGGTGAAGGTGAGTGAGCACCCTCACGGGTCTCTGGCTGGGTCATAGGTGGAGGTGAGTGAGCACCCTCACGGGGTCTCTGGCTGGGTCATAGGTGAAGGTGAGTGAGCACCCTCACGGGGTCTCTGGCTGGGTCATAGGTGGAGGTGAGTGAGCACCCTCACGGGGTCTCTGGCTGGGTCATATGTGGAGGTGAGTGAGCACCCTCAGGGGGTCTCTGGCTGGGTCATAGGTGGAGGTGAGTGAGCACCCTCAGGGGGTCTCTGGCTGGGTCATAGGTGGAGGTGAGTGAGCACCCTCACGGGGTCTCTGGCTGGGTCATATGTGGAGGTTAGTGAGCACCCTCAGGGGGTCTCTGGCTGGGTCATAGGTGGAGGTGAGTGAGCACCCTCACGGGGTCTCTGGCTGGGTCATAGGTGAAGGTGAGTGAGCACCCTCACGGGTCTCTGGCTGGGTCATAGGTGAAGGTGAGTGAGCACCCTCACGGGGTCTCTGGCTGGGTCATAGGTGAAGGTGAGTGAGCACCCTCACGGGTCTCTGGCTGGGTCATAGGTGAAGGTGAGTGAGCACCCTCACGGGGTCTCTGGCTGGGTCATAGGTGGTGGTGAGTGAGCACCCTCACGGGGTCTCTGGCTGGGTCATAGGTGGAGGTGAGTGAGCACCCTCACGGGGTCTCTGGCTGGGTCATAGGTGGAGGTGAGTGAGCACCCTCACGGGGTCTCTGGCTGGGTCATAGGGGAAGGTGAGTGAGCACCCTCACGGGGTCTCTGGCTGGGTCATAGGTGGAGGTGAGTGAGCACCCTCACGGGATCTCTGGCTGGGTCATATGTGGAGGTGAGTGAGCACCCTCAGGGGGTCTCTGGCTGGGTCATAGGTGGAGGTGAGTGAGCACCCTCACGGGGTCTCTGGCTGGGTCATAGGTGGAGGTGAGTGAGCACCCTCAGGGGGTCTCTGGCTGGGTCATAGGTGGAGGTGAGTGAGCACCCTCACGGGGTCTCTGGCTGGGTCATAGGTGGAGGTGAGTGAGCACCCTCACGGGGTCTCTGGCTGGGTCATATGTCAAGGTGAGTGAGCACCCTCACGGGGTCTCTGGCTGGGTCGTAGGTGAAGGTGAGTGAGCACCCTCACGGGGTCTCTGGCTGGGTCATATGTGGAGGTGAGTGAGCACCCTCAGGGGGTCTCTGGCTGGGTCATAGGTGGAGGTGAGTGAGCACCCTCACGGGGTCTCTGGCTGGGTCATAGGTGGAGGTGAGTGAGCACCCTCACGGGGTCTCTGGCTGGGTCGTAGGTGAAGGTGAGTGAGCACCCTCACGGGGTCTCTGGCTGGGTCATAGGGGAAGGTGAGTGAGCACTCTCACGGGGTCTCTGGCTGGGTCATAGGTGAAGGTGAGTGAGCACTCTCAAGGGGTCTCTGGCCTTCACTGGGTTCTGTTTCAGTATATTATATATGTTTCCTCTAGGTCATTTGGTGTGACAAATATTCCCTCTGTCATCCCCAGGGACTCTGGAGGTGTATGTCGGTGGCCAACAGCCGAACCAGACCCGGTCAGTAGGCTCAGAAGTCCTTCACCAGACTGTTCACATCACTGGAGTGAAAGCCCTCGGACGCTATTGATACTTGCTACTGGTACATGCTACTGGTACATGCTAATGCTGCAGACAACTGACACATGCTCTGATACATTATACTAAACCCTTCAGTGATACATGCTACTGATACACCCTACTGATACACACTACTGATACATCCTACTGATACATGCTACTGATACACGCTACTGGTACACGCTACTGATACACCCTACTGATACACACTACTGATACACACTACTGATACATGCTACTGATACACACTACTGATACACACTACTGATACACACTACTGATACATGCTACTGATACACACTACTTATACATGCTTCTTATACATGCTACTGATACACACTACTGATACACGCTACTGATACACACTACTTATGCATGCTACTTATACACGCTACTGATACACACCGCTGATACACACTACTGATACATACTACTTATGCATGCTACTGATACACGCTACTTACACATGCTACTGATCCACACTACTGATACACGGTTCTGGTACACGCTACTGATACACCTACTGATACATGTTCCTGATACACCTACTGATACATGCTCCTGATACACCCCGATGATACATGATACTGATACATTCATCATTTCCTTCCACAAGAAGGATCGTGAACCACTCTTTCAGCTTCTATGTCAATAGAAAAGAGTAAGTGTTGCAGATAAATAAACAATTTGTGTGTGAAAAATTGAAGTCTTTATCATTTCTGAAATCCATACACCCAACCGCTGCATAAACTTCGTGCTGGATGAATCAGAGGAAGGAATGCCCCCAGTATTGACATTTATTGATGTACCCTGTTGTCGAACAGTTAAGATGGCATTGCTGATATTTCGGGGGATGTGTGAATCAAAAATTAAATTCTGCTTCATAACAGTAGGTGACGTCTTCAACAATACAATTCAGCTACTCCCGAAAGAAAAGAAAGTCCTCGAGAAAAGGCACTCAAGTGACGTCACCTATTTTCGAACGCTTGATAAGTTGGGTACTATAGCAGTGTTTCCACGAATGTACCATGTTTTAGCGCACAGTTCTCAACATAATTCATACAGGTCGGCTTTTAAACTTAAACAGGGATTGGTAGTTTAAAACCTATTCATAAAAAAATAGGAATACTTGTCAAATTACAGATTTCACTATTCTTTTTCATCATGTCACGGGCAAGAACATTCTGAATGACGACGGACTGTTCTGACAGGTGTACAAGTACTGCACACGAACCCAAGTACTGCACACGAACCCAAGTACTGCACACGAACCCAATGTTGACAGGCCAGTCAGGGGAACTCTCAAAGCGGCTTCCTTGATGACGTCACACCTCTCGTTATAATGCGACAAATCACTATCAATATGGCTGTTCGAAAATTGGTGTCGTTCGAAAACAGGGTACTCGACGATATATTAGCTCATCGATACACCTGAAGCTTCTACACTTCTGATTAATCCGAGCGGAAATTCCGATTCATACGCACAGCAAGGCAGATGGGAAAGGAGGCACAATGAGGATGCCTTACTTGTCTAGTCTATGTCCTATTCCCATAGATACTATCTATTAAGGAGTCCAGCATTTCACATATTTATTTCATTTACTTAAGATGACATTTGCTTTCATTTTGACTAAACTGTATCCCAATTGGGTAGACCGATGCTCATGATGTCAATCACTGGATTGTCTGGTTCAGACTCAATTATTTACAGACCGCCGTCATATAGCTGGGATATTGCTGAGTGTGGCGTAAAAAAACCCCCCAAACCCCTAAACAAATAGAATATAGGGATGTAACTATATCTGTGGTCACCACGTTTAGTGACAAATACCCATGGATCAAGGAATGAAATATGTCGTTCTGTTCTTCATGTGGTGTACAAAGTTGAAAAAATCAAATTAACTCAATTGAAACGTTCTTTGTTGAGACTGCAAAACTTCAATAACATCTTTTGATTTGTTTAACCATTCCTTGATTGCTTTGAGGATTGTGATTAATCTTTGTGATATGGATTTGTTGGTACATTTGTAGGATTTATCTCTTTGTCGGCAACACGTTGTGTGCAACACATCTATTTTCAATGACAGCAAGTGTTTTTTCCGACAGGTATGTATTGTGGCAGGGATGTATGACAGCAAGTGTGTATGACTACAGATATATACATATATATATGAAGCACAGTAAACCCCCAGGCACAATATAGTAATAATTAGATAAGTGGATAAGTGGCTAGCACTTTCAACACTGTGCGCAAATAAAACTGTGTTCACTCTTACTCCACTTATGTATGACCCGCGTTGTTCATGCATGACATGTGTATAAGGATGCCGTTAGGTGGTGCAGGTGTATATTGATGCCGTTAGGTGGTGCATGTGTATATTGATGCCGTTAGATGGGTAAGGTGTATATTAATACCGGCAGGTGTTGCAGGTGTGTATTAATGCCATTAAGTGGTACAGGTGTGTATTAATGCAGGCAGGTGGTGCAGGAGTATATTGATGCCGTTAGGTGGTGCAGGTGTATATTGATGCCGTCAGATGGGGAAGGTGTATATTAATACCGGCAGGTGTTGAAGGTGTGAATTAATGCCGTTAAGTGGTACTGGTGTGTATTAATGCAGGCAGGTAGTGCAGGAGTATATTGATGCCATTAGGTGGTACAGATGTGTATTAATGCAGGCAGGTGGTGCAGGTGTATATTGATGCCGTTAAGTGGTACAGGTGTGTATTACTGCAGGCAGGTGGTGCAGGTGTATATTGATGCTAGCAGGTGGAGCAGGTGTGTATTAATACAGGCAGGTGGTGCAGGTGCATATTGATGCTAGCAGGTGGTGCAGGTGTGTATTAATGACGGCAGGTGGTGCAGGTGTATATTGATACTAGCAGGTGGTGCAGGTGTGTATTAATGACGGCAGGTGGTGCAGGTGTGTATTAATGCTAGCAGGTGGTGCAGGTGTATATTGTTGCTAGCAGGTGGTACAGGTGTATATTGATGCTAGCAGGTGGTGCAGGTGTGTATTGATACTAGCAGGTGGTGCAGGTGTGTATTGATGCTAGCAGGTGGTGCAGGTGTATATTGATGCTAACAGGTGGTGCAGGTGTGTATTGATGCTAACAGGTGGTGCAGGTGTATATTGATGCTAGCAGGTTGTGCAGGTGTATATTGATGCTAGCAGGTGGTGCAGGTGTGTATTGATGCTAGCAGGTGGTGCAGATGTGTATTGATGCTAGCAGGTGGTGAAAGTGTATATTGATGCTAACAGGTGGTGCAGGTGCATATTGATGCTAGCAGGTGATGCAGGTGTGTATTGATGCAGGCAGGTGGTGCAGGTGTATATTGATACTAGCAGGTGGTGCAGGTGTGTATTAATGACGGCAGGTGGTGCAGGTGTATATTGATGCTAGCAGGTGGTGCAGGTGTATATTGATACTAGCAGGTGGTGCAGGTGTATATTGATGCTAGCAGGTGGTGCAGGTGTATATTGATGCTAGCAGGTGGTGCAGGTGTGTATTGATGCTAGCAGGTAGGGCAGGTGTATATTGATGCTAGCAGGTGGTGCAGGTGTATATTGATGCTAGCAGGTGGTGCAGGTGTATATTGATGCTAGCAGATGGTGCAGGTGTATATTGTTGCTAGCAGGTGGTGCAGGTGTATATTGATGCTAGCAGGTGGTGCAGGTGTATATTGATGACGGCAGGTGGTGAAAGTGTATATTGATGCTAGCAGGTGGTGCAGGTGTATATTGATGCTAGCAGGTGGTGCAGGTGTATATTGATGCTAGCAGCTGGTGCAGGTGTGTATTAATGCTAGCAGCTCGTGCGGGTGTGTACTGATGCCGTCAGGTGGTGCAGGTGTATATTGATGACGGCAGGTGGTGCAGTTGTACCTCACCTGGGACGCACCTTCTGTACCCACAACTAAACTTAAACTAGTTGGCTTCGCGGAGGTGGGCGTAGCGCCATCGCTGCAGAAAACATGGCCGTGTGGACGGACGACCATGGCTGGACAATAGGGAAAGTTATGCTTACTTACGACAAAAAGTAATTGTGCTTCATAAAATGTTCAATAAAGATAGACTTATTCTGAAGACATCTCCTCGACTTTAAGGTCGAGAATGTTTGCGTATTTGTTGGGAGCATGAGGTGAGGTGATTTTTTGGTTTAACGTCGCGTCCAAGATTATTGTACTTACATAGCGACGTGCATGCGTGCGTGCGTGCGTGCGTGCATGCGTGTGTGTTCTGCCCCTTAATGCCAAGCACCAGGCAGACTAACAACACGTACCATCGTTTAACGTCTTTTGATATTGGGATCGAACCCCGGACATTTCGCTCTCCGGGCGAACGCTTCACCTCTAGCCCACGCAGGCGGTTGGAAGAATAATCCACACAAACGTAGCTTTGTAATGTGAACAGCACACACTGTTTGTTTAGCTATCAGTTGCTCATAAAAACATTTTTGTTTAACCGTAATGTCCGTAAATAAAGCTCATGCAATTCCACGGCGGTAGCCCATCACACTGACACAACAATCCCTGTTTAATGTAGCTCTTCACACTGACACAACAATCCCTGTTTAATGTAGCTCCTCACACTGACAAAACAATCCCTGTTCAATGTAGCTCTTCACACTGACACAACAATCCCTGTTTAATGTAGCTCTTCACAATGACACAACAATCCCTGATTAATGTAGCTCTTCACACTGACACAACAATCCCTGTTCAATGTAGCTCTTCACACTGACACAACAATCCCTGTTTAATGTAGCTCTTCACACTGACACAACAATCCATGTTCAATGTAGCTCCTCACACTGACACAACAATCCCTGTTTAATGTAGCTCTTCACACTGACACAACAATCCCTGTTTAATGTAGCTCCTCACACTGACACAACAATCCCTGTTCAATGTAGCTCTTCACACTGACACAACAATCCCTGTTTAATGTAGCTCCTCACACTGACACAACAATCCCTGTTTAATGTAGCTCTTCACACTAACACAACAATCCCTGTTCAATGTAGCTCTTCACACTGACACAACAATCCCTGTTTAATGTAGCTCTTCACACTGACACAACAATCCCTGTTTAATGTAGCTCTTCACACTGACACAATAATCCCTGTTCAATGTAGCTCTTCACACTGACACAACAATCCCTGTTTAATGTAGCTCCTCACACTGACACAACAATCCCTGTTTAATATAGCTCTTCACACTGACACAACAATCCCTGTTTAATGTAGCTCTTCACACTGACACAACAATCCCTGTTTAATGTAGCTCCTCACACTGACACAACAATCCCTGTTTAATGTAGCTCCTCAAACTGACACAACAATCCCTGTTCAATGTAGCTCTTCACACTGACACAACAATCCCTGTTTAATGTAGCTCTTCACACTGACACAACAATCCCTGTTTAATGTAGCTCTTCACACTGACACAACAATCCCTGTTCAATGTAGCTCTTCACACTGACACAACAATCCCTGTTTAATGTAGCTCTTCACACTGACACAACAATCCCTGTTCAATGTAGCTCTTCACACTGACACAACAATCCCTGTTTAATGTAGCTCTTCACACTGACACAACAATCCCTGTTTAATGTAGCTCTTCACACTGACACAACAATCCCTGTTCAATGTAGCTCTTCACACTGACACAACAATCCCTGTTTAATGTAGCTCTTCACACTGACACAACAATCCCTGTTCAATGTAGCTCTTCACACTGACACAACAATCCCTGTTTAATGTAGCTCTTCACACTGACACAACAATCCCTGTTTAATGTAGCTCTTCACACTGACACAACAATCCCTGTTTAATGTAGCTCTTCACACTGACACAACAATCCATGTTCAATGTAGCTCTTCACACTGACACAACAATCCCTGTTTAATGTAGCTCCTCACACTGACACAACAATCCCTGTTTAATGTAGCTCCTCACACTGACACAACAATCCCTGTTTAATGTAGCTCTCCACACTGACACAACAATCCCTGTTTAATGTAGCTCTTCACACTGACACAACAATCCCTGTTCAATGTAGCTCTTCACACTGACACAACAATCCCTGTTTAATGTAGCTCTTCACACTGACACAACAATCCCTGTTTAATGTAGCTCCTCACACTGACACAACAATCCCTGTTTAATGTAGTTCTTCACACTGACACAACAATCCCTGTTTAATGTAGCTCCTCACACTGACACAAATCCCTGTTCAATGTAGCTCTTCACACTGACACAACAATCCCTGTTTAATGTAGCTCTTCACACTGACACAACAATCCCTGTTTAACGTAGCTCTTCACACTGACACAATAATCCCTGTTCAATGTAGCTCTTCACACTGACACAACAATCCCTGTTTAATGTAGCTCTTCACACTGACACAACAATCCCTGTTTAATGTAGCTCTTCACACTAACACAACAATCCCTGTTCAATGTAGCTCTTCACACTGACACAACAATCCCTGTTTAATGTAGCTCTTCACACTGACACAACAATCCCTGTTCAATGTAGCTCTTCACACTGACACAACAATCCCTGTTTAATGTAGCTCTTCACACTGACACAACAATCCCTGTTCAATGTAGCTCTTCACACTGACACAACAATCCCTGTTTAATGTAGCTCTTCACACTGACACAACAATCCCTGTTTAATGTAGCTCTTCACACTGACACAACAATCCCTGTTTAATGTAGCTCCTCACACTGACACAACAATCCATGTTCAATGTAGCTCTTCACACTGACACAACAATCCCTGTTTAATGTAGCTCCTCACACTGACACAACAATCCCTGTTTAATGTAGCTCCTCACACTGACACAACAATCCCTGTTTAATGTAGCTCCTCACACTGACACAACAATCCCTGTTTAATGTAGCTCTTCACACTGACACAACAATCCCTGTTCAATGTAGCTCTTCACACTGACACAACAATCCCTGTTTAATGTAGCTCCTCAAACTGACACAACAATCCCTGTTCAATGTAGCTCTTCACACTGACACAACAATCCCTGTTTAATGTAGCTCTTCACACTGACACAACAATCCCTGTTTAATGTAGCTCTTCACACTGACACAACAATCCTTGTTTAATGTAGCTCTTCACACTGACACAACAATCCCTGTTCAATGTAGCTCTTCACACTGACACAACAATCCCTGTTTCATGTAGCTCCTCACACTGACACAACAATCCCTGTTTAATGTAGCTCCTCACACTGACACAACAATCCCTGTTTAATGTAGCTCCTCACACTGACACAACAATCCCTGTTTAATGTAGCTCTTCACACTGACACAACAATCCCTGTTTAATGTAGCTCTTCACACTGACACAACAATTCCTGTTTAATGTAGCTCCTCACACTGACACAACAATCCCTGTTTAATGTAGCTCCTCACACTGACAAAACAATCCCTGTTTAATGTAGCTCTTCACACTGACACAACAATCCCTGTTTAATGTAGCTCCTTACACTGACACAACAATCCCTGTTTAATGTAGCTCTTCACACTGACACAACAATCCCTGTTTAATGTAGCTCCTCACACTGACACAACAATCCTTGTTTAATGTAGCTCTTCACACTGACACAACAATCCCTGTTTAATGTAGCTCCTCACACTGACACAACAATCCCTGTTTAATGTAGCTCTTCACACTGACACAACAATCCCTGTTTAACGTAGCTCCTCACACTGACACAACAATCCCTGTTTAATGTAGCTCCTCACACTGACACAACAATCCCTGTTAAAAAAAAAATGGCTCTTCACACTGACACAACAATCCCTGTTTAATGTAGCTCTTCACACTGACACAACAATCCCTGTTTAATGTAATTCTTCCAATGACACAACAATCCCTGTTTAATGTAGCTCTTCACACTGACACAACAATCCCTGTTCAATGTAGCTCTTCACACTGACACAACAATCCCTGTTTAATGTAGCTCTTCACACTGACACAACAATCCCTGTTTAATGTAGCTCTTCACACTGACACAACAATCCTTGTTTAATGTAGCTCTTCACACTGACACAACAATCCCTGTTCAATGTAGCTCTTCACACTGACACAACAATCCCTGTTTAATGTAGCTCTTCACACTGACACAACAATCCCTGTTCAATGTAGCTCTTCACACTGACACAACAATCCCTGTTTAATGTAGCTCTTCACACTGACACAACAATCCCTGTTTAATGTAGCTCTTCACACTGACACAACAATCCCTGTTTAATGTAGCTCCTTACACTGACACAACAATCCCTGTTTAATGTAGCTCTTCACACTGACACAACAATCCCTGTTTAATGTAGCTCCTCAAACTGACACAACAATCCTTGTTTAATGTAGCTCTTCACACTGACACAACAATCCCTGTTTAATGTAGCTCCTCACACTGACACAACAATCCCTGTTTAATGTAGCTCTTCACACTGACACAACAATCCCTGTTTAACGTAGCTCCTCACACTGACACAACAATCCCTGTTTAATGTAGCTCCTCACACTGACACAACAATCCCTGTTTAATGTAGCTCTTCACACTGACACAACAATCCCTGTTTAATGTAGCTCTTCACACTGACACAACAATCCCTGTTGAATGTAATTCTTCCAATGACACAACAATCCCTGTTTAATGTAGCTCTTCACACTGACAGAACAATCCCTGTTCAATGTAGCTCTTCACACTGACACAACAATCCCTGTTTAATGTAGCTCTTCACACTGACACAACAATCCCTGTTTAATGTAGCTCTTCACACTGACACAACAATCCTTGTTTAATGTAGCTCTTCACACTGACACAACAATCCCTGTTCAATGTAGCTCTTCACACTGACACAACAATCCCTGTTTAATGTAGCTCTTCACACTGACACAACAATCCCTGTTTAATGTAGCTCTTCACACTGACACAACAATCCCTGTTTAATGTAGCTCTTCACACTGACACAACAATCCCTGTTCAATGTAGCTCTTCACACTGACACAACAATCCCTGTTTAATGTAGCTCTTCACACTGACACAACAATCCCTGTTTAATGTAGCTCTTCACACTAACACAACAATCCCCGTTTAATGTAGCTCCTCACACTGACACAACAATCCCTGTTCAATGTAGCTCTTCACACTGACACAACAATCCCTGTTTAATGTAGCTCCTCACACTGACACAACAATCCCTGTTTAATGTAGCTCCTCACACTGACACAACAATCCCTGTTCAATGTAGCTCTTCACACTGACACAACAATCCCTGTTTAATGTAGCTCTTCACACTGACACAACAATCCCTGTTTAATGTAGCTCTTCACACTGACACAACAATCCCTGTTTAATGTAGCTCTTCACACTGACACAACAATCCCTGTTTAATGTAGCTCTTCACACTGACACAACAATCCCTGTTCAATGTAGCTCTTCACACTGACACAACAATCCCTGTTTAATGTAGCTCTTCACACTGACACAACAATCCCTGTTTAATGTAGCTCTTCACACTGACACAACAATCCCTGTTTAATGTAGCTCTTCACACTGACACAACAATCCCTGTTCAATGTAGCTCTTCACACTGACACAACAATCCCTGTTTAATGTAGCTCTTCACACTGACACAACAATCCCTGTTTAATGTAGCTCTTCACACTAACACAACAATCCCTGTTTAATGTAGCTCTTCACACTAACACAACAATCCCTGTTTAATGTAGCTCCTCACACTGACACAACAATCCCTGTTCAATGTAGCTCTTCACACTGACACAACAATCCCTGTTTAATGTAGCTCCTCACACTGACACAACAATCCCTGTTTAATGTAGCTCCTCACACTGACACAACAATCCCTGTTCAATGTAGCTCTTCACACTGACACAACAATCCCTGTTTAATGTAGCTCTTCACACTGACACAACAATCCCTGTTTAATGTACCTCTTCACACTGACACAACAATCCCTGTTCAATGTAGCTCTTCACACTGACACAACAATCCCTGTTTAATGTAGCTCTTCACACTGACACAACAATCCCTGTTCAATGTAGCTCTTCACACTGACACAACAATCCCTGTTTAATGTAGCTCTTCACACTGACACAACAGTCCCTGTTTAATGTAGCTCTTCACGCTGACACAACAATCCCTGTTCAATGTAGCTCTTCACACTGACACAACAATCCCTGTTTAATGTAGCTCTTCACACTGACACAACAATCCCTGTTCAATGTAGCTCTTCACACTGACACAACAATCCCTGTTTAATGTAGCTCTTCACACTGACACAACAATCCCTGTTCAATGTAGCTCTTCACACTGACACAACAATCCCTGTTTAATGTAGCTCTTCACACTGACACAACAATCCCTGTTTAATGTAGCTCTTCACACTGACACAACAATCCCTGTTTAATGTAGCTCCTCACACTGACACAACAATCCATGTTCAATGTAGCTCTTCACACTGACACAACAATCCCTGTTTAATGTAGCTCCTCACACTGACACAACAATCCCTGTTTAATGTAGCTCCTCACACTGACACAACAATCCCTGTTTAATGTAGCTCCTCACACTGACACAACAATCCCTGTTTAATGTAGCTCTTCACACTGACACAACAATCCCTGTTCAATGTAGCTCTTCACACTGACACAACAATCCCTGTTTAATGTAGCTGCTCACACTGACACAACAATCCCTGTTCAATGTAGCTCTTCACACTGACACAACAATCCCTGTTTAATGTAGCTCTTCACACTGACACAACAATCCCTGTTTAATGTAGCTCTTCACACTGACACAACAATCCTTGTTTAATGTAGCTCTTCACACTGACACAACAATCCCTGTTCAATGTAGCTCTTCACACTGACACAACAATCCCTTTTTAATGTAGCTCCTCACACTGACACAACAATCCCTGTTTAATGTAGCTCCTCACACTGACACAACAATCCCTGTTTAATGTAGCTCCTCACACTGACACAACAATCCCTGTTTAATGTAGCTCCTCACACTGACAAAACAATCCCTGTTTAATGTAGCTCTTCACACTGACACAACAATCCCTGTTTAATGTAGCTCCTTACACTGACACAACAATCCCTGTTTAATGTAGCTCTTCACACTGACACAACAATCCCTGTTTAATGTAGCTCCTCACACTGACACAACAATCCTTGTTTAATGTAGCTCTTCACACTGACACAACAATCCCTGTTTAATGTAGCTCCTCACACTGACACAACAATCCCTGTTTAATGTAGCTCTTCACACTGACACAACAATCCCTGTTTAACGTAGCTCCTCACACTGACACAACAATCCCTGTTTAATGTAGCTCCTCACACTGACACAACAATCCCTGTTTAATGTAGCTCTTCACACTGACACAACAATCCCTGTTTAATGTAGCTCTTCACACTGACACAACAATCCCTGTTTAATGTAATTCTTCCAATGACACAACAATCCCTGTTTAATGTAGCTCTTCACACTGACACAACAATCCCTGTTCAATGTAGCTCTTCACACTGACACAACAATCCCTGTTTAATGTAGCTGTTCACACTGACACAACAATCCCTGTTTAATGTAGCTCTTCACACTGACACAACAATCCTTGTTTAATGTAGCTCTTCACACTGACACAACAATCCCTGTTCAATGTAGCTCTTCACACTGACACAACAATCCCTGTTTAATGTAGCTCTTCACACTGACACAACAATCCCTGTTTAATGTAGCTCTTCACACTGACACAACAATCCCTGTTTAATGTAGCTCTTCACACTGACACAACAATCCCTGTTCAATGTAGCTCTTCACACTGACACAACAATCCCTGTTTAATGTAGCTCTTCACACTGACACAACAATCCCTTTTTAATGTAGCTCTTCACACTGACACAACAATCCCTGTTTAATGTAGCTCTTCACACTGACACAACAATCCCTGTTCAATGTAGCTCTTCACACTGACACAACAATCCCTGTTTAATGTAGCTCCTCACACTGACACAACAATCCCTGTTTAATGTAGCTCTTCACACTACATTAAATAGCTCCTCACACTGACACAACAATCCCTGTTCAATGTAGCTCTTCACACTGACACAACAATCCCTGTTTAATGTAGCTCCTTACACTGACACAACAATCCCTGTTTAATGTAGCTCTTCACACTGACACAACAATCCCTGTTTAATGTAGCTCCTCACACTGACACAACAATCCTTGTTTAATGTAGCTCCTCACACTGACACAACAATCCTTGTTTAATGTAGCTCCTCACACTGACACAACAATCCCTGTTTAATATAGCTCTTCACACTGACACAACAATCCCTGTTTAATGTAGCTCCTCACACTGACTCAGCAATCCCTGTTTAATGTAGCTCCTCACACTGACACAACAATCCCTGTTTAATGTAGCTCTTCACACTGACACAACAATCCCTGTTTAATGTAGCTCCTCACACTGACACAACAATCCCTGTTTAATGTAGCTCCTCACACTGACACAACAATCCCTGTTTAATGTAGCTCCTCACACTGACACAACAATCCCTGTTTAATGTAGCTCCTCACACTGACACAACAATCCCTGTTTAATGTAGCTCCTCACACTGACACAACAATCCCTGTTTAATGTAGCTCCTTACACTGACACAACAATCCCTGTTTAATGTAGCTCCTTACACTGACACAACAATCCCTGTTTAATGTAGCTCCTCACACTGACACAACAATCATATTGAGAGTAACATGTGTATATTGATGATATATGCAGAGTGATAAGTTTATGCTAATGACACATTCGAAGTAACATGTGTACGAGTATAGTATACCAGTTCTAGCTTAAAAATCAGTACTGGTATAAAACTAATATTAACATAGACTGTAAGACGAAGCTGCAATCCAAACCTCCAGCCTGTCTCCATTCATACCACAGCGTCAAAATGCCACCATGCTTTAACGCAGAAAGACGACCGTACAGCGGTGTAGCAGGATTTTGAACGCCATCACAGGAGACTTCCTGCGACCCCAAACAGCTGTTGCGTCCTGTGACGATATTGGCTTGTTTCAGCGGACGTGACATTATACATTGGAGGGCAGCAACCTTTTCAGAAGAGGTCGTCGGTCGGCTCGCAGGTCTTCACTAAACACGTGGCAATAGTTGGAAGCAGGGTTCTGGGAAACGTTTAAGTTTTTGTAATAGATAAAACTGTTTACATCCGTGTATGTACTGTGTCTCTATGTATACAACGTAGAATTCACGTGCATGCGTTATGTTGCAAGCGTGTGCGTTAATAATCACGAGGTATTTTTTAAACAGGGAAATATGCATATTGTTTTACAACGATTGTTAAATTATATACTTTTTGCATCGAACCAAGCATCTATACGTCAGACTTATTGCATATCCTCCGTGATCTGGACACAGATAACCATGAAAGCTTAATATTGTCACTTTGAAAGCATATTTTCCGAGCATTTATCTCGTTATTTCAATTATATATGTTTTCTCATTTTCTCATTTTTTGTTCCCCATTAATTTCAGTTATTTTCTCAATATTGCAATTATTGAAATAGAAATAAAAAGAAAATATACTCTGCAAAAATATGAAACAAAAAAGTGATTTTATAAGTTTATTTAATACATCATATAAATAATTAACAAACGGTAATCGATTGTAAAAATAAAATTGGCACACATCACTGTCGTTGACCCAGGTTTCAAATGACACTTATGGAACAGTAAATGCTCAAGGTGAAAGTCATCTGTTCTCAATAGCTTGTATCGCCACCATTACTCCACAACTGACTGTGTACACCGGCGTGATCACATGCAAGCAGATCCCGAATTGTGGCCTGGGAAACGTTCACCCACTCTGCCTGCAGTACATGTGCCAAATGTCAGATGTTCTGTGGTTGTTGCTGACGTTCTCGCAGTCGTTGATCCGGTGCATCAAATAAATGTTCCATTGGGTTTAAATCTGGAGACCTGAAGGGCCATGGCAGGACCTGGATGTTGAGATTCCTGCACAAGGCTGTTGTTGACCTGGATGTTGAGATTCCTGCACAAGGCTGTTGTTGACCTGGATGTTGTGATTCCTGCACAAGGCTGTTGTTGACCTGGATGTTGAGATTCCTGCACAAGGCTGTTGTTGACCTGGCTGTTGTGAGGTTGGGAGTTGCCTTGTTTGAAAATGACATTCACTTGTTGCATAATGGGAAGGGCGTGTGACCGAAGAATCTCATCAGTGTAACCAGAGACCATATAATCTATTATATGGTCTCTAGTGTAACGTCGTGCCGTTAAATTCCCCAGAACTTGCATCAAGTCTGCTGTACCAGTGTAGGAGATGTCCGCCCACGTCATCACACTACCACCAACAAATCTATCCACTTCCTGAATGCAGTTTCGTGCTTAAGATTCCCCATGACGCCTGTAAACACGACGTCTGCCATAAAACGTGACCTGTCACTAAACTAAACAAACAAACACACCAAACCAAACTTGTCAGTCAGGTCAGTGGTTGGGAGTCCAGATGAAGAGATTTATAAAAACAATCTGAGATTAAAATTACTTGCAAATACAAAAGCACAAACGACGTTTAGATTTCTTTATCAGCAAAGTACATACATGCGTAGTTGCACTGTGTGGCCGGCAGTGACGCTTTGGACCAAGTGGGCAGTCGCAGATGCCAATTAACCTCATCAGTTGCAAACCATCTGCGAGCTGATTGACTGTATGGCTGCATGACTAGTATGAAATCAAATACCCCTCAAACATGACATGAATCGACGATTAGATCGTCTCGTGACTCCCCTCGCCATTTCCCGAGATCCTTATGAAGCTTGATTGTTCCGCTGAATTCCGATGTTTTTAGCTTGGTGGTGTTTGTGTTGTCCGATGTTTTTAGCTTGGTGGTGTTTGTGTTGTCCGATGTCTTTAGCTTGGTGGTGTTTGTGTTGTCCGATGTCTTTAGCTTGGTGGTGTTTGTGTTGTCCGATGTCTTTAGCTTGGTGGTGTTTGTGTTGTCCGATGTCTTTAGCTTGGTGGTGTTTGTGTTGTCCGATGCTTTTAGCTTGGTGGTGTTTGTGTTGTCCGATGCTTTTAGCTTGGTGGTGTTTGTGTTGTCCGATGTCTTTAGCTTGGTGGTGTTTGTGTTGTCCGATGTCTTTAGCTTGGTGGTGTTTGTGTTGTCCGATGTCTTTAGCTTGGTGGTGTTTGTGTTGTCCGATGTTTTTAGCTTGGTGGTGTTTGTGTTGTCCGATGTTTTTAGCTTGGTGGTGTTTGTGTTGTCCGATGTTTTTAGCTTGGTGGTGTTTGTGTTGTCCGATGTCTTTAGCTTGGTGGTGTTTGTGTTGTCCGATGTTTTTAGCTTGGTGGTGTTTGGGTTGTCCGATGTTTTTAGCTTGGTGGTGTTTGTGTTGTCCGATGTTTTTAGCTTGGTGGTGTTTGTGTTGTCCGATGTTTTTAGCTTGGTGGTGTTTGTGTTGTCCGATGTTTTTAGCTTGGTGGTGTTTGTGTTGTCCGATGTTTTTAGCTTGGTGGTGTTTGTGTTGTCCGATGTTTTTAGCTTGGTGGTGTTTGTGTTGTCCGATGTTTTTAGCTTGGTGGTGTTTGTGTTGTCCGATGTATTTAGCTTGGTGGTGTTTGTGTTGTCCGATGTTTTTAGCTTGGTGGTGTTTGTGTTGTCCGATGTTTTTAGCTTGGTGGTGTTTGTGTTGTCCGATGTTTTTAGCTTGGTGGTGTTTGTGTTGTCCGATGTTTTTAGCTTGGTGGTGTTTGTGTTGTCCGATGTCTTTAGCTTGGTGGTGTTTGTGTTGTCCGATGTTTTTAGCTTGGTGGTGTTTGGGTTGTCCGATGTTTTTAGCTTGGTGGTGTTTGTGTTGTCCGATGTTTTTAGCTTGGTGGTGTTTGTGTTGTCCGATGTTTTTAGCTTGGTGGTGTTTGTGTTGTCCGATGTTTTTAGCTTGGTGGTGTTTGTGTTGTCCGATGTTTTTAGCTTGGTGGTGTTTGTGTTGTCCGATGTTTTTAGCTTGGTGGTGTTTGTGTTGTCCGATGTTTTTAGCTTGGTGGTGTTTGTGTTGTCCGATGTTTTTAGCTTGGTGGTGTTTGTGTTGTCCGATGTTTTTAGCTTGGTGGTGTTTGTGTTGTCCGATGTTTTTAGCTTGGTGGTGTTTGTGTTGTCCGATGTTTTTAGCTTGGTGGTGTTTGTGTTGTCCGATGTTTTTAGCTTGGTGGTGTTTGGGTTGTCCGATGTTTTTAGCTTGGTGGTGTTTGTGTTGTCCGATGTTTTTAGCTTGGTGGTGTTTGTGTTCAACCTGTTATCAACATGTTTGGGGGACCTGCATCTAAATCTTTTCTTCTGATCGATTCCCCCTGGGAAAGTCAGATAACAGTGCAGGGTCGTTAATGTTTAAAGTAAATTAGATGGCTAGATGCGTTTTAAATAACACAACACAACACAACACAACACACACACACATAGATTTAGATTTCGCATTACGGATGACGCACACCGTACAAGGACGGGTGGCAATACGTCACATAAGCCTTTCGGCCATCTTGAATGTTTTGAAAAAGGATTAAGCTCACTAGAACTGTCCTATGAGGAAATAAATACCTCTCACAGACGTATGATGATGTCAACATGAGTATCCAAACGCCCCTCTTCAAACATATTGGACGACAAGATCGCAACCTCTGTTTTTAAAGATTATACGAAATAGGGTAGAGTATTTAAAGGAACAATCAGAAGCCTCCTTTCCACCGATACGGTAAAAACAAAGCCAATGTGGTTGAGTTCGGAGTCCAATAACATGTCGTCAATACACAACATCTGAACGAAACAGGCTTCGTTCCGTTGCCATGGTCAGTCAATGCTAATGGAAAAGAAGGCATGTCGTACTGTGTCCGTATCTACACCTGCACAAATATCTAAACGAAATCGATGTAGAAGTTTAGAAGTTGTCCAGAAAAATTGAAATGACGAAGTAATAAAGTGCAATAACATGTGCCCAACTATATCTTGAAGTGGTGAGGTGTACAAAGTTTAATTGAAATCAGTTAATTAGTTTAGAAGGAATTGTCAGGAAAGTTATTTTCTACGGACAGACCGACAGACAGGCGGACACGCTGATTCCTTTATACCCCCAACTTAATTGCGGGGGCACTGTCAACTACAGTGAATAATCTAATAAAAGGAATTTGACGAGGGTTGACTTCATAAAAAGGTATTTATATATTGACTTAGGTGTTTGAGACCTGTAAAGCACTTATCAATTTTGAAAATAGTCTGAAATAGGGTTAATTATCTAAATTTCGACCATGCAGAGAACTCCATTCCATTGCTATTGTAATAAACTATGCTTTGTGTGCAGAAAAAATATTTAATATCTTTTAACAAAATCGAACACAACTTACTTTCGACCAATCGGGTGCCATACATTGCCATGGTGCCATACATTGTCATGATGATAAGAAAACCTATTCGGTTGAGTCCTGAAATACATCGTACCTCAATACCAAATTTGAACGAAATTTCTGAAATTTCTATCAGTCAGCTCTGGAGATGCCGCTTTCCGTTGCCATGGAAGCAGGATAGTAACGTAAATAAAGTCATACTGTATAGTGTCACAGATGCACCTTTGTAGCAAGATTGAACACAATAGTGTCACAGATGCACCTTTGTAGCAAGATTGAACACAATAGTGTCACAGATGCACCTTTGTAGCAAGATTGAACACAATAGTGTCACAGACGCACCTTTGTAGCAGGATTGAACACAATAGTGTCACAGACGCACCTTTGTAGCAAGATTGAACACAATAGTGTCACAGATGCACCTTTGAAGCAAGATTGAACACAATAGTGTCACAGATACACCTTTGTAGCAAGATTGAACATACTAGTGTCACAGACGCACCTTTGTAGCAAGATTGAACACAATAGTGTCACAGACGCACCTTTGTAGCAGGATTGAACACAATAGTGTCACAGACGCACCTTTGTAGCAAGATTGAACACAATAGTGTCACAGATGCACCTTTGTAGCAAGACTGGACACAATAGTGTCACAGATGCACCTTTGTAGCAAGATTGTCGGCGAAATGACATGTCAGTAATGTCCACTTAAAGAAACCTGTAAATAACGACCAGGTTGTTGTTGTTGTTGTTGAGAGGTTGTTGGAATATAAAAGGTGCAGTGCACTTATACAAGTTCCATGGCTCTACTATATGTTGTTCCTGAGAAAACACGCAAAAACAATGTAAAATGTGAAAATAGCAAAAGTACCCTATATTACCAATCACACCTTGTTTATAAGTACCGTTTACAATAAGGAGCGATATGCACGATATTAACCCTGCGGGTTGTTACTCTTAATGTAAAAACTTTTACATTAAGAGTTAACACGTAACCCTTATGCAGGTTTATATCAATTACTTAACAACAGTAGCACAAAAAACAAACATTTTATTTCTTGCAACCCGTGTTTATTTCATGTAAAGATATTGCGACGATCTGCACAAGACTTCACTTATAATTTGCACAACAATGTACGCATACAATGCTTTAATATTTGCAACTATAGACATTTAGAATAGAAAAAATGCATGTTCTATTTCTGCTGGGTGAACAAGCAGTATGGGTGTACTGGGTGTACTGGGTGTACTGGGTGTACTGGGTGTACTGGGTGTACTTACTGCATCCTGTCGGGGCGTTGGGGTAGCCTAGTGTTTCAAACGTTCGCTCGCTCGTCTCTGACTACAATGTGTGAAGCCCATTTCTGGTGTCCCCTGTCGTGATAGTACTGGAATATTGCTAAAAGCGGCGTAAAACCATACTCACTCACTCACTCTCTACTGCATCCTTTCCAGCTTCAGATTGCACATGTCTGAAACACTGACGTGATGGGTTGCTGGTGTGACCCGTGTGACCTCCACACGTCGTGGTGCCAGCTGCACGGTGATCATCATCCTGATCATCATCATACGTCACTCACAGCAGTCATGGCGGTGCCCATCAGCTGGATCAGGGAGCTGTCGGACTCGGTGATTACACGGCAGATCTGCAGATAATCAGCACGTGTCATCAGTGAAACGTGGGTTGATCAACACTGGTCATCAGTGTAGCTGGGTATAAAAGATGGGCACTGGACACCCTCGGACATCTTTCCACAGACTACGTAAGTTTTTGTCCACACCGCTTTAATATGTCTGGTACCATCTACATATATATAATGTATAATTATATATATATATATATATATATATATATGTGTGTGTGTGTGTGTGTGTGTGTGTGTGTGTGTGTGTGTGTGTGTGTGTGTGTGTGTGTGTGTGTGTGTGTGTGTGTGACAGGTATGTATGACCTATGTTGTTTATGCATGACATGTGCGTATTGATATAAAATAATATATAAAAAATACATATAAAATAAGGTCTCCACACACTTATGCTTGTTATTTTATTGTGTTTACTCCTTTAGTAACCAGCCACGATGATCGCCGTATGTCTTGTTGCTGTGCTGTGTCTCGCCGGTATGTAACCTAGCAACGATGCCACGTTTACAGAAGCATTTCCCGTTGTCATCTTCCAGTTCAGACCCCATTCGTCGTGATCGTCATGAGTAGATTTCTCTTTGAAGTAAATTTAAGTTGAAGCTATAAATACTGCTAAATGTACGTGACCAACACCTGTCTTTCACAATTACGGAAGATTATTTAATGTACTCCAACTGGACAATCTCTCCTCACAGGTACTGTTTCATTCCTTTGTTCTAATCCCACTAACACGTGTACAGGTGCTGGGCTCGCGGACAACCCCGAGTTGTGTCAACAGGGGATGTGCACCATGGACTACATCCCCCACTGCATGACGGACGGCACCATCGTCTTCGGCTGTGTGGGCCTCAAGAACGCAGTCTGCAAGTACGTGACTGAACGCGTGTGGCACAGCAGCAAACACCAGTCTGCCGTCATGGCCACTTTGTATTACAATTCTAGGCCTGAATGTTGTTCTCTACAGCATCTCAAACCAAACAGTAGGAGTTAGGTTTAAGGCTAGCGTTTCTTGTTGGGAGGCTCCGCCATTCCAGTGACACGCTTCACGTTCTTCTTGCAGGGATAAGAAGACAGAACAGACCGGCTGGACGCCATCACAAGCATGTGAGTCACACGTTTATATAAACTGAAGGCGAGTGGGTAACTGTACTTGCTCGTCAGCCTCGATTACCCGCATGGATGAATATAGATGTCCCTGACGCCCCGCACACACAGACACACATACGCAAACACATAGGCAGCACACACACACACGCACACACACGCGCACACACACATATACACAGCGCACACAAACATACAAACATACACATACACAACACACACACAGACACAAACAAACACAGACACACACACGCACATACACAACACACACAAATACATACACACACAACACACACACAGACATACTACACGCACATACACAACACACACACACACACACACACACACATAGACACATACATACATACACACGCACATACACAACACACACAAACACACACAGACACACAGACACACAGACACACAGACACACACATGCCTACACACATACACAAACAAACATATACACACATACACACGCATACGCACATACTCATATACACGGACGCACAGATACATACACGCACATACACATGAACACACATAGGCACACACACATAGGCACACACAAACACACACACAAAGATACGCCCATACACACGCACACACATACATACACACAGACACATATATATATACACACAGACACAGACACACAGATACACACCCACACGCACACACACATACATACACACAGGCACATACATATACAGAGACACATACATACACAGAGACATACATATGCACATGCACACAGACACACACACGCACATATACTACACACACATACACAACACACACAAACACACCAAGACACATACACACAGACACACACACACACACATGCCTACACACATACACAAACAAACATATACACACATACACACGCATACGCACGTACTCATATACACGGACGCACAGATACATACACACGCACATACACATGAACACACATAGGCACACACAAACACACACACACACACACAGATACACCCATACACACGCACACACATACATACACACAGACACATATATATATACACACAGACACAGACACACACATACACACGCACACGCACACACACATACATACACAGAGACACATACATATACACAGACACATACATACACACAGAGACATACATATGTGCATGCACACAGACACACACACGCACATACACAACACACACAAATTCATACACACAACACACACACACATACACAACACAGACAAACACACAGAGACACATACACACACAGATACGCACGAACATTCACAACACACACATACACACAGACACAAACATGCATACATACACACATACATACACACATACACACAGACCCACACATGCATACATACACACATACATACACACATACACAAACATACATACATACACATACACACGCATACACATATACACGCACACACATATACATACACGCACATATACATGCACACACATAGACACACACACATAAGCACACACAGACACACACATACACACGCACACACATACATATACACACGCATACACGCACACGCATATACACAGATACACACACATCCATAGACACACACACAAATACACACACACACCTTCACACACACACACACCTTCTCACACACACACACACACACACACACACACACACACACACACACACACACACACACACGCACGCACGCACGCACGCACGCACGCACGCACGTACGTACGCACGCACGCACGCACGCACGCACACACACACACACACACACACACATCTTCACACACCTCATTCCCCCGGGATACAGATGGGGCATGGACGCCGCAAAACATAATGCATTTGAATATATATTCACACACGAGAGTACTATGTCAATATGACATTCGGCGTCATCTGTTTTATCTGACTGCCTCTGACGTCCCAGGTCGCCCTTCTGACTACTGCGAGAACTTGGCCTGCACCTATGACCTGATTCCCCACTGCCTCAGTGACGGCTCCATCGCCCGCGGCTGCCACGCCCTCAGACACGCCATCTGCACGTGAGTACATCCAGCGTACCCCAGTCACGTGACTATATGTCATTTTACTTCCCTCCAACACGAGACTGTGGGCCACTTTACTCGTCCGATACGTGATTATAAGCCACTTTACTCGTCCGATACGTGACTATAAGCCACTTTACTCCCCCCATACGTGACTTTATGCCACTTTATTCGTCCCATACGTGACTATATGCCACTTTACTCCCCCCTTCACGTGACTATATATAAACTGAAATATCAAATGACATTTCTTGCACAATTATTTTTGTGTCTGATTCGGTTGGAAGATTGCAAACTCAGCTATGTGTCGTGCAATGATCCCCAAACTCCGATCAAACTGCTGACCAAGTGAAGTCCGATGTTGTTGTGTTGAGACGAGGAGATAATCTACCCGCAAATAACACGTGACACTGGGAAGATGTCCTGGGGTCGGTGTTATCAAACTATATAGATTACTATTTGGGATTAATGTTCACCACTTTGAATATGTGCAGGATAATTTCAGATCTAGTTATTCGAGAAAAGAAGGTTTTGCTGGAGGTTACAAATCATATTACCAAAACGAGTGCCTTCCGGGTTTTTTCAAAATATTTGAAACCCGGATTCAACCTATCTTCCTTTATCGCTCCGAAGTAGGGGTTTTCAGGCATCTAATGAATTAGAGAAGGTGCCGGTTTCAGCCCGTAAGTGTAGGATATTGTCCTCAAAGTCACTATTCGTTTTGCACGTTGGGCACCTTCGAGGCCGTTAGTCCCACGGGCAAAGCTAAGCGTAACTTAGAGGACCATGTCCAACTTAAGACAAAGTCGTGCACGTGCACAGATACAGGAGGGCGTTCTCGTCACCGAAAACCGATAGGAACTGTACGCGTGAACGCACCAGAGTTCGTCAAAACTATTGGCGGTATTATCGTATAAGAACGCGAAAACAAGTGCTGCGTTTGTTTTCGACAGCAGTTTTTTTTAAGTGACGGCATTGCAGAGTACAACTCTTTCACTGACGTATACTAGCGGGGAAAATTTCTGTGCACCTTAAAATATCATATGAAAATAAGATTGCTATAGATTTTTTAATACCATGCAAACACTTTGTTGTGATTACCCATGATGACCCTGCAATTGCACGTGCTTCACGGTCATTGCATGCATAAAATCCCATGAGTTAGAAACTCGTCACACATTCCCTGGACACGTGGGACCGAGTCAGATCAAACACAGAGTAAATTTGACTGTGAAAAGCAACCGAGTCACTCCGGGGTCGGTACTAACAGGCCGATAACATCGGGGACCGCTTACGTTCTGGGCCCACTTGCACAAAGAGATCTTAGTGCTACGATGATCGTAACTCCTATACTCTAACATAGATTTAAGATAGTCGTAGTGCTAGGATCGCTTTATGTAAGTGGACCCTCGACGTCCACGAGTAACGCCAGGTCGGCCAGATAATCATATGCATCTGGTTCACCTGCGAAATGATTTTCAGACTGCAATGTTTTCAGCCCGAATCATCCTGGGCTTACGTCCGATGAGTGCAAGGACTGTGAGGCGTCGATTACGACAGCATGATGTCCGTCCACGACGTCCTGGTGCACGTCCAGTGTTGCTGCCACATCATGGACTGCACGCCTGGCATGGTCACGACAACGTCTGGGTTCGAGTTACAGGAATGGAGGTTATTCCTCTTCACAGGAGGAGTCCAGGTTTCATCGTGATAGCAGTGTTGTCCGCCAGCTTGTTTATTGACATCGGATGGAACGTTACACTGACGCGCGCGTTGTTCAACGCTCTGCCTCCTGTGGTGAGAGTGTAATGGTGTGGGCATCACGGCACATCACACCCCCTCTAATAGCCATCAATGGAAATGTGACAGGTTTACTGCGCCGTAACGAAGTCGCCCTGCTCTTGACGTTACCCATGGGTATCGCATCACTTTTACAGCAGGACAACGTTCGCCCTTGCATTGAACGTGTAGTCATTTTCACATTGGACAACAGACAATCACCACGATCCCTTGGGCTGCTGCTCCGCCAGATCTGTCGCGCATCCAACATGTGAGAGATGACATGAAACGTCGTCTACGAAGACTTCCAAACAGAACGGTGACGTTGTTCCAGCAGCGACATGCCTAGGTCCAGATCTGGAACGAAACCCCACAATCATTCCTCAACCATGTTGTGTCGCCAATGACGCGCTGTTGTCAAGCTTGTATCGCTACTAATGGTGACACTGACTTGTGAACTATATAATCTTTTCTTCTTACTGGTGAGTGAGCGAGTGCATTTCTGCATACGTTTCCCAAGGATCATAAACACGTCTAACCATCAACTATGGACGGGTAAACACGGTCTGGGAAACTATTGGAGTGTTTCTGTAGTTCACACACTCCTTCCTTATTATTCAATCACAGGAAACAATGCTCCAGCATTGACGTCAAATCACTTGGTAGAGTTGACGCTTTACTTCAGTCAATTAGTCTGTCTGTTTCTCAGTCTGTCAATCAGTCAGTCAGTCAGACAATCGGTCAATCTGTCAATCTCTGTTGCAGGAAGAACCTGACCGAGAAGATGTCCTGGAGCCCCCTTACATCCTGTGAGTTGGCAGCGTGCGTGGGTGGGGCAAGTCCAGTATGGGTGGGGCGAGATGTGGGGAATGAGGTGTGTGAAGATGTGTGGTGGGGCGAGATATGTGTGTGTGTGTGGGGTGGGGTGGGGTGGGGGGGTGGGGGGGTGGGGGGTGGGGTGGGGGGGTGGGGGGTGGGGGGGTGGGGGGGTTGGGGGTGGGGGGGTGGGGTGGGGGTGGGGGTGGGGGGGGGGTGGGGGGTGGGGGGGGGGGGAGGGGGGGGGGGGGTTTGGGCAAGTCGTGTGAAGGCGGAGCGAGTCGTGTGAGAGTGATGGAGATGTACGGGATAGTTACAGCCTTGTATGAGGTCGTCACAAGGGATAACATGTAGACACGCACAAACTGACGAGGGATTACTCTGGGTTACCTGACTGGATAGATTTACTATCATCACCAATATTACTGTAGTAGCTCGTTACCATGACAACATGTGTTTTCCAGGTCTTCCTGACGGGTACTGCGAGAGTGATGTGTGCACCGCCGACCTGATCCCCCACTGCATGAACAACGGCGACATCGTGCACGGCTGTAGCCCATCTCAAGAAGGCGGTCTGCCAGTGAGTCACAGGGGGTCACGTTGCTTCTAGCACTCTGGCAAATTCCCCCGAATATGTGTTGGAAAAAGTCATATAGATCGTCTCACGAACGTGTCATAATCATACTGTTACTTACACATAAAGATTCCCATGTGCCTGAATCTTGTTTTCCGCTGTAGACGTTCGAGGTTTTAACAGATGCATCTAAAAGAACTGACTTATCTGTCAGTCGAAGGGATAGGGGTTTACTTGTGTTTCAGAGGGTTTTATGTCTTTCCGTACAGGGACGGGATGGTGGAGAACAGGCTGTGGGAGTCAACCCAGCGGTGTAAGTATCTGGATGAATACAACATCCCCATCACGCCACCCTCATCACACCACCCCCATCACATCACCCCCATCACACCACCCTCATCACACACCCCCATCACACCATCCCCATCACACCACCCCCATCACACCATTCCCATCACACCATCCCCATCACACCACCCCCCATCACACCCACCCCCATCACACCACCCCATCACACCACCCTCATCACTCCATCCCCAACACACCACCCCCCATCACACCACCCGAATCACACCACCCCCATCACACCACCCCATCACACCACCCTCATCACACAATCCCCATCACACCACCCCCAACACACACCCATCATACCAACCCCATCACACCACCCCCATCACACCATCCCCATCACACCACCCCCCTCATCACACCACCCCCACACATCACCCCCATCACACCACCCCATCCACACCCCCACCACACCACCCCCACACACCACCCCCATCACACCATCCCATCACACCAACCCCATCACACCACCCCCATCACACCACCCCATCACACCACCCCCACTCACACCACCCTCCCACACCATCCCCATCACACCACCCCCATCACACCATCCCCATCACACCACCCCAATCACACCACCCTCATCACACCACCCCATCACACCACCCTCACCACACCATCCCCATCACACCCACCCCATCACCCACCCATCATACCACCCCATCACACCACCCCCCCCACACCCATCCCCATCACACCACCCTCACCCACCACCCATCACCCACCCCCCACACATCACCCCATCACACCACCCCCACACATCACCCCCATCACACCACCCTCATCACACACACCCATCACACCATCCCCATCACCCCACCCCCATCACACCATCCCCTCACACACCCCACACACCACCCCCATCACACAACCCCCATCACACCCACCCCCCACACCACCCTCATCACACCACCCCACACACCACCCCCACACACCATCCCCCACACACCACCCAAATCCCACCCCCCCCATCACCCACCCCCACCACACCACCCTCATCACACCACCCCCATCACACCACCCCCACACACACCCCACCATACCATCCCCATCACACCACCCCCATCACACCACCCCCACACACACCCTCATCACACCACCCCATCACACCAACCTCATCACACCACCCCCATCACATCCCCCATCACACCACCCCCCATCACACCACCCCCACACACCACCCCATCACACCACCCCGATCACACCACCCCCACACACCACCCCACACACACACCCATATCACCCCACCCACACCATCCCCATTACACCATCCCATCACACCCATCCCATCACACCACCCCATCACACAACCCCCACACACCACCCCCTCACACCATCCCCCACAACCCACCCTCATCACACCACCCCCATCACACCACCCCCATCACACCATCCCCATCACACCACCCCATCACACCATCCCCATCACACCACCCACAACACACCACCCCCATCACACCCCCCCCCCATCACACCCCCCCATCACACCACCCCCATCACACCACCCCCATCACACCACCCCATCACACCATCCCCATTACACCATCCAATCACACCATCCCCATCACACCACCTCCATCACACAACCCTCATCACACCATCCCCATCACACCATCCCCATTACACCATCCCATCACACCATCCCCATCACACCACCCCCATCACACCACCCTCATCACACCATCCCCATCACACCACCCTTATCACACCATCCCCATCACACCACCCCCATCACAACACCCCATCACACCATCCCCATTACACCATCCCATCACACCACCCCCATCACAACACCCCATCACACCATCCCCATTACACCATCCCATCACACCATCCCCATCACACCATCCCCATCACACCACCCCCATCACACAACCCTCATCACACCATCCCCATCACACCATCCCCATTACACCACCCTCATCACACCATCCCCATCACACCATCCCCATCACACCACCCTCATCACACCACCCGCATCACACCACCCCCATCACACCACCCCCATCACACCACCCCCATCACACCACCCCATCACACCATCCCCATTACACCACCCACATCACACCATCCCCATTACACATCCCCATTACACCATCCCCATTACAACACCTCATCACACCACCCCCATCACACACCCCCATCACACCATCCCCATCACACCACCCCCATTACACCACCCACATCACACACCCCCATCACACCATCCCAATCACACCACCCCAATCACACCCCCCCCCATCAAACCACCCCCATTACACCACCCTCATCACACACCCCCATCACACCATCCCCATCACACACCCCCATCACACCATCCCCATCACATCCCCCCATCACACCATCCCCATGACATCACCCTAATCACACACCCCCATCACACCATCCCCATCACACCATCCCCATCACCCCCCCCCCCATCACACCCCCACATCACACCATCCCCATCACACCATCCCATCACACCACCCTCATCACACACACCCATCACACCATCCCCATCACACCATCCCCATCACACCATCCCGATCACACCATCCCATTCACACCACCCTCATCACACCCCCCATCACACCATCCCCATCACACCATCCCATCACACAACCCTGATCACACACCCCCATCACACCATTCCCATCACACCACCTCATCACACCACCCCTATCACACCTTCTCCATCACACCATCCCCATTACACCACCCTGATCACACACCCTCATCACACCACCCCCATCACACCTTCTCCATCACACCACCCCGGTCACACCACCCCATCACACCACCCCATCACACCACCCCCTATCACACCATCCCCATCACACCACCCCCTATCACACCATCCCCATCACACCTTCCCCATCACACCATCCCCATCACACCACCCCGATCACACCATCACCACAACACCCCATCATCACATCATCACGTCCAATAACATGAGGCTGCCATTGTTCCCAGGCCTGCCGCTGTTCTACTGCCAGTCCAAGGCGTGCACCAAGGACATGATAGAACACTGCATGACTGACGGCACCGTGGTGACGGGGTGCGACGCCCTCAAGATGGCCATCTGCAAGTAGGTGCTTGATGATCCGTCCGCTTAACGTGGAGCGAATTGTTTGTCTGGAACCAGCAACGTGTTGAATACTGGAAACAGTAACGTGTTGAATACTGGAAACAGTAACGTGTTGAATACTGGAACCAGTAACGTGTTGAATACTGGAAACAGTAACGTGTTGAATACTGGAACCAGTAACGTGTTGAATAATGTCACGACATGGTATTGTGACGCGTGTTCTATGTTGACGTTTTCTCAGTAACATCACGGTAGTTTAGAGCTGGCTCGTCTGTTTCAGTGACAACAAGTCCGAGAACAAAGAGTGGGAGTCCGGTGCCCCGTGTGACCCTCAGGGACAGGAGTAGCAGGGCCAGGAGTAGCAGGGACCCGACGGAGTGGCAACCGCAGTCTCTACTCGTCCTCGTGTAACCAGGCGAATAAACAGCAATAACACCAGGGACGAGTCTATTATGTGTACATGTACTGATCGCGCCAGTGGATATATATATATATGTGTGTGTGTGTGTGTGTGTGTGTGTGTGTGTGCGCGTGTGCGTGCGTGCGTGCGTGCGTGTGTGTGTGTGTGTGTGTGTGTGTGTGTGTGTGTGCGCGTGTGCGTGCGTGTGCGTGTGCGTGTGCGTGTGCGTGTGCGTGTGCGTGTGTGTGTGTATTAACGACATGTTATTGGACTCCGAACTCAATCACATTGGCTTTGTTTTTACCGTATCGATCAACCACATTGGCTTTGTTTTTACCGTATCGATCAACCACATTGGCTTTGTTTTTACCGTATCGGTGGAAAGGAGGCTTCCGATTGTTCCTTTAAATACTCTACCCTATTTCGTATAATGTTTTAAAACAGAGGTTGCGATCTTGTCGTCCAATAAGATTGCAGAGGGGCGTTTGGATACTCATGTTGACATTATCATACGTCTGTGGGAGGTATTTATTTCCCCATAGGACAGTTCTAGTTAGCTTAATCCTTTTTCAAAACATACAAGATGGCCGAAAGGCTTATGTGACGTATTGCCACCCGTCCTTGTACGGTGTGCGTCATCCGTAATGCGAAATCTGTGTGTGTGTGTGTGTGTGTGTGTGTGTGTGTGTGTGTGTGTGTGTGTGTGTGTGTGTGTGTGTGTGTGTGTTTGTGTTTGTGTGTTTGTGTGTGTGTTTGTGTGTGTGTGTGTGTGTGTGTGTGTGTGTACTCCTTGTCATTAAGACGGCTTTGAGTTTATTCAAAATACGGCCAGGCCCTGATATGGATTAGTTATCGGGAGCTAGCCTTGAAACAAGAGATGAGAGAGCGGGGACTCCCTTGTGTTATTCAAGCACGTTCGACTGTGGCCACCGTGAGGCACAGTTCAGGTCGTGTAACTTTATCAATTTCCCTGATTTCCAAATATGTATCTGCCTTATGCTGATAAAGTCGACTTCCCGAATGTCGGTGGTAAGAAAAAGCTCTCAGTGTTGCCTGAGTTGAGTTGATTTTCATTGTAGTTTAGCCGATATTCACACATGAGCCAGTTGGTTCGACAATACTTATCAGCGCTTGACCATTGCATTTACGACAGAAGAAAGGCCGTGTTTTGTGGACCTACACTCAATGCGCGCTGACCCTTATCAATGATTACGCAATTTTATTTTATGTTTATGCTACGTACGTGTGTTGTGCCCTTAAACCTACAATGGTCTTAAGTCTACAATATTCATGAGTGGGCGTGGCTTGTGTATGCACGTGACACTTATTTCGTACGCACTGCTTCTCAATTGAACCCGGAAGTGCATCGAACTTCTGCCGTGTTGTGACAGCACACAGCGTGCAGTGAGACTGCATTGTTTGCGGTACAGCAGAACCTGAAGAAACTTTCCTTTTTATCAATCTGTAAACTATCATTTTTTTATGCAAAACTAAGAGGAAATAAATCAATTTTTTATAAAACGTTCGTGTATTTTGTAAGCAAGTGTGGAATTTTAAGGAATTTTATTCCCAGTATCACCTTCCACTTTGCCATTATCTCATGGAAAATAAACACTGGGAATTGGGCATTAAAATAGGAAATATTCCTTCTCGTTAGCAGTGTGTCATAACCGTATAGCAACGTATATATCAAGTTCCATACCAACTACTTCTCGTGCACTCCGTGTTTCCTTCAGCGTTTTCAGTTGTGGTGTATTTGGATGGGCTAAATATGGACACGATAACTTTCTAAATATCCAGTATAACATTAAATTCAAAATTCAAATTCTAATCCAGGCTGGTAGTGTTCATATTCATTACATTAAATATGGTTAAATGTCAGTGGTTTTCATTCCCCATCAGATAATTTGAAGAGGACGAGAAAGTGATGTGTCCCCCCCCCCACACAAGATGATTGATCAATATCAGTATTGTATATTCATAAAAATTATATTGAATTCGTTTTTGTTTTGTTTGCAGGTCTTACCAGTTGGAACTGGTGTTTATATTGGTGTTCATGTTAGGGTCAGATAAAGTATAACTTTTTTTAATCAATAAACTGGAATTTAGTTGTGCATTTTTGGTATGCATTAGAAGTATTGTATACAGGCTACTAGTATATGGCTCCTTGTAATTCTATACTCATTGTGGGCAAGTCTAGATGAATCCAACGTCAAAATGTTCTTACTCTTTACATAATCTAGAAATTATTATTTAAAACTAATACGTTTTGCCTTCGAGACTTGTGCAAATGTAACAGGCTACCCATTGTACAGGTTAGGCAAATTAAACAGTACAAATGTCTCAGTTGGTTTATAAGACATCATTAGTTAATGTAAGTGTTTGGGACATCCTGTGAAAACATAAACAAAGTAAATTGTGGCAGCAGTGAGGTAGTTTGTTTTAATGCTGCTATAAGCATAATGCCAGTCACATAACTGTAGAGGGCACCAAGTGTACACATTTGCATGTGGGTGGGGTGAAGTCACATACCAGTCAGCAGGACCTGTGCCCTACATCTGTGTATATTATTAGTTTTACACTCACATCTATACATAGGATGTGAAGCACATGTATTACCATGAATAGAACACCTTCTTTACATCAAATTATACATGCATTTTGTCTGCTGTTAAATTGTGTGTTCAAATCTGAAGAAAGAAGAGGATACTCCTATGTAGGAACTAAATAATGTTTGTGTAATTATGTCTCCCCCAGAATGGAGGGAGACATATTGTTTTTGGCACGGTTCCCGTCGGCGTCGGCGTCGGCGTCGGCGTTCCCACCGTTTCCGGACCATAACTCGGAAACCGTTTAATATTTTTTCGCGAAACTTTGTATACACATTAACGCAGCACTGAAGTGGTGCCTTTTGCTATTTAGAGATTTTTTACATTTTTATTTTTTCTCGTTTCCATGGAGATAACTTGAACATAGACTCTGAATGGGGGTAAGCTTGGTTTCCGGCCCATAACTCGGAAACCGTTTAATATTTTTTCGCGAAACTTTGTATACACATTAACCCAGCACTGAAGTGGTGCCTTTTGCAAGCTGGAAGAACCTCTGAGGTGCACACTGACTGTCGCCTTGATGCGTCGAGGAAGCCGCCCATTTTCTCTGAAATGGGAGAGAGAGTGAATGAAATTGTTCAGTCTAGATGGGGTTTTGCATGGTCAAAGGGATCAGGAGGGGCCTATGCAACAGCCCATGACTGCCTTGGGGGTCCAGGGAGGGGCCACCCTATCATTGTAGACTTAAGACTTTCAGCAGGTTTAAGGGCTCCTATAGCTGCCCTTAAACCTGCTGAAAGTCTTAAGTCTACACAAGCTCTTTAAAAAAAGACAGAGAGAAAAAGAAGGTGGATTTGATTTTTGACCAGTTTCCTAGGGTGTCTTGGGCTGTTTGAAGCTCACCTGGCAAGCTGGAAGAACCTCTGAGGTGAACACTGGCTGTTGTCTTGACGCGTCGAGGAAGCCGCCCATTTTTTCTGAAATGGGAGAGAGAGTGAATGAAATTTTTCAGTCTAGATGGGGTTTTGCATGGTCAAAGGGATCAGGAGGGGCCTATGCAACAGCCCATGACTGCCTGGGGGGTCCAGAAAGGGGCCACCCCATCATTGTAGACTTAAGACTTTCAGCAGGTTTAAGGGCTCCTATAGCTGCCCTTAAACCTGCTGAAAGTCTTAAGTCTACACAAGCTCTTTAAAAAAAGACAGAGAGAAAAAGAAGGTGGATTTGATTTTTGACCAGTTTCCTAGGGTGCCTTGGGCTGTTTGAAGCTCACCTGGCAAGCTGGAAGAACCTGTGAGGTGCACACTGACTGTCGCCTTGGTGCGTCGAGGAAGCCGCCCATTTTTTCTGAAATGGGAGAGAGAGTGAATGAAATTGTTCAGTCTAGATGGGGTTTTGCATGGTCAAAGGGATCAGGAGGGGCCTATGCAACAGCCCATGACTGCCTGGGGGGTCCAGAAAGGGGCCATCCCATCATTGTAGACTTAAGACTTTCAGCAGGTTTAAGGGCTCCTATAGCTGCCCTTAAACCTGCTGAAAGTCTTAAGTCTACACAAGCTCTTTAAAAAAAGACAGAGAGAAAAAGAAGGTGGATTTGATTTTTGACCAGTTTCCTAGGGTGCCTTGGGCTGTTTGAAGCTCACCTGGCAAGCTGGAAGAACCTGTGAGGTGCACACTGACTGTCGCCTTGATGCGTCGAGGAAGCCGCCCATTTTTTCTGAAATGGGAGAGAGAGTGAATGAAATTTTTCAGTCTAGATGGGGTTTTGCATGGTCAAAGGGATCAGGAGGGGCCTATGCAACAGCCCATGACTGCCTGGGGGGTCCAGAAAGAGGCCACCCCATCATTGTAGACTTAAGACTTTCAGCAGGTTTAAGGGCTCCTATAGCTGCCCTTAAACCTGCTGAAAGTCTTAAGTCTACACAAGCTCTTTAAAAAAAGACAGAGAGAAAAAGAAGGTGGAATTGATTTTTGACCAGTTTCCTAGGGTGTCTTGGGCTGTTTGAAGCTCACCTGGCAAGCTGGAAGAACCTGTGAGGTGCACACTGACTGTCGCCTTGATGCGCCGAGGAAGCCGCCCATTTTTTCTGAAATGGGAGAGAGAGTGAATGAAATTTTTCAGCCAAGATGGGGTTTTGCATGGTCAAAGGGATCAGGAGGGGCCTATGCAACAGTCCATGACTGCCTGGGGGTCCAGGGAGGGGCCACCCTATCATTGTAGACTTTAGACCTTCTGTAGCTTCAAGGGTTCCTTTGATACGCCAAGGAAGCCACCATTTTTTCTCTGAAATGGGAGAGAGAGTGAATGTCATAATAACAATTTAGATGAAAAAATTGCACCTTTACAAAAATAGTAGTCTTGACTGGGACTAAACTTATGTCAAAGCATTTCAAGTTACTTGAGACTTAGAAAGTTCCAGTAAAGACTTCTGCAATGATTAATACCAACAAATCTGTTTTTATTTCTGATGAAACTGTCAGATCATGATCAATGCGGTTATGTCTATTTTACCTGGTTTTTTTTAATTTCATGTTGTTCATACTTTTTGACAGATCTTCCATCTTGAGTAACATTAAACTGCATGTGCTCATATCTAATTAGATCCAATTAGATGCTCATTTATTATTATCTGGAATAATGGAAAATATCATCACTGATCATGTATTTTATCTAATTTTATTATTTGCCAAATGGTTATTCATAGATGTATATTGAATTTGAAAAATAAATTCCAAACAGATTTTATACAAATAGGGCATCATATCATATATTTTTTGTTTGGAGATTAATGTTGTGTCACTTTAATACATGGAATTGAATTTCATACTTTTTACTTCATTTTCTGTTCAGAATCTGTTCATATGGTTATTTTTATCCAGAAAGAAGATTGCACATTCCTGAACCTCTGTCTCTCAGACACATTAGAATAAATGGAGAAAGGGAGCCATCTCAAGTCTAGAATGATTTGGCAAGTCCTAATTGCCTGAGCCATGGGCCTGATTAATAAACATTGTTCTAGGCACCATTTGGATTTTATTTTATATATTTATATCACAAGCATTATAACTCTTTTTCTTGGACACCATGTGAATCTACTCCCTGGAATCTTTTCAGGGTTTCGGAAATAAAAAATATGTAGTTGCATCTTGTAGTTGACCAACTTTTGCCACACGCAGAGATTGCTTTGCTCTTGAATATAACAAGTAGAGAAAGGTATATTGTATAAGTATGGAGCATGATGACAAGAGGTTTTTAATGTGTTGGATCTGCGAGTAATAGCAAAGACATGTCAATGTTTCGATCAGGGCTAATGTACACCACCGAATGTTTCGGAGTGAGGCGAGTTGGGTTGACTCTGTAATTCTCGGAACTTTCGATCTGTCCGAAGTCGAGGCTCGCAAATATAGTCCAGCACAATATTCAAAGACACATAAACTACATGTTATATACCTGATGTAGAGATTGTGAGGGAAACATCGTATCGCACAATGACAGCCGAGACAGCGATGCGTTCGTTAGACATCAACAGCTTTGAGGAAGATAGTGTCACGTGCATACACAAGCCACGCCCACTCATGAATATTGTAGACTTAAGACCATTGTAGGTTTAAGGGCACAACATACGTGCAGCTGCACCTGTCCAGTGGCGAGAGGGATACTAGTATATAGATTGTGCCCAGCAAGGTGCAGATATAAAGATTTCCTTTGCTGAAGTCAGTGTGTGATGTGTTCACTGTAACGTCGCCTGTGCTCTCGGAGGGTGGCTCAGCCGGATTGGGTGGGTAGTAAACGAGGTAAAAACAGACCTCGAGCAGACCCCGTCACTATTCTCCTGCGGATAGGGCGGATAGCCCAACCGGCCCCCAGAGTAAGGGCGAAGGGAGACGCGCCGAAGGCTCTTCTTCTCGCGCTTCTCTTTCTTCTCCTTCAGACTAGGAAGGCGGCCGTGGCCCACTGAAGTACCAGCCCGAGTCACGTCAACCGCCCCGTCAACAGACAACGCCTCTCAGCCCGACATTTAACATAAATTTCTGCGCTTGCAATGTGCAAGGCATTCATTCTCACATTCAAGACACAAACTTTTTGAACTTTTGTCAGAAATATGAAATATTTTGCCTGATAGAGACCATGCAACCTGTCACTGACAGGATTAGAAACATTTTCCCAGACTTTTTTTGTTTTGCATCACCTGCGTGGAGAATGAAAAACTCTGCATGATTTTCAGGCGGAGTTGCTGTGTACGTGAGGAACGTACTGTTAAATTATGTTGAACAAATTCATCCAGACTGGATAAATTCTGTCTTTATATGCTTAAACACACCCAGTAAAAGGTTAATCTTAGGCTCTGTATATGTCCTCCCAGATACATCCCCGCTTTGTGCGGATACTGATAATAATGGTGTTGATGACTTGGACGTAAAGTTAGCCATCTTGAAATCAGAATATGACGAAAATGTAGATATCCCGCTGTGTGGAGACTTTTATGCCAGAGTAGGAGATAACGATGGTTTTATAGTGGAGGACGAAACCGACTCGGACTGTATTCCACTTGCTGATACGTATATATATATGCGACGACTTTTGTCAACAAAGGGCTACGCAAGACGGTATTGTAAACAGCTATGGGTTGTTACTTCTCCAATTATGTAAAAGCTTCTGAATACATATTGTCAATGGAAGATCAGTTAGTGACCAAGAGGGAAGTTTTACATGTGTCAGTAATAGGGGCACTAGCTTGGTAGATTATTTTATCGCATCATCAAACATGTTCCAATATATCATAGATCTAGCTGTTCACTCCAGACCAGACTCTGTTCATCTACCAGTTTCATGTCAGCTAAAACTTCCATGTATTTCCCATAGTGCGCCATATCACAGGCAGACTGTCGATTTAACTCGAAAATGAGCAGTCATATAGTTAATGATTTTCTTGATGTTGTACATACGAAATCAATGTAAATGCAGCGACTGCTAAAATTGTCCAATTACTCCAATATGCTGGCGATCACTTTAAAGCTATCAATAGAAATAGATCATATGATAGATATGATACAGATCTGGAGAAAATTTAGAATATTACCTGACAGCAAAGAAGATATACTGTAAATTGTGTTATGAACAGGAAAAAGCTTTTAAAATGTCTGTCGTTCTCGAGATTGAATCTGCTGTTCAGTCAAACGACTGTAAAATGGTCTGGAGAAAGATCAAATCCTTGCTGCGCTCTAACAGGGTTCACAACAGTGTATCAAGTTATGATTGGTACAACTACTTCAAAAAATGGCTAAATATCAAAGATACAAAATCACATAGTGATTTTGATATAATTCTGAAAGAGTTTATTTTAAAACATGATTATGATAACTGTGACAATTGTAATACTACAGACATACTGTCCGAAGATATTACTGACGATGAAATAAGGGCAGCTATTAGAAGTTTAAAGTCTGGTAAAGCACCTGGTATTGACGGTGTTCCTCCTGAACTCTATAAACATGCTCTTTCCATTGTGTCATATTTAAATATACTTTATAATTCTGTATTTGATCGTGGCGAATTTCCAGATGAGTGGAATATAGGAATGATTGTCCCACTGTATAAAAAAGGTGACGCTCGAAACCCGGATAATTACAGGGGAAATTCGGTTTTAAATATTGTTGGTAAATTTTCACTTCAGTACTGGAACTGAGAATACGAAACTGGGTCGAAGTTAATGATATGCTACACAAAGCACAAGCGGGATTTAGAAATGCTTATTCCACAACTGATCAAATTTTTGTTCTACAATCCCTGTGTCAGAAATATCTTAGAAAATCAAACCACAGATTGTATGCCTGTTTCGTAGACTTTAGAAAAGCCTTCGTCTATGTAGATAGAAAAAAAGTTGTTATATGTGTTATTAAAGAGAGGTGTTCATGGTAAAATGTTTATTATCCTTAGAAATGTGTATGAAAATATAAAAGCGTAATATGTGTAAGGGTTGAAGATGTGAAAACAAGTCTTTTTAACGCAACAAGTGGTGTTAAACAAGGATGTATGTTGAGTCCTGTTCTTTTCATACTTTTTATAAACGAGTTTGTACGTGAAATGGAGAGTCTTGGGCTAAGAGGCATATTTGTGAAAGATAATTTTCATGAAATCATGTTATTATTATTTGCTGATGATGTCACTCTTATTGACGATTGTGTAATTAGACTGCAGAGAAAACTAGATGCTTTAGACTCTTATTGTGACAAATGGGGCCTTGAAGTTAATTTAGATAAGACAAAAGTCATAGTTTTTAGAAACGGTGGTTATCTGAGGAAAACTGAGAAATGGTTTTATAAAGGTTCGCAAATTGAAGTTGTATCATATTTCAAATACCTTGGTCTACTATTCTCTTCAAGGATTGTTTGGACTAAAGCATGTAATACACTAGCTATTCAAGCAAGGGAAGCGACTTTTCCTTTGTTAAATATGATAAAGAAATTCCCATCTCTCCCATTTTCTACTGCTGCTAAAATATTTGATTCAAGGATTGCTCCTGTTCTTTTATAGAACAGTCTATTACAGACTATTACAGTCGTTGCATTAAGTACTGGTGTCGACAACTTAGCTTACATGAAACAAGATATCCGTATGCCTGTTACCATATGTTAAAAGCATTTGACGAAAATGGTCAAACTAACTGGGTTTCTTATATAAGACGATTATTGTTTCAAACTGGGTTTCCATATGTGTGGTTGTCTCAGGATTGCGGCGATATGAAATGCTTCATGGTTATATTCAAACAACGATGTAAAGATATAGAATTTCAAAAATGGCATTACAAAATAATAAATTCTTCTTTCCTTGAGGTTTATTCATCTTATAAATCACTACTCGAACCAGAAAAATATATGTCTACTTTAGCTTGGTAAAGAGATCTTCTTAGATTTTTATGTAAATTCCGTTGTTTAAGCCATAATCTAAATCTACAGAAAACTCGATTTAATACAACCACAGAGTCATCGTTTAGTTTATGTATGAAATGTAACCGCTATGAAATAGTAAATGAATACCATGTTTTTGTTAATTTGTCCTTTTTATAAAAGCAGTAGAGAAAAAATTAATTCCAAAATGTTACCATGTGCAACCATCTGTCCCAAAATTTGTCAGTCTTCTATCTACCAGAAATGACTGTATTATTAAAAACCTGTCCATATATTTATGAAGACACTTACCTATGTAAATACAAATGTCAAAAAAGATGAACGTTTGTTGTAAGAAAATTTGTGCATGTGCATAGTATATATTATTCCTGTAAATGAACTCGGGGTCAAGTGGCCTTCATTCATGAAATAAACTTCTTCTTCTTCAGTTGGACGATGTAAGACCAAGCTAAGGGGTGAAGTTATAGACACCAGCATCCATGTTTATTAAAGACGGGTGAATGCGGTCGATAAGGTTACGGCTGATATTCACGTGACAACATGTACACCGGGACCCGGGGCCCAGTGCTGCCGGAAACCTGGTACTGGTTAGGAATGAGCTATTAAATTTACTATTCAATTAAAAGCTCATAATTCTTCAGATCCGTGCTGTGGGAAGGTGGACATTGAAACCATCACAACTATGGTCCTCTGCTAACAGTAAATGTTCTATCCAGATTTTCTTTTCAGATCCTTGCTGTTTGGAAGCCGATTTATATATTGATCATGAAATGTACTTACAGATAAACGTATAAAACTGTTTTTAATGGCAATGACTTTGGAATTCAGATATATATTTTGTATACAGACAAGTACGAGTATCCATTTTATATACAGCATGCAATATACATAGTTGCAGTGACTATAAGAACAATCTCCTCATGAGGACTGTTTGCTGCTCGGGAAGTACACACGAAGGACTTATAAAAAGGAGCAGGTTCTGTCCTGTATCAAGTTCACAAGCACTGGACAAGGAGTGTGAATTTACAAACTTTTATTCCAATGACTGGGCTAAACGCAAATTTACAATTGCGACCTCATATATATCAGATTGTATATAAGATAAGTCTCTTATGACGTTGGTGCTGTACAACCGAGTTCCTCTTCACGAAGGGTCTTGATCAATCCTGTTAAATAGGAATACATTGAAATTAGTAAAAACATATTTTACCCCTCACTGAATATCGTCTCTGACGCAACTCAAATGCTACATTGATATGACTTTTCTTATCTCTGCGGTAATTGATGGGCATTCCCCAGAAATAAATGGCATAAATATGTTACAGGCTATGATATCGATTTGGAATACCTTGTCATTCTTGTTCTCCTTGTCAATTAAAAACGAAGGGACTACAAAATTAATTGATATGATGAAAGTCTTGTTAATATGTAGAAATAATGCATCTTTTGAACGTTTTACAATTTATTCATTGCTACCAAACAACAAAAGCATATAATGACATTATCTCCCATGAGAAATATCATGACATTGAACTCAACATAAACCTAAACAGAAATATGAAAATCCTGAAAATAAATATTTCTTTATCAATTGTATTTTGACATTCGTCAATCATGATGGAATGAAAGCTGTATGAATACTTTTACTGGAGAATTGAAGAAAGTTTGAAGATGTTAAGCGGTGTTTTCCCAAAGTGTGTAAAACCTATCTGTCGCCTTGTCGTCAGCTGTTTTCCTAACATCAAGGGCACATAACTCTAAATCGCTGACACACCTCTGTTTAAGGTCCGATTTATGTAGGCCATTAAAGTTATAAAATACAAACAAATGTGTTTTCAAGTAAACACATGATTATATTATGGGTATTTCACATACATCATGAAACAATTATTAGTTTTTGGCATACGTTTGAAAATGAGCAAGTTTCAACTTACCGCCGACAAGAAGGTCAAGTTGACATACCATGCATGTCTGGGGCTACGCTTGTTCACGGGTCTTGTCGGTTCTAACATGTAGCCGGTTGTCTTTGCATGTACTCCGTTGGTAGGTAGTTAGAACTATCCGGGGTTTCCCTGTGTCCCTCGACGGAATGCCTAATGCACACTATAGAATTCTGGGTCGGAAGCCACTAGCTACCATCGGTTGATAGCTGATTTAAAAAAAACCTCTTCGTTGCCATTCAGGTTTCTTTGCATAAAATAAAATATGTATCCTGTGGCCGTAACTTGCGTGGAAGAAAATGGATAATACATACAAACGCATACTCCCGTGGTGACCCACATAATAACACGTTTCAAATTGACGGCGCCGTTCACCTGTGCAAGCGATGGAACACGAGGGTAGAAAGTTGGTCAGAGCCAAATAACTCACGAATATAGTCTATACAAGACATTATACATTCAGTGTCGACCACTGACATATCAACAGTTGTACATTCAGTGTCAATAACAGCAGTTTTATGATGATTTATTACAGTGAACACGAAATTAAGAATACAGACATGAAACATTTAAAAGAATATTTCATCTTGCGACATGATGACATGATAAAACGAGATACCATGACGACTAATATTTCCCTAGAATCACGGTGCCGTCAATCAACACTGATCCTGACATTATATTGGATGGAACAGTCGGTACCTGGTTGGGCTGCTGGCCACCGACAAACATCTCTAGGTAACCTGCAACAACCAACAGAGAAAGGGTGACATGGCGACCTGTACATACACAGAATGTGTGAGGGTGGCATGGCGGCCTGTACATACAGAATGTGTGAGGGTGGCATGGCAGCCTGTACATACAAAGAATGTGTGAGGGTGGCATGGCGGCCTGTACATACAGAATGTGTGAGGGTGGCATGGCAGCCTGTACATACACAGAATGTGTGAGGGTGGCATGGCGGCCTGTACATACAGAATGTGTGAGGGTGGCATGGCAGCCTGTTCATACAGGTTGTATGAGGGTTGTATGGCGGCCTGTACATACACAGAATGTATGAGGGTTGTATGGCGGCCTGTACATACACAGAATGAGTGAGGGTTGCATGGCGGCCTGTACATACACAGAATGTGTGAGGGTTGCATGGCGGCCTGTACATACAGAATGTGTGAGGGTGGCATGGCAGCCTGTACATACACAGAATGTGTGAGGGTGGCATGGCGGCCTGTACATACAGAATGTGTGAGGGTGGCATGGCAGCCTGTTCATACAGAATGCATGAGGGTTGTATGGCGGCCTGTACATACACAGAATGTATGAGGGTTGTATGGCGGCCTGTACATACACAGAATGTGTGAGGGTTGCATGGCGGCCTGTACATATACAGAATGTGTGAGGGTGGCATGGCGGCCTGTTCATTCACAGAATGTGTGAGGGTTGCATGGTTGCCTGTACATACACAGAATGTGTGAGGGTTGCACGGTTGCCTGTTCATGCACAGAATGTGTGAGGGTTGCATGGCGGCCTGTACATACACAGAATGTGTGAGGGTTGCATGGCGGCCTGTACATACACAGAATGTGTGAGGGTTGCATGGCGGCCTGTACATATACAGAATGTGTGAGGGTGGCATGGCGGCCTGTACATTCACAGAATGTGTGAGGGTTGCATGGTTGCCTGTACATACACAGAATGTGTGAGGGTTGCACGGTTGCCTGTTCATACACAGAATGTATGAGGGTTGCAAGGCGGCCTGTACATACACAGAATGTGTGAGGGTTGCATTGCGGCCTGTACATACAGAATGTGTGAGGGTTGCATGGCGGCCTGTACATACACAGAATGTGTGAGGGTTGCATGATGGCCTGTACATACACAGAATGTGTGAGGGTTGCATTGCGGCCTGTACATACAGAATGTGTGAGGGTTGCATGGTGGCCTGTACATACACAGAATGTGTGAGGGTTGCATTGCGGCCTGTACATATACAGAATGTGTGAGGGTTGCATGGCGGCCTGTACATACACAGAATGTGTGAGGGTTGCATGGTGGCCTGTACATACACAGAATGAGTGAGGGTTGCATGGCGGCCTGTTCATACACAGAATGTGTGAGGGTTTCAAGGCGGCCTGTACATACACAGAATGTGTGAGGGTTTCAAGGCGGTCTGTACATATACAACATGTGTGAGGGTTTCAAGGCGGCCTGTACATACACAGAATGAGTGAGGGTTTCAAGGCGGCCGCCTGTACATACACAGAATGTGTGAGGGTTTCAAGGCGGCCTGTACATACACAGAATGAGTGAGGGTTGCATGGTGGCCTGCACATACACAGAATGTGTGAGGGTTTCAAGGCGGTCTGTACATACACAGAAGAAGTGAGGGTTAGAAAGCACCACCTTGATCCACCTTGATGCGCCCCTTATGCCCTGGTTTAAGAGTGAGTGAGTATGATTTTACGCCGCTTTTAGCAATATTCCAGCAATATCACGGCGGTGGACACCAGAAATGGGTTTCACACATGTACCCCTGTCGGGAATCGAACCCGGGTCTTCGGCGGGACGAGCGAACGCTTTAACCACTAGACTACCCGACCGCCCCCCCTGGTTTAAGAGGACGCAGACACGACTGGCTTTGCCTTTATACAACTTACCGTCCTCGACTATCCAGCCGTTGTTGTCGTCCCAGATCGCCATGTTCTGGGCTGTTATGGTCAGGTTGACGGCCAGCTCCTGTTTGACCGCTAAGGACACTCTCTTGAAGTCCACCAACTGAATCTTGGGGGTGGGGACGGACGGGCTCTCCCATCGCACGTACAGCTGCACTACCTGTGGAGTGGAAGCAAGTGAGTCAGTTCGTTTCTAAGTAAGCATACGCTCGTATATGCTGTGCTTCCACTCGTAATATACATTCAATAAATGACTGCATCATGTGACTTGAGACTGAATTACTGTACAGCATATCGGAATGTTGTTGGCATCCACATGTTGATATAAACAGAACAACATGGATCACGTCATGGGCAAACGAGTGCAATGCCTTCATGACACATATGGCAAAGTGAATTTCGGAAATGATAGATACCCAACCCTCTATTACCCTATCCTACCCGAGTACCCTCTGTGGGTCTCAAGAGATGGGTTCAAAATGTCCGATTGGGACTAGTTTACCGCAAAATGCACTTAGATACACATATACAACGATCTGGTCGACTGGAAACGAACCTCGTCAGCGGCATAAGGCCCGTTGTTGACGACCACTGTGGTTACATTGGCGCTCTGTCCTGCCTTCACCAATCCCGGATACGTCACTTCCTTGTAGAAGAACGTGGAGTATGAAAGGCCATATCCGAAGGGGTAGAGTACTTCTGTGTTGAAGTAGCGGTAGGTGCGGCCGTCCATGGAGTAGTTCACCATCTCGGGGAACTAGACACATTAAAACGCCTTAGCTTGAATTGGTTACCCAGCTTTTTTCATATAGGTCATAATATTTAAATAATCACTAGGATGTAGGCATTACGTCTTAAACACAATACCACACTACCTAACAGATTAAAGCCTTCATTGGCGTGTGCGTGATACGTCATGGCACTTCACTGAACATGTCACACACAGAGACCTTGGTCATGTGTAGGTCAGTCTTCCTATGGGGACATTTCACCTACCCCATCCAGAGACCTGGGCCATGTGTAGGGAAGTCTTCCGGCGGGGACATTGTTTCCCCCATCGTTGGTGAGGACCCTCCTGAGCGCCTCCCCCGTGGCCTGGGCAGGGTAGAACACCTCCATGATGGACACGATGCGAGGGTTCCCGACAGCAAAGGTCATATTGAGAGGACCAGCGTTAAATAGCAGTAGAACTATCGGGACATTCCCACCTGAAAATATTTAAATGTAAAGCTGAAACCTCAGTTGTTCAATGGCAGAGTTCTCTATGGGGGCAATCACCAAGACCTTCCCATGAGTATTGGTCAACTCATTTCCGTTCACCTCGGATGCGCGTTCATCCCGATATCATCTGTTGTAAAAACATGATGTTCATTATCATTTATTATTAATTGTTACACGCAGAAACGTGGCTTGCGCTGTCTCTGTTGAACTGATGTATGGTTGTTTGCATCATAACTATGATTGTGTTGAACTGTGTGGGGAGCTTTGTGTCCATTGAGCGTTTCAACACACTGTCTGGTGTGTACTCTCTGAACTGTAGAGTGTGGCATTATATCACGTGGTATGTACTCACTCTACTGTACACCATGATATCACATGATATGTACACACGGTAGAGAAGGACAAACTATCACGTGGTATGTACTCACTCTACACTATACCATGATATCACATGATATGTACAAACGTTAGAGAAGGACAAGCTATCACATGGTATGTACATACTCTACAGTATACCATAATATCACATGATACGTACAAACGGCAGAGAATGACATGCTATCACGTGGTATGTACTCACTCTACTGCATGCCATGATATCACATGATACGTACAAGCGGTAGAAAATGAGATGCTATCACGTGGTATGTACTCACTCTACTGCATGCCATGATATCACATGATATGTACACGCGGTAGAGATGGACATGCTATCACGTGGTATGTACTCACTCTACTGTATACCATGATATCACATGATATGTACAAACGTTAGAGAAGGACATGCTATCACGTGGTATGTACTTACTCTACTGTATACCATGATATCACATGATACGTACACACGGTAGAGAATGACGTGCTATCACGTGGTATGTACTCACTCTACAGTATATCATGATATCACATGATACGTACAAACGGCAGAGAATGACAAGCTATCACGTGGTATGTACTCACTCTACTGCATGCCATGATATCACATGATACACCATAGAGAAGGACATGTTATCACGTAGTATGTACTCACTCTACTGTATACAATGATATCACATGATACGTACAACCGGTAGAGAATGACATGTTATCACGTGGTATGTACTTACTGTACAGTATACCATGATATCACATGATACACCATAGAGAAGGACATGTTATCACGTAGTATGTACTCACTCTACTGTATACCATGATATCACATGATACGTACAACCGGTAGAGAATGACATGTTATCACGTGGTATGTACTTACTGTACAGTATACCATGATATCACATGATACACGATAGAGAAGGACATGTTATCACGTAGTATGTACTTACTGTACTGGACGGCATCTTTTAGGAGCTGCACTTGTCCGGCTGGCAGCTCAATGTCCGGTTTGTCGTGTCCTTCTTTCTCGATACTGGCTCCTGGAGAAAAAATACATGTCATACACAGAGAGAGCAGTGGGTATGCTATCCTAGTGACAACACTGAAGTCATATAACTACACCAGCATGTGGGTATGTTACCCTAGTTACAACACTGAAGTCATATCACTACACCAACATGTGGGTATGTTACCCTAGTTACAACACTGAGATTGTATCACTACACCAGCATGTGGGTATGTTACCCTAGTTACCAGCATGTGGGTATGTTACCCTAATTACAACATTGAGGTTGTATCACTACACCAGCATGTGGGTATGTTACCCTAGTTACCAGCATGTGGGTATGTTACCCTAGTTACCAGCATGTGGGTATGTTACCATGTCACCGATATAAAGGTTATATAGAAACGACAAAAACAATACCATATATAAGACTATCAAACAAGAATATATCCACCTGTTCCTAACGTGATGAACAACACGTCGACACCGGTAACTGCCTTTTTGATAGCGGCGGCATCGTATTTCTCGCACATGCTGTCGTTACAGCCAGATGCAGCCTGAACCACGTTCCCAAGCGTTCTCAGACCGTCGATTGTCCGCGACATGAACCGAGGGTCGGTGTTGGGGGCGTAGTTGCCGACGGTGTTGTTGCCTTCAAACGTCATGACGCCCACAACCTGGTGAAATACGGTACACAGTTAGTCATGACGCCCACAACCTGGTGAAATACGGTACACAGTTAGTCATGACGCCCACAAGGTGAGGCAGGGTACACAGTTAGTCATGGTGAAGCAGGGTACACAGTTAGTCATGGTGAAGTAGGGTACACAGTTAGTCATGGTGAAGTAGGGTACACAGGTAGTCATGGTGAAGTTGGGTACAGAGGTAGTCATGGTGAAGTAGGGTACACAGTTAGTCATGGTGAAGCAGGGTACGCTGTTGGTCATAGTGAAGTAGGGTACACAGTTAGTCATGGTGAAGCAGGGTACGCAGTTGGTCATAGTGAAGTAGGGTACACAGTTAGTCATGGCGAAGTATGGTACACAGTTAGTCATGACGCCCACAAGGTGAGGCAGGGTACACAGTTAGTCATGGTGAAGTAGGGTACACAGTTAGTCAAGGTGAAGTAGGGTACACAGTTAGTCATAGTGAAATAGGGTACAGAGGTAGTCATGGTGAAGTAGGGTACACAGTTAGTCATGGTGAAGCAGGGTACGCTGTTGGTCATAGTGAAGTAGGGTACACAGTTAGTCATGGTGAAGCAGGGTACGCAGTTGGTCATAGTGAAGTAGGGTACACAGTTAGTCATGGCGAAGTATGGTACACAGTTAGTCATGACGCCCACAAGGTGAGGCAGGGTACACAGTTAGTCATGGTGAAGTAGGGTACACAGTTAGTCATGGTGAAGTAGGGTACACAGTTAGTCATGGTGAAGTAGGTTCGCAGTTAGTCATGGCGAAGTATGGTACACAGTTAGTCATGACGCCCACAAGGTGAGGCAGGGTACACAGTTAGTCATGGTGAAGCAGGGTACACAGTTAGTCATGGTGAAGTAGGGTACACAGTTAGTCATGGTGAAGTAGGGTACACAGTTAGTTATGGTGAAGTAGGGTACTCAGGTAGTCATGGTGAAGTAGGGTACACAGTTAGTCATGGATAAGTAGGGTACACAGTAAGTCATGGTGAAGCAGGGTACACAGTTAGTCATGGTGAAGTAGGGTACACAGTTAGTCATGGTGAAGTAGGGTACACAGTTAGTTATGGTGAAGCTGGGTACACAGTTAGTCATGGTGAGGCATGGTATACAGTTAGTCATGGTGAAGTATGGTACACAGTTAGCCATGGGGAAGCAGGGTAAACAGTTAGTCATGGCGAAGTATGGTACACAGTTAGTCATGACGCCCACAAGGTGAGGCAGGGTACACAGTTAGTCATGGTGAAGTAGGGTACACAGTTAGTCATGGTGAAGTAGGGTACACAGTTAGTCATAGTGAAATAGGGTACACAGTTATTCATGGTGAAGCAGGGTACACAGTTAGTCATGGTGAAGTAGGGTACACAGTTAGTCATGGTGAAGTAGGTTACACAGTTAGTCATGGTGAAGCTGGGTACACAGTTAGTCATGGTGAAGCAGGTTCGCAGTTAGTCATGGTGAAGTAGGTTCGCAGTTAGTCATGGCGAAGTATGGTACACAGTTAGTCATGACGCCCACAAGGTGAGGCAGGGTACACAGTTAGTCATGGTGAAGCAGGGTACACAGTTAGTCATGGTGAAGTAGGGTACACAGTTAGTCATGGTGAAGTAGGGTACACAGTTAGTTATGGTGAAGTAGGGTACTCAGGTAGTCATGGTGAAGTAGGGTACACAGTTAGTCATGGATAAGTAGGGTACACAGTAAGTCATGGTGAAGCAGGGTACACAGTTAGTCATGGTGAAGTAGGGTACACAGTTAGTCATGGTGAAGTAGGGTACACAGTTAGTTATGGTGAAGCTGGGTACACAGTTAGTCATGGTGAGGCATGGTATACAGTTAGTCATGGTGAAGTATGGTACACAGTTAGCCATGGGGAAGCAGGGTAAACAGTTAGCCATGGTGAATCAGGGTACACAGTTAGTCATGGTGAAGCTGGGTACACAGTTAGTCATGGTGAAGTAGGGTACACAGTTAGTCATGGTGAAGCATGGTACACAGTTGGTCATGGTGAAGGACGGTACACAGTTAGTCATGGTGAAGTATGGTAAACAGTCATGGTAAAGGACGGTACACAGTCATGGTGAAGTATGGTACACAGTGAGTCATGGTGAAGTATGGTACACAGTGAGTCATGGTGAAGTATGGTACACAGTTAGTCACGGTGAAGTATGGTACACAGTCATGGTGAAGTAGGGTACACAGTTAGTCATGGTGAAGTAGGGTACACAGTTAGTCATGGTGAAGTAGGGTACACAGTTAGTCACGGTGAAGTATGGTACACAGTCATGGTGAAGCAGGGTTCACAGTTAGTCATGGTGAAGCAGGGTAAACAGTTAGCCATGGTGAAGCAGGGTACACAGTTAGCCATGGTGAAGTAGGGTACACAGTTAGTCATGGTGAAGCTGGGTACACAGTTAGTCATGGTGAAGCAGGGTACACAGTTAGTCATGGTGAAGCAGGGTACACAGTTAGTCATGGTGAAGGATGGTAGACAGTTGGTCATGGTGAAGGACGGTACACAGTTAGTCATGGTGAAGCAGGGTACACAGTTAGTCATGGTGAAGGATGGTACACAGTTAGTCATGGTGAAGGATGGTACACAGTTAGTCATGGTGAAGTAGGGTACACAGTTAGTCATGGTGAAGCATGGTACACAGTTGGTCATGGTGAAGGACGGTACACAGTTAGTCACGGTGAAGTAGGGTACACAGTCATGGTGAAGTATGGTACACAGTCATGGTGAAGGACGGTACACAGTTATTCATGGTGAAGTATGGTACACAGTCATGGTGAAGTATGGTACACAGTTAGTCATGGTGAAGTATGGTACACAGTTAGTCACGGTGAAGTATGGTACACAGTCATGGTGAAGTAGGGTACACAGTCATGGTGAAGCAGGGTACACAGTTAGTCACGGTGAAGTATTGTACACAGTCATGGTGAAGGACGGTACACAGTCATGGTGAAGTATGGTACACAGTTAGTCATGGTGAAGCAGGGTACACAGTTAGTCATGGTGAAGTATGGTACACAGTTGGTCATGGTGAAGTATGTTACACAGTTAGTCACGGTGAAGTATCGTACACAGTCATGGTGAAGGACGGTACACAGTCATGGTGAAGTATGGTACACAGTTAATCATGGTGAAGTATGGTACACAGTTAGTCATGGTGAAGTATGGTACACAGTCATGGTGAAGCAGGGTACACAGTTAGTCATGGTGAAGTATGGTACACAGTTAGTCATGGTGAAGTATGTTACACAGTTAGTGACGGTGAAATATCGTACACAGTCATGGTGAAGGACGGTACACAGTCATGGTGAAGTATGGTACACAGTTAATCATGGTGAAGTAGGGTACACAGTTAGTCATGGTGAAGTAGGGTACACAGCAATGGTGAAGTATGGTACACAGTTAGTCATGGTGAAGTAGGGAACACAGTCATGGTGAAGTATGGTACACAGTTAGTCATGGTGAAGTAGGGTACACAGTCATGGTGAAGTAGGGTACACAGTCATGGTGAAGTAGGGTACACAGTCATGGTGAAGGACGGTACACAGTTTGTCATGACGCCCACAACCAGGAGACGCAAAAATATGCTTGAAGAACCATAAGCTTGTGTAATGAGTCCTAGTACATACTCCAATAGTGTCGATTTTCTGCTTGAGTGGAAGAAACCCGCCATCATTCTTCAGGAGGACAAATGTTCTTGTGGCAGCCCATACAGCGAGTTCCCTGTGAGCCGCGGACTCTACATACGAGAGGTCATATGTGGAGTACGGGTTCATGGAGGGGGGATCGAACTCTCCCAGTCTCATCCTGGTGTAGAACAGCTTCTTAACTCGTTCCCTCATTAGGTCCTCGGTCAGCTTCCCCTGCTTAACGGCATCCACTGAAAAAACACGCTACTATCTGAACAACACGCACGCTACTATCTGAACAACAAGCACGCTACTATCTGAACAACAAGCACGCTACTATCTGAACAACAAGCACGCTACTATCTGAACAACAAGCACGCTACTATCTGAACAACACGCACGCTACTATCTGAACAACAAGCACGCTACTATCTGAACAACAAGCACGCTACTATCTGAACAACAAGCACTCTACTGTCTGGACAACACGTACTCTACTGTGTGGACAACAATAACTCCACCGTCTAAACATCAAGCACACTCTTTTGTGTTTGAGGGATGTCGTTACTGACACGTAGGTGGTTGCACATTGTGTTTGAGGGATGTCGTTACTGACACATAGGTGGTTGCACATGTGTTTGAGGGATGTCGTTACTGACACATAGGTGGTTGCACATGTGTTTGAGGGATGTCGTTACTGACACATAGGTGGTTGCACATTGTGTTTGAGGGATGTCGTTACTGACACATAGGTGGTTGCACATGTGTTTGAGGGATGTCGTTACTGACACATAGGTGGTTGCACATTGTGTTTGAGGGATGTAGTTACTGACACATAGGTGGTTGCACATTGTGTTTGAGGGATGTCGTTACTGACACATAGGTGGTTGCACATTTCGTTTGAGGGATGTCTTTACTGACATATAGGTGGTTGCGCATTGTGCTTGAGGGATGTCGTTACTGACACATAGGTGGTTGCACATGTGTATGAGGGAAGTGGTTACTCACACATAGACAGATACACGGCCTCCGCTTTGCCTGCAAGTTCGAGGTTACATCCAGCATTGACGCAGGCTGCTACAGTATCTACGCTGTTGTTTAAGTAGTGGTGGGAGCCGATGATGTTTTCTATTGCACCCTGGTCGCTGACGACGTAGCCCTGAAAACCCCACTCGTCTCTAAGGATGTCCGTCAGCAGCCGCTTGTTGGCACACGCTGGTACACCATTGATGCTGGGAACAGGGGCATAGGGGATACAAGGAACACGAATAACATATATGTATAACAAATGTATATCAGGAACAGAGGAACAGATCATATCATTAACAGGTCAAGATGAACACGAGGAGCGGAGAAACTGAGAAATATAAGGAAAAGAGGAAAAGAGCTTGGTATTGCAGAACAATAGATGACTAGAAGGAACTGAGGAACAGTAGACACAGAGAAACGGAAAAGAGATCTTAAAATGTTGCGCATGATGTTGTAGGTCCCCGCCTTGACGCATGCTCTGAGAGCACATACCTGTTGTTGCTACACATGATGTTGTAGGTCCCCGCCTTGACGCATGCTCTAAAGGCACATACCTGTTGTAGCTACACATAATGCTGTAGGTCCCCGCCTTGACGCATACTCTGAAGGCACATACCTGTTGTAGCTACACATGATGTTGTAGGTCCCCGCCTTGACGCATGCTCTGAAGGCACATACCTGTTGTAGCTACACATGATGTTGTAGGTCCCCGCCTTGACGCATGCTCTGAAGGCACATACCTGTTGTAGCTACACATGATGTTGTAGGTCCCCGCCTTGACGCATGCTCTTAAGACACATACCTGTTGTAGCTACACATGATGTTGTAGGTCCCCGCCTTGACGCAAACTCTGACGGCACATACCTGTTGTAGCTACACATGATGTTGTAGGTCCCCGCCTTGACGCATGCTCTGAAGACACATACCTGTTGTAGCTACACATGATGTTGTAGGTCCCCGCCTTGACGCATGCTCTGAAGGCACATACCTGTTGTAGCTACACATGATGTTGTAGGTCCCCGCCTTGACGCATGCTATGAAGGCACATACCTGTTGTAGCTACACATGATGTTGTAGGTCCCCGCCTTGACGCATGTTCTAAATGCGGGCAGGAATGTGGTTCGCCAGTCTCGCTCTGAAACCTTAGAATAGGCAATGGGAGGGCAGTTGAAGAAATTGTTAAATGTTCTCTTTATACCAATTGTAACAGCCGAAAAACCAAGAAAAGTAGAAACCAAAGTTCACAATTCAGACACAGTACGATCTAAATTTGGAAAAAACATTCAGTGTATGACTGAGATCCCGTTTACAGAGATGGTAACACGCATTGTACAGGCAGATGCAGTCACAGGGTTTATGTATGGATATTGGGGCTTGTAGACAGAGGCATCTTACTGGTTTACTGAAACAAGCACGTGGTTTACTGACACATGCACTTGGATTGCTAATATACAAGGGGTTTACTGACACAGGTACGTGGTTTACTTGTACAGACATATGAATGTACAGATAAAGGCACGTGGTTTACTGATTCAAATACGTTTGTTTACTGAAAAAGACACGTGGTTTTACGTGTTAAGCTTGTAGAGACACTTGGTATACTGACTTAGACACGTGGTTTACCGATTTATTTATTAAGACACGTTGTTTTACTGACAAAGATACTTAGCGTAATGTTTCAAATACGTGGCTTACTGATAGAGACACGTGGTCTACTTACAACGGCATTGAAAGACATTCTGCTGACGGGTATGCTCTCCGGGCCGGCGTACGCATCGAAGTGTTTACACCCGGCGTTAGCTCGGACATAGCGGGGGTGGTTCCCCTGCAGTCCCCACACGAAGTGGGCGGCGTACTGACCAGTCAGGTGGGGGTCCTCTCCGTAGGTTTCCTGGCGACACAGAAATGATTACGATGTAACTGCCATGCATTTAGACACGGAGTGACATGGCTACGGCAGAATTCATATGTATTGAGCTGAGTAAAGTCGAAAATATAGAAGAGAAGAGGCATTTTGTCTTGAATTGTTGCAATCTCACATAGCATCTAGCATAAGTGGCTGAGTGCCATCCATGACAATATGATGCATCGTGAATCAAAGTCGAAATGTTTATAACATGTCTTTATTCAACGTTCTTAAAGGAGATTTCATACCTCTCAACTGAGGGTACAGGTTGTAAAACAGGACAACGATGGCAAGCGAATACCTACACAGAACCCCGGACTGCCCTGGCTTGTATCTCCAACTCAGAACGAGCTCTTTGTTGTTGGGACATGGTTCAACTGGACTCCCTAAATAATATTGCTCTTCTTGGTGAGGTGAGGTGAGGTGAGGTGAGGTGAGGTGAGGTGAGGTGAGGTGAGGTGAGGTGAGGTGAGGTGAGGTGAGGTGAGGTGAGGTGAGGTGAGGTGAGGTGAGGTGAGGTGAAATTGGGTTTAACGTCGCGTCCAAGATTATTGCACTTACATAATGACGTGCATGCACGTGTGTGTGTGTGTGTGTGTCTGTGTGGCTGCTTGTACTAGTCCGGACTGATGTCGATTCATAGTGATAGCCCACTGAGATACCACGCCGCAGTTTAACATGAATACCCCACTCATACACAGTATACTGATTCCGAGGCGACAAGTCTTTGTTTTAGCCCCTTAATGCCGAGCGCCAGACAGGGTAACAACAAGTACCATCTTTTAAAGTCTTTTGGTATGAAGCGGCCGGGGATCGAACCCCACCTTCTGCTCTCGGGGCGGACGCTCTACCACTAGACCACGGAGGCGGTCTTCTTGATGAGAGGTTATTGTGGAAACTGGTTGTTAGGACATGGACCAACTGGACTGTCTGAACAACATTGCTCTTTTTGATGAGAGGCTTTTGTGGACAGTGGTCATTGGATGTGCCATGATTACTAATGGATCACGAAACAGATTAAGTTAACCCTAACCCTAACCCTGATTCAGATATCTTCAAGTAAACGTGTACAACTAAAGGTTTACTTGACTGATAACCTATCTGTCATGTCACACTACCTCGTTCCTGCCCCACCTGGGGTCGCGCATGATGTTGATGACGGGGCTGAAGCAGCTGATTCCTTTGTGGGTGCCGTACTGTTTGTTCTTTACGAAATCATTAAACTTTCCTCGAACCTCTTCGCTCGTCGCTTCTGCCACTTTGTACACAACATCGGGGCTGTAACATGAAGCAACATGTGAGTATTTATAAACGAGTGTGTCTCTGTCCTCGTAGGTGAACAAATACTTTTATGTAGATTGAGATTCTGTGAGTATTTGGCATGTCTAATTTCACCATCCATACCTGCATAGGGATATTAGCCTAGGTCATCGTGGTGTGACATATCCATCCGAAGCTGATACCTGTGAGATACAACACTTTTCCAGCGAATTGGAGTCATATAAGAGTTAAAGATAGCCAAAAACAATTCCATCTACATAAGATTTAAAAAGCCGCTGTACATTAAACTTGTGCTACTTACTCCCAGGCGGCCGCCAGACCCAGAGACTGGGGAAAGGAGGTAGCGTTCCCCGCCTCCACGTCTCCCCTCAGACACTCCGTGTTCCAGGAATAGGGCCCTATACCAAGTCTGGGGATGGGCGGAGTGGGGCCATTGCCTGGGCTAGTGCCTCCTTTGGTCATCTGGTACATGATCTCCTCGATGGAGAGGCGGCCCACCAGGTCGTCCACACGCTCGTCCCAGGACAGACTCGTGTTCCTGAAGGGGAAGTCGCCGTGAGAGGGCAGCACAAACACCAGCACCACCAGGAGACGTAGGCCGGTCATGGTCAGACGATGGCTTTGAATGTCGTTGTTTCACAACAATGTCCACAGTTATATACGACCCACGTGAGAAAAGTGTGCTCAGCTGAAAACTAACAGTTGGGTTTTTCGCTGACCTGAAAATCCGTCTTCTAAAGATAAGCACTGAACAGATTGCGAGATGACAAGCAAAATAAGGCGATATCCTAGATCTCCAGATGTAACACACTGGAACTATGGAGAACATAATGCGGCGTGTATAAAGTATTTCTGCAGTTGAAATTGCAAGTCATGTACCACATCAGATTCCTGAGAGATATAGGCCACTCGATGAGTGTTGATCCATGGTTTGGTTTGTTGCTGATATGACGTGTTGTGAGGGTGGCTTCATTGTGATGTGACATCAATCGTATAAAAGTACGTTAATCCTGCTGTTCCGAGTGTAGTGTGAGAGAGCGGCATGACCCCAGTGTAATATTCTGGCTGAACAGTGTTTGCTGTGAGAGAATATTGTGACCCCAGTGTAATATTCTGGCTGAACAGTGTTTGCTGTTAGAGAATATTGTTACCCCAGTGTAATATTCTTGCTGAACAGTGTTTGCTGAGAGAGAATATTGTGACCCAAGTGTAATATTCTGGCTGAACAGTGTTTGCTGTGAGAGAATATTGTGACACCGGTGTAATATTCTGGCTGTATGGTCTATGCAGTCTGGTCTGTGAGAGGACAGCGTGACCCCAGTGTAATATTCTGGCTGTGTTTTGTGGTCTGTGAGAGGACAGCGTGACCCCAGTGTAATATTCTGGCTGTGCAGTCTGGTCTGTGAGAGGACAGCGTGACCCCAGTGTAATATTCTGGCTGTGCTGTGTGGTTTGTGAGAGGACAGCGTGACCCCAGTGTAATATTCTGGCTGTGCAGTGTGGTTTATGGGAGGACAGCGTGACCCCAGTGTAATATTCTGGCTGTGCAGTATGGTCTGTGAGAGGACAGCTTGATCACATTGTAATATGCTGGCTGTATGGTCTATGCAGTCTGGTCTGTGAGAGGATAGCGTGACCCCAGTGTAATATTCTGGCTGTGTAGTGTGGTCTGTGAGAGGACAGCGTGACCCCAGTGTAATATTCTGGCTGTGTTTTGTGGTCTGTGAGAGGACGGCGTGACCCCAGTGTAATATTCTGGCTGTGCTGTGTGGTTTGTGAGAGGACAGCGTGACCCCAGTGTAATATTCTGGCTGTGCAGTGTGGTTTATGGGAGGACAGCGTGACCCCAGTGTAATATTCTGGCTGTGCAGTGTGGTCTGTGAGAGGACAGCGTGACCCCAGTGTAATATTCTGGCTGTGCAGTGTGGTCTGTGAGAGGACAGCGTGACCCCAGTGTGATATTCTGCCTGTCCAGTATGGTCTGCGAGAGGACAGCGTGATCACATTGTAATATTCTGGCTGTATGGTCTGTGCAGTGTGGTCTGTGAGAGGACAGCGTGATCCCATTGTAATATTCTGGCTGTGCAGTATGGTCTGTGAGAGGACAGCTTGATCACATTGTAATATGCTGTGCAGTATGGTCTATGCAGTCTGGTCTGTGAGAGGACAGCGTGACCCCAGTGTAATATTCTGCCTGTCCAGTATGGTTTGTGAGAGGACAGCGTGATCCCATTGTAATATTCTGGCTGTGCAGTGTGGTCTGTGAGAGGACAGCATGGCCCCATTGTAATATTCTGGCTGTGCAGTGTGGTCTGTGAGAGGACAGCGTGACCCCAGTGTAATATTCTGGCTGTGCAGTGTGGTTTGTGAGAGGACAACGTGATCCCATTGTAATATTCTGGCTGTGCAGTGTGGTCTGTGAGAGGACAGCATGGCCCCATTGTAATATTCTGCCTGTCCAGTATGGTTTGTGAGAGGACAGCGTGACCCCAGTGTAATATTCTGCCTGTCCAGTGTGGTCTGTGAGAGGACAGCTTGATCACATTGTAATATTCTGGCTGTCCAGTGTGGTCTGTGAGAGGACAGCGTGACCCAAGTGTAATATTCTTGCTGTCCAGTATAATCTGTGAGAGGACAGCGTCACCCCATTGTAATATTCTGCCTGTCCAGTATGGTTTGTGAGAGGACAGCGTGACCCCAGTGTAATATTCTGCCTGTCCAGTATGGTTTGTGAGAGGACAGCGTGACCCCAGTGTAATATTCTGCCTGTCCAGTATGGTTTGTGAGAGGACAGCGTGACCCCAGTGTAACATTCTGCCTGTCCAGTATGGTCTGTGAGAGGACAGCGTGACCCCATTGTAATATTCTGCCTGTCCAGTATGGTCTGTGAGAGGACAGCGTGACCCCAGTGTAATATTCTGCCTGTCCAGTATGGTCTGTGAGAGGACAGCGTGACCCCAGTGTAATATTCTGCCTGTCCAGTATGGTCTGTGAGAGGACAGCGTGACCCCAGTGTAATATTCTGCCTGTCCAGTATGGTCTGTGAGAGGACAGCGTGACCCCAGTGTAATATTCTGCCTGTCCAGTATGGTCTGTGAGAGGACAGCGTGACCCCAGTGTAATATTCTGCCTGTCCAGTATGGTTTGTGAGAGGACAGCGTGACCCCAGTGTAATATTCTGCCTGTCCAGTATGGTTTGTGAGAGGACAGCGTGACCCCAGTGTAATATTCTGCCTGTCCAGTATGGTTTGTGAGAGGACAGCGTGACCCCAGTGTAATATTCTGCCTGTCCAGTATGGTTTGTGAGAGGACAGCGTGACCCCAGTGTAATATTCTGCCTGTCCAGTATGGTTTGTGAGAGGACAGCGTGACCCCAGTGTAATATTCTGCCTGTCCAGTATGGTTTGTGAGAGGACAGCGTGATCCCATTGTAATATTCTGCCTGTCCAGTATGGTTTGTGAGAGGACAGCGTGACCCCAGTGTAATATTCTGCCTGTCCAGTATGGTTTGTGAGAGGACAGCGTGATCCCAGTGTAATATTCTGCCTGTCCAGTATGGTCTGTGAGAGGACAGCGTGTGCCAATTGTAATATTCTGGCTGTTCAGTGTGGTCTGTGAGAGGACAGCATGACCCTAGTGTAACATTCTGGCTGTCCAGTATGGTCCATTGAGAGGACACCGTGACCCAAGTGTTATATTCTGACTGTGCAGTGTTTGCTGTGAGAGGATATTCAGACCCCAGTGTAATATTCTGGCTGTCCAGTATGGAGGATGAGAGGACAGCGTGATCACATTGTAATATTCTGGCTGTGCTGTGTGGTCTGTGAGAGGACAGCTTGCATGACCCCAGTGTAATATTCTGGCTGTCCAGTATGGTCTGTGAGAGGACGGTGTGATCCCAGTGTAATATTCTGCCTGTCCAGTATGGTCTGTAAGAGGACAGCGTGACCCCATTGTAATATTCTGCCTGTCCAGTATGGTTTGTGAGAGGACAGCGTGATCCCATTGTAATATTCTGCCTGTCCAGTATGGTTTGTGAGAGGACAGCGTGACCCCAGTGTAATATTCTGCCTGTCCAGTATGGTCTGTGAGAGGACAGCGTGACCCCAGTGTAATATTCTGCCTGTCCAGTATGGTTTGTGAGAGGACAGCGTGATCCCATTGTAATATTCTGCCTGTCCAGTATGGTCTGTGAGAGGACAGCGTGACCCCATTGTAATATTCTGCCTGTCCAGTATGGTTTGTGAGAGGACAGCGTGACCCCAGTGTAATATTCTGCCTGTCCAGTATGGTCTGTGAGAGGACAGCGTGATCCCAGTGTAATATTCTGCCTGTCCAGTATGGTTTGTGAGAGGACAGCGTGATCCCATTGTAATATTCTGCCTGTCCAGTATGGTCTGTGAGAGGACAGCGTGACCCCATTGTAATATTCTGCCTGTCCAGTATGGTCTGTGAGAGGACAGCGTGTGCCAATTGTAATATTCTGGCTGTTCAGTGTGGTCTGTGAGAGGACAGCATGACCCTAGTGTAACATTCTGGCTGTCCAGTATGGTCCATTGAGAGGACACCGTGACCCAAGTGTTATATTCTGACTGTGCAGTGTTTGCTGTGAGAGGATATTCAGACCCCAGTGTAATATTCTGGCTGTCCAGTATGGAGGATGAGAGGACAGCGTGATCACATTGTAATATTCTGGCTGTGCTGTGTGGTCTGTGAGAGGACAGCATGCATGACCCCAGTGTAATATTCTGGCTGTCCAGTATGGTCTGTGAGAGGACGGTGTGATCCCAGTGTAATATTCTGCCTGTCCAGTATGGTTTGTGAGAGGACAGCGTGATCCCATTGTAATATTCTGGCTGTGCAGTCTGGTCTGTGAGAGGACAGCGTGACCCCAGTGTAATATTCTGCCTGTCCAGTATGGTTTGTGAGAGGACAGCGTGATCCCATTGTAATATTCTGCCTGTCCAGTATGGTCTGTGAGAGGACAGCGTGACCCCAGTGTAATATTCTGCCTGTCCAGTATGGTTTGTGAGAGGACAGCGTGATCCCATTGTAATATTCTGCCTGTCCAGTATGGTTTGTGAGAGGACAGCGTGACCCCAGTGTAATATTCTGCCTGTCCAGTATGGTCTGTGAGAGGACAGCGTGACCCCAGTGTAATATTCTGCCTGTCCAGTATGGTTTGTGAGAGGACAGCGTGATCCCATTGTAATATTCTGCCTGTCCAGTATGGTCTGTGAGAGGACAGCGTGACCCCATTGTAATATTCTGCCTGTCCAGTATGGTTTGTGAGAGGACAGCGTGATCCCATTGTAATATTCTGCCTGTCCAGTATGGTTTGTGAGAGGACAGCGTGACCCCAGTGTAATATTCTGCCTGTCCAGTATGGTCTGTGAGAGGACAGCGTGACCCCAGTGTAATATTCTGCCTGTCCAGTATGGTTTGTGAGAGGACAGCGTGATCCCATTGTAATATTCTGCCTGTCCAGTATGGTCTGTGAGAGGACAGCGTGACCCCATTGTAATATTCTGCCTGTCCAGTATGGTTTGTGAGAGGACAGCGTGACCCCAGTGTGATATTCTGCCTGTCCAGTATGGTCTGTGAGTGGACAGCGTGATCCCAGTGTAATATTCTGCCTGTCCAGTATGGTTTGTGAGAGGACAGCGTGATCCCATTGTAATATTCTGCCTGTCCAGTATGGTCTGTGAGAGGACAGCGTGACCCCAGTGTAATATTCTGCCTGTCCAGTATGGTTTGTGAGAGGACAGCGTGATCCCATTGTAATATTCTGCCTGTCCAGTATGGTTTGTGAGAGGACAGCGTGACCCCAGTGTAATATTCTGCCTGTCCAGTATGGTTTGTGAGAGGACAGCGTGATCCCAGTGTAATATTCTGCCTGTCCAGTATGGTTTGTGAGAGGACAGCGTGATCCCAGTGTAATATTCTGCCTGTCCAGTATGGTCTGTGAGAGGACAGCGTGTGCCAATTGTAATATTCTGGCTGTTCAGTGTGGTCTGTGAGAGGACAGCATGACCCTAGTGTAACATTCTGGCTGTCCAGTATGGTCCATTGAGAGGACACCGTGACCCAAGTGTTATATTCTGACTGTGCAGTGTTTGCTGTGAGAGGATATTCAGACCCCAGTGTAATATTCTGGCTGTCCAGTATGGAGGATGAGAGGACAGCGTGATCACATTGTAATATTCTGGCTGTGCTGTGTGGTCTGTGAGAGGACAGCATGCATGACCCCAGTGTAATATTCTGGCTGTCCAGTATGGTCTGTGAGAGGACAGTGTGATCCCAGTGTAATATTCTGGCTGTTCAGTGTGGTCTGTGAGAGGACAGTGTGATCCCAGTGTAATATTCTGGCTGTCCAGTATGGTCTGTGAGAGGACAGCGTGATCCCAGTGTAATATTCTGGCTGTTCAGTGTGGTCTGTGCGAGGACAGCGTGACCCTAGTGTAATATTCTGACTGTGCTGTGTGGTCTGTGAGAGGACAGCATGACCCCAGTGTAATATTCTGACTGTGCAGTGTGGTCTGTGAGAGGGAAGCGTGAACCCAGTGTAATATTCTGACTGTGCAGTGTAGTCTGTGAGAGGATATTGTGACCCCAGTGTAATAATCTGGTTGTGCAGTGTGGTCTGTGAGAGGACAGCATGGCCCAAGTGTAATATTCTGGGTGTGCAATGTGGTCTGAGAGGACAGCATGACCCCAGTGTAATACTCTGGCTGTGCAGTGTGGTCTGTGAGAGGACAGCATGGCCCCAGTGTAATACTCTGGCTGTGCAGTGTGGTCTGTGAGAGGACAGCGTTACCCCAGTTTAATATTCTGGCTGTGCAGTGTGGTCTGTGAGAGGACAGCGTGACCCCAGTGTAATATTCTGGCCGTGATGTGTGGTCTGTGAGAGGACAGCATGACCCCGGTGTAATATTCTGGCCGTGATGTGTGGTCTGTGAGAGGACAGCATGACCCCAGTGTAATACTCTGGCTGTGCAGTGTGGTCTGTGAGAGGACAGCGTTACCCCAGTTTAATATTCTGGCTGTGCAGTGTGGTCTGTGAGAGGACAGCGTGACCCCAGTGTAATATTCTGGCCGTGATGTGTGGTCTGTGAGAGGACAGCATGACCCCGGTGTAATATTCTGGCCGTGATGTGTGGTCTGTGAGAGGACAGCATGACCCCAGTGTAATACTCTGGCTGTGCAGTGTGGTCTGTGAGAGGACAGCGTGACCCCAGTGTAATATTCTGGCAGTGCAGTGTGGTCTTTGAGAGGACAGCGTGACCCCAGTGTAATATTCTGGCCGTGATGTGTTGTCTGTGAGAGGACAGCATGACCCCGGTGTAATATTCTGGCCGTGATGTGTGGTTTGTGAGAGGACAGCATGACCCCAGTGTAATACTCTGGCTGTGCAGTATGGTCTGTGAGAGGACAGCGTGACCCCAGTGTAATATTCTGGCTGTGCAGTGTGGTCTGTGAGAGGACAGCGTGACCCCAGTGTAATATTCTGGCCGTGATGTTTGGTCTGGGCGTAAAACAATTTACAAACAAACAATAAAGTTTCAGCCATCTTTGCCTTCTGTAATTATACTGAAATGAAGAAATCCCATTCCTGTTTCACATTCCTCGATCTTGTCAACGAACTTTCATAATTTTCTCAATCGCTGCTTCAAATGTTCTGACACCATGATTTTGAAAAGTTACATGAGTTGGTAGTCTGTTGTGGACGTTCTGTACTGATCTGGTAAAGCACCGTTGCAGTAGTTCTAATCCACAGCAGTTCACAAGCAAAGAGACAGAACACCACCAATACGTCAGAGAAGGTAGTTCCTCAAATAACTCTGGGAGAAACAATGATATATCTCGCTTAAGCGTATGCTATAGTGTTCCTCTCACTCACGTTCTGTGTGGTCATCAGAGAACTGGCTTGTATGTATTGTCCTTCTGTAAGTGCAGTTCTGTATGACAAACGCCAGTGACAGTCGTATTGATGACTTACGCCAAGGGACAACTGGAGATCTGTGCACAGATAGCTGATGTTGTGTCACCTGGAACACGTTCACGCCCAATGATGAGCCGATGTGTGCTGGTATCCAGGTTAGTTATCAAACCATCAATGTAAATCAGAAACATCCATGCTGCATAAACTCGGCTGTGCCAACAACTTGTCGAACTTGGAGGAACTGAGGTTTATTTTCTACTTCAGCGTGATAGACTTGATAGAGTTTTCAGAAGTTGAGAAAAGTAATATTTACGTTGCAGTGAACATAACACTTGATAACTATTCGTTTCGTTTCGCTAAGCGCCAGTTGCGTTACTTGACCAGCGTGTATTCTTTCGCTTTCAACAGCGGTCTCGAAGTTTTCAAGAATATTTTTGGTTCAAGTTGATTTTGTATATTATCATATCTAAATGTATGATAAAGAATTTTAGTGACCCTAAATATTTTTTCATACTTTTGTTAATATTTTTAAAGATTTTGCGAACACGAAAATACTTTGTAAGTCGCAAATACAAGGGGTGGTGAACCGTCCCTGTGTGACAGGTAGGGAGAATTTACGTTTCAAGGTTTTACATTTGTAATGAACTGATTTAATTTTCCGGTAGACAACTACACAAAATGTATATACAAAAAGTACGATATTCCATATGTCTCCAGAAATATCCTCTTTTTCCATTCCAGACACCCAACCCTTGGCGGTCAGCAAGTTTCATTCTCAGTAACTTGTTCTACTGTCCTCCTTGTCCTGCTGTCCTCCTTGTCCTGCTGTCCTGCTGTCCTCCTTGTCCTGCTGTCCTCTTTGTCCTGCTGTCCTCCTTGTTCTGCTGTCCTCCTTGTTCTGCTGTCCTCCTTTTCCTGCTGTCCTCCTTGTTCTGCTGTCCTCCTTTTCCTGCTGTCCTCCTTGTCCTGCTGTCCTCTTTGTCCTGCTGTCCTCCTTGTTCTGCTGTCCTCCTTGTTCTGCTGTCCTCCTTGTCCTGCTGTCCTCCTTGTCCTCCTTGTTCTGCTGTCCTCCTTGTCCTGCTGTCCTCTTTGTCCTGCTGTCCTCCTTGTTCTGCTGTCCTCCTTGTTCTGCTGTCCTCCTTGTCCTCCTTGTCCTGCTGTCCTCCTTGTCCTGCTGTCCTCCTTGTCCTGCTGTCCTCCTTGTCCTGCTGTCCTCTTTGTCCTGCTGTCCTCCTTGTTCTGCTGTCCTCCTTGTCCTGCTGTCCTCCTTGTCCTGCTGTCCTCCTTGTTCTGCTGTCCTCCTTTTCCTGCTGTCCTCCTTGTTCTGCTGTCCTCCTTTTCCTGCTGTCCTCCTTGTCCTGCTGTCCTCTTTGTCCTGCTGTCCTCCTTGTTCTGCTGTCCTCCTTGTTCTGCTGTCCTCCTTGTCCTGCTGTCCTCCTTGTCCTCCTTGTTCTGCTGTCCTCCTTGTCCTGCTGTCCTCTTTGTCCTGCTGTCCTCCTTGTTCTGCTGTCCTCCTTGTTCTGCTGTCCTCCTTGTCCTCCTTGTCCTGCTGTCCTCCTTGTCCTCCTTGTTCTGCTGTCCTCCTTGTCCTGCTGTCCTCTTTGTCCTGCTGTCCTCCTTGTCCTGCTGTCCTCCTTGTTCTGCTGTCCTCCTTGTCCTGCTGTCCTCCTTGTTCTGCTGTCCTCCTTGTCCTGCTGTCCTGCTGTCCTCCTTGTCCTGCTGTCCTCCTTGTCCTGCTGTCCTCCTTGTCCTGCTGTCCTCCTTGTCCTGCTGTCCTCCTTGTCCTGCTGTCCTCCTTGTTCTGCTGTCCTCCTTGTTCTGCTGTCCTCCTTGTCCTGCTGTCCTCCTTGTCCTGCTGTCCTCCTTGTCCTGCTGTCCTCCTTGTTCTGCTGTCCTCCTTGTCCTGCTGTCCTCCTTGTCCTCCTTGTCCTGCTGTCCTCCTTGTCCTGCTGTCCTCCTTGTCCTCCTTTTCCTGCTGTCCTCCTTGTTCTGCTGTCCTCCTTGTTCTGCTGTCCTCCTTGTTCTGCTGTCCTCCTTGTCCTGCTGTCCTCCTTGTCCTGCTGTCCTCCTTGTCCTCCTTGTTCTGCTGTCCTCCTTGTTCTGCTGTCCTCCTTGTTCTGCTGTCCTCCTTGTTCTGCTGTCCTCCTTGTCCTGCTGTCCTCCTTGTCCTGCTGTCCTCCTTGTCCTGCTGTCCTTCTTGTCCTGCTGTCGATGTTCACTCACGGTGTGTGTGTTGGGTTGTAGCTTTCTCAGTGCCTCAACAAACACAACTCACGTATTTGCATGGGGCATCTTGCACCATTTTCGTGGTTTGTCCGCCTAAACAATGGAATAACCAGGTAGCCGGGTGGCATTGAGACTCATTGATTAACATACACCAACGTGAAGTGCAAGGATATATTAACACTAAACAATAAACCACGCTGAAGCATTAAATCCTTTAGTACACAGTTACAAGTGTGACATACGTCTCACAGGCGAATATGCTATAATAAATTATAAGTTCACATCACTAACAGCAAACTAGTCAGTTCTAATATAGAAGTGACCCGATCTAAACACACAGAAAATTAAACCTACAACGGTCGCCACGACGCAAGTCTGACTACATTCACGGACATCGGCCTAACCAAGTTGCCGTCTTCACGGCTGCACATTGACTCCGGTCTTTGATCTTGCGTTGGGGTCACCGCCGGGGGCTCGTAACAGTTCATGTATGTGGCCTAAGGAACACTGACAGACTGGGTAACACAGGTGACAACATGTATGTTGGATTAATTATCCGAGAAAAGATAGCCTATATCTGGGCGATGTCGAGTGTCGCGGTGCCTGCACGTACACAAAGATCTGAGGACATCTCTTTACGGGCGACGTCAGAACGACCTTTCATCCGACCAATCAGAGCGTGACACTCGGAATGTGTCTTCTAATCTTGCAACCAAAAACAATTTAACACGGCATATTGATTGGAGCTTTATGACTGAATCCATATATCTAGGCAATCTCTTAGTCATTCCAGAATGTTGTTTTGTTCAATTATCAAATTATTACTCGAGAATATGTCAACATATGTTTAAAATGGTAATGGCTAGTTTGAAACTAGTGCCGTAAGGCTGATGTCGTCTTCTCTCCAGTCATTCCTTTGCTCGGTCAAAGTTCGCGAAAGGACGATCTGACGTGACCCGACATGACATGTCCTCAAATCTTTGCTTAGCGGTAGTTAGATCGAAGATCTGATTTGAATGCGATTCAATGTGAAAAGACTATAGTATGGAGTAGGGCCGAAATGTCGGTCTGTTAAAATTTGGGATTTAATTGCGGCGTCTTATGGTACTTCTATTTTGACGGGAACCACATTGAATGTTACTGATAAGATTCTTTGTTTGTTGACACTATAGATACATCTGTATGGTCCCTACCGGATCTGAGTAGGGGAAGAACCGGTCAGTTCCCCTAAGTCCATATCTCATTAAATATATCCATAAGTGTCTCCCGACAAGAATCAGGCAACTAATAGTGACTATTGCAGTATCGTGACCTTGACCCAGGTCGGCATTTAGGTCGTGGACTCAAAACACCTCATTATAATCTTATCTACCATGTTTGCACTCTTTATCAAACCATGGATTTCGAAATTGTGGATTCACAGAGGACTTTTCAATAGTTATATCAGCAACTTCGTTCAGCTTATCTGAAAACAGCTGAATAGGATCGGTAACATTCCTGAACATCAGTGCAGTACAGAATTCCTGAAATGAAGGTCAGAAGGCCTTAGTAAAATGCCACCTTGATATAGGTGGATCTTCAGATGAATGACTCGCTGCAATGGCCGCTTCTATACAGGCCATAAAACTTCGTTTAATAGACTTGAATATGTCAGTGACAAAATAGGTACCAGTAGCTGAATGTCAGTATGATCTTGATCCATCATTGCAAATGCATAAGTTGTAATCAATGATAAAATCATCAAGCACTTTCACCTTAGGACTAACGTCAACACTTCTCCAAAACAGATTATGGCCATTTAAAATACCTATGGTCATGCAGGTTTTAGGGAGCTGGTCATATAGAGATTAAAGATCCGATTGCTGAAGCACAGAAGAAGCAGGTGTCACATGTAGTATAATGTATATTGTACAAAATGTCCGCCGATGAAGTGTGTCCCTTGTGGCGGGTCGTGTTTGTCCCTTGTGGCGGGTCCAGTGTACAGGAAGAAGGTCGTGTTTGTCCCTTGTGGCGGGTCCAGTGTTTTGGAAGAAGGTCGTGTTTGTCCCTTGTGGCGGGTCCAGTGTGTAGGAAGAAGGTCGTGTTTGTCCCTTGTGGCGGGTCCAGTGTGTAGGAAGAAGGTTGTGTTTGTCCCTTGTGGCGGGTCCAGTGTGTAGGAAGAAGGTCGTGTTTGTCCCTTGTGGCGGGTCAAGTGTGTAGGAAGAAGGTCGTGTTTGTCCCTTGTGGCGGGTCCAGTGTGTAGGAAGAAGGTCGTGTTTGTCCCTTGTGGCGGGTCAAGTGTGTAGGAAGAAGGTCGTGTTTGTCCCTTGTGGCGGGTCCAGTGTGTAGGAAGAAGGTCGTGTTTGTCCCTTGTGGCGGGTCCAATGTGTAGGAAGAAGGTCGTGTTTGTCCCTTGTGGCGGGTCGTGTTTGTCCCTTGTGGAGGGTCCAGTGTGCAGGAAGAAGGTCGTGTTTGTCCCTTGTGGCGGGTCCAGTGTGTAGGAAGAAGGTCGTGTTTGTCCCTTGTGGCGGGTCCAGTGTGTAGGAAGAAGGTCGTGTTTGTCCCTTGTGGCGGGTCAAGTGTGCAGGAAGAAGGTCGTGTTTGTCCCTTGTGGAGGGTCCAGTGTGCAGGAAGAAGGTCGTGTTTGTCCCTTGTGGCGGGTCCAGTGTTTTTTTTGAAGAAGGTTGTGTTTGTCCCTTGTGGCGGGTCCAGTGTGCAGGAAGAAGGTGGTGTTTGTCCCTTGTGGCGGGTCGTGTTTGTCCCTTGTGGCGGGTCCAATGTGCAGGAAGAAGGTCGTGTTTGTCCCTTGTCCTCTTGTCCGTTGTATATCAAATATGGGATTACTTTTAAAAATGTGAAGTTTTTAATTTGACTCAGTATATATACTCATCGATACACCCGAAGCTTCTACACTTCTGATTAATACGAGCGGAAATCCCGATTCATACGCACAACGAGGCAGATGGGAAAGGAGGCACAAGGAGGATGCCTTACTTGTCCAGCCAATGTCCTATTCCCATAGATACTATCTATTAAGGAGTACAGCATTTGTTTCATTAACTTAAGATGACATTTGCTTTCATTTTGACTAAACTGTCACGAAGCTTTGTTATCCCAATTGGGTAGATCGATGCTCATGATGTCAATCACTGGGTTGTCTGGTTCAGACTCAATTATTTACAGACCGCCGTCATATAGCTGGGATATTGCTGAGTGTGGCGTAAAACAAAAAACAAACAAAGAAAAAACAAATAGAATCTAGGGATGTAACTATATCTGTGGCCAATGTGGTTGATCGATACGGTAAAAACACAGTCAATGTGGTTGAGTTCGGAGTCCAGTAACATGTCGTCAATACACAACATCTGAACGAAACAGGCTTCGTTCCGTTGCCATGGTCAGTCAATGGTAGTGGAAAAGAAGGCATGTCGTACTGTTTCCGTATCTACACCTGCACAAATATCTAAACGAAATCGATGTAGAAGTTTAGAAGTTGTCCAGACAAATTGAAATGACGAAGTAATAAAGTGCAATAACATGTGCCCAACTATATCTTGAAGCAGTGAATTGTACAAAGTTTAATTGAAATCAGTCAATTAGTTTAGAAGGAATTGTCAGGAAAGTTATTTTCTACGGACAGACCGACAGACAGGCGGACACGCTGATTCCATTATACCCCCAACTTAATTGCGGGGGCACTGTCAACTACAGTGAATAATCTAATAAAAGGAATTTGACGAGGGTTGACTTCATAAATAGGTATTTATTGACTTTGATGTTTGAGACCTGTAAATTGGAAAACGACGACTGTGAGACCATCATTGATTTCTGAATGAGGTTATTTTACTAGACCTTGTGCTGATCATCCACACCTAGTCTCATAAAGCACTTATCAATTTTGAAAATAGTCTGAAATAGGGTTAATTATCTAAATTTCGACCATGCAGAGAACTCCATTCCATTGCTATTGTAATAAAATATGCTTTGTGTGCAGAAAATATATCTAAATATCTTTTAACAAAATCGAACACAACTTACTTTCGACCAATAGGGTGCCATACATTGCCATGGTGCCATACATTGTCATGATGGTAAGAAAACCTATTCGGTTGAGTCCTGAAAACATCGAACCTCAATACCAAATTTGAACGAAATTTCTGAATATCGATCAGTCAGCTCTGGAGATGCCGCTTTCCGTTGCCATGGAAGCAGGATAGTAACGTAAATAAAGTCATACTGTATAGTGTCACAGATGCACCTTTGTAGCAAGATTGAACACAATAGTGTCACAGACGCACCTTTGTAGCAAGATTGAACACAATAGTGTCACAGTTACACCTTTGTAGCGAGATTGAACACATTAGTGTCACAGATACACCTTTGTAGCAAGATTGAACACAATAGTGTCACAGTTACACCTTTTTAGCAAGATTGAACACAATAGTGTCACAGATGCACCTTTGTAGCAAGATTGAACACAATAGTGTTACAGACGCACCTTTGTAGCAAGATTGAACACAATAGTGTCACAGTTACACCTTTGTAGCAAGATTGAACACAATAGTGTCACAGACGCACCTTTGTAGCAAGATTGAACACAATAGTGTCACAGACGCACCTTCGTAGCAAGATTGAACACAATAGTGTCACAGATACACCTTTGTAGCAAGATTGAACACAATAGTGTCACAGTTACACCTTTGTAGCAAGACTGAACACAATAGTGTCACAGATACACCTTTGTAGCAAGATTGAACACAATAGTGTCACAGTTACACCTTTTATAGCAAGATTGAACACAATAGTGTCACAGATACACCTTTTATAGCAAGATTGAACACAGTCGGCGAAATGACATGTCAGTAATGTCCACTTAAAGAAACCTGTAAAAAACGACCAGGTTGCTGTTGCTGTTGTTGTTGTTGTTGTTGAGAGGTTGTTGGAATATAAAAGGTGCAGTGCACTTATACAAGTTCCATGGCTCTACTATATGTTGTTCCTGAGAAAACACGCAAAATAGAAGGGAGAAGATATTCTATTACGAATATTTCTAAGAAACCAAGCAAAAACAATGTCAAATGTGAAAATAGCAAAAAATAGTACCCTAATTAACAATCACACTTTGTTTATAAGAATCGTGTACAATAAGGGGCGATATGCACGATATTAACCTAGGCCTGCGGGTACTCTCAATGTAAAAACATTTACATTAAGAGTTAACACGTAACCCTTATGCAGGTTTATATCAATTACTTAACAACAGTAGCACAAAAAACAAACATTTTATTTCTTGCAACCCGTGTTTATTTCATGTAAAGATATTGCGACGATCTGCACAAGACTTCACTTATAATTTGCACAACAATGTACGCATACAATGCTTTAATATTTGCAACTATAGACATTTAGAATAGAAAAAATGCGTGTTCTATTTCAGCTGGGTGAACAAGCAGTATGGGTGTACTGGGTGTACTGGGTGTACTGGGTGTACTGGGTGTACTTACTGCATCCTGTCGGGGCGTTGGGGTAGCCTAGTGTTTCAAACGTTCGCTCGCTCGTCTCTGACTACAATGTGTGAAGCCCATTTCTGGTGTCCCCTGTCGTGATAGTACTGGAATATTGCTAAAAGCGGCGTAAAACCATACTCACTCACTCACTCACTCACTTCTGCATCCTTTCCAGCTTCAGATTGCACATGTCTGAAACACTGACGTGATGGGTTGCTGGTGTGACCCGTGTGACCTCCACACGTCGTGGTGCCAGCTGCACGGTGATCATCATCCTGATCATCATCATACGTCACTCACAGCAGTCATGGCGGTGCCCATCAGCTGGATCAGGGAGCTGTCGGACTCGGTGATTACACGGCAGATCTGCAGATAATCAGCACGTGTCATCAGTGAAACGTGGGTTGATCAACACTGGTCATCAGTGTAGCTGGGTATAAAAGATGGGCACTGGACACCCTCGGACATCTTTCCACAGACTACGTAAGTTTTTGCTTTAACATGTCTGGTACTATCTACATATATGTGTGTGTGTGTGTGTGTGTGTGTGTGAGAGTGTGTGTGTGTGTGTGAGTGTGTGTGAGAGAGAGAGAGAGAGTGTGTGTGTGTGTGTGTGTGTGTGTGTGTGTGAGTGACAGGTATGTATGACCTATGTTGTTTATGCATGACATGTGCGTATTGATATAAAATAATATATAAAAAAATACATATAACATCATGTCTCCACACACTTAGGCTTGTTATTTTATTGTGTTTACTCCTTTAGTAACCAGCCACGATGATCGCCGTATGTCTTGTTGCTGTGCTGTGTCTCGCCGGTATGTAACCTAGCAACGATGCCACGTTTACAGAAGCATTTCCCGTTGTCATCTTCCAGTTCAGACCCCATTCGTCGTGATCGTCATGTGTAGATTTCTCTTTGAAGTAAAATTCAGTTGAAGCTATAAATACTGCTAAATGTACGTGACCAACACCTGTCTTTCACAACTACGGAAGATTATTTAATGTACTCCAACTGGACAATCTCTCCTCACAGGTACTGTTTCATTCCTTTGTTCTAATCCCACTAACACGTGTACAGGTGCTGGGCTCGCGGACAACCCCGAGTTGTGTCAACAGGGGATGTGCACCATGGACTACATCCCCCACTGCATGACGGACGGCACCATCGTCTTCGGCTGTGTGGGCCTCAAGAACGCAGTCTGCAAGTACGTGACTGAACGCGTGTGGCACAGCAGCAAACACCAGTCTGCCGTCATGGCCACTTTGTATTACAATTCTAGGCCTGAATGTAGTTCTCTACAGCATCTCAAACCAAACAGTAAGAGTTAGGTTTAAGGCTAGCGTTTCTTGTTGGGAGGCTCCACTATTCCAGTGACACGCTTCACGTTCTTCTTGCAGGGATAAGAAGACAGAACAGACCGGCTGGACGCCATCACAAGCATGTGAGTCACACGTTTATATAAACTGAAGGCGAGTGGGTAACTGTACTTGCTCGTCAGCCTCGATTACCCGCATGGATGAATATAGATGTCCCCCCACGCCCCGCACACACAGACACACATACGCACACACATACACACTACACATATACACACTACATACACACACGCACACACACGCACACACACACACACATATACACAGCGCACACAAACACAGACACACACACATACACAGCGCACACAATCATAGACACATACACATACACAACACGCACACAGACACAAAACACACACAGACACAAACAAACACAGACACACAGACGCACATACACAACACACACAAATACATACACACACAACACACACAAACAGACACACACAGACATAGTACACGCACATACACAACACACACACAGAGACACATACATACATACACACGCACATACACAACACACACAAACACACACAGAGACACATACACACAGACACACACATGCATACACACATACACAAACAAACATATACACACATACACACGCATACGCACATACTCATATACACGGACGCACAGATACATACACGCACATGCACATGAACACACATAGACACACACACATAGGCACACACAAACACACACACACACACACAGAGATACACCCATACACACGCACACACATACATACACACAGACACATACATATACACACAGACACACACACACATACACACATACATACACACAGACACATACACGGACACATACATACACACAGAGACATACATGTACACACGCGCACAGACACGCACATACACAACACACACAAATTCATACACACAACACACACAGACATACTACACACACATACACAACACACACAAACACACAGAGACACATACACACACAGATACGCACGAACATACACAACACACACATACACACAGACACACACATGCATACATACATACATACATACATACATACATACATACATACATACACACATACATATACACACATACACACGCATACACATATACACGCACGCACATATACATATACACGCACATATAGATGCACACACATAGACACACACACATAAGCACACACAGACACACGCATGGACGCCGCAAAACAAAATGCATTTAAATATATATTCACACACGAGAGTACTATGTCAATATGACATTCGGCGTCATCTGTTTTATCTGACTGCCTCTGACGTCCCAGGTCGCCCTTCTGACTACTGCGAGAACTTGGCCTGCACCTATGACCTGATTCCCCACTGCCTCAGTGACGGCTCCATCGCCCGCGGCTGCCACGCCCTCAGACACGCCATCTGCACGTGAGTACATCCAGCGTACCCCAGTCACGTGACTATATGTCATTTTACTTCCCTCCAACACGAGGCTGTGGGCCACTTTACTCGTCCGATACGTGACTATAAGCAACTTTACTCGTCCGATACGTGACTATAAGCCACTTTACTCGTCCCATACGTGACTATATGCCACTTTACTCCCCCCTTCACGTGACTATATATAAACCGAAATATCAAATGAAATTACTTGCACAATTATTTTTGTGTCTGATTCGGTTGGAAGATTGCAAACTCAGCTATGTGTCGTGCAATGATCCCCAAACTCCGATCAAACTGCTGACCAAGTGAAGTCCGATGTTGTTGTGTTGAGACGAGGAGATAATCTACCCGCAAATAACACGTGACACTGGGAAGATGTCCTGGGTTCGGTGTTATCAAACTATATAGATTACTATTTGGGATTAATGTTCTCCACTTTGAATATGTGCAGGATAATTTCAGATCCAGTTATTCGAGAAAAGAAGGTTTTGCTGGGGGTTACAAAAACATATTACAAAAAAACGAGTGCCTTCCGTTTTTTTTCAAAATATTTGATACCCGGATTCAACCTATCCTCCTTTATCGCTCCGAAGTAGGGGTTTTCAGGAATCTAATGAATTAGAGAAGGTGCCGGTTTCAGCCCGTAAGTGTAGGATATTGTCCTCAAAGGCACTATTAGTTTTGCACGTTGGGCTCCTTCGAGGCCGTTAGTCCCACGGGCAAAGCTAAGCGTAACTTAGAGGACCATGTCCATCTTAAGACAAAGTCCTCCCTACATGCACGTGCACAGATACTGGAGGGCGCTCTCGTCACCGAAAACCGATAGGAACCGTACGCGTGAACGCACCAGAGTTCGTCAAAACTATTGGCGGTATTATCGTATAAGAAAGCGAAAACAAGTGCTGCGTTTGTTTTCGACGGCAGTTTCTGGAAGTGACGGCATTGCAGAGTACAACTCTTTCACTGACGTATACTAGCGGGGAAAATTTCTGTGCACCATAAAATATCATATGAAAATAAGATTGCTATAGATTTTTTAATACCATGCAAACACTTTGTTGTGATTACCCATGATGACCCTGAAATTGCACGTGCTTCACGGTCATTGCATGCATAAAATCCCATGAGTTAGAAACTCGTCACACATTCCCTGGACACCTGGTACCGAGTCAGTTCAAACACAGAGTAAATCGTTGAGGTGTTTGACTGTAAAAAGCAACCGAGTCACTCCGGGGTCGGTACCAACAGGCCGATAACACCAGGGACTGCTTACGTTCTGGGCCCACTTGCTCAAAGCGATCTTAGTGCAACGATGATCGTAACTCCCATACTCTAACATAGACTTAAGATAGTCGTAGTGCTAAGATCGCTTTATGCAAGTGGACCCTGGACGTCCACGAGTAACGTCAGGTCGGCCAGATAATCATATGCATCTGGTTCACCTGCGAAATCATTTTCAGACTGCAATGTTTCCAGCCCGAATCATCCTTGGCTTACGTCCGATGAGTGCAAGGACTGTGCGGCGTCGATTACGACAGCATGATGTCCGCCCACGACGTCCTGGTGCACGTCCAGTGTTGCTGCCACATCATGGACTGCGCGCCTGGCATGGTCACGACAACATCTGATTTCGAGTTACAGGAATGGAGGTTATTCCTCTTCACAGAGGAGTCCAGGTTTCATCGTGATAGCAGTGTTGTCCGCCAGCTTGTTTATTGACATCGGATGGAACGTTACCCTGAAGCGTGCGTTGTTCAAAGTTCTGCCTCCTGTGGTGAGAGTGTAATTGTGTGGGCATCACGGCACATCCCAAGACCCCTCTAGTAGCCATCAATGGAAATGTGACAGGTTTACTGCGCCGTAACGAAGTCCCCTGCTCTTGACGTTACCCATGGGTATCGCATCACCTTTACAGCAGGACAACGTTCGCCCTTGCATTGAACGTGTAGTCATTTTCACATTGGACAACAGACAATCACCACGATCCCTTGGGCTGCTGCTCCGCCAGATCTGTCGCGCATCCAACATGTGTTGAATAACATGAAACGTCGTCTACGAAGACTTCCAAACAGAACGGTGACGTTGTTCCAGCAGCGACATGCCTAGGTCCAGATCTGGAACGAAACCCCACAATCATTCCTCAACCATCTTGTGTCATTCAATGACGCGCTGTTGTCAAGCTTGTATCGCTACTAATGGTGACACTGACTTGTGAACTATATAATCTTTTCTTCTTACTGGTGAGTGAGCGATTGCGTTTCTGCATACGTTTCCCAAGGATCATAAACACGTCTAACCATCAACTATGGACGGGTAAACACGGTCTGGAAACTATTGGAGTGTTTCTGTAGTTCACACACTCCTTCCTTATTATTCAATCACAGGAAAGAATGCTCCAGCATTGACGTCAAATCACTTGGTAGAGTTGACGCTTTACTTCAGTCAATCAGTCTGTCTGTCACTCAGTCTGTCAATCAGTCTGTCAATCTGACAAGCTGTCAATCTGTCAATCTCTCTGTTGCAGGAAGAACCTGACCGAGCAGATGTCCTGGAGCCCCCTTACATCCTGTGAGTTGGCAGCGTGCATGGGTGGGGCGAGTTGTGTATGGGTTGGGGTAAGTCGTGTATGGGTGGGGTAAGTCGTGTATGGGTGGGGTAAGTCGTGTATGGGTGGGGCGAGTTGTGTATGGGTGGGGCAAGTCGTGTATGGGTGGGGCGAGTTGTTGGTGGTTGGGGTAAGTCGCGTGTGTGTGTTGGGGGGGGGGGGGGGGGGGGGGGGCAAGTCCAGTATGAGTGGGGCGAGATGTGGGTGGTTGGGGTAAGTCGTGTGTGGGTGGGGCAAGTCGTGTATAGGTGGGGCGAGTTGTGTGTGTGTGTGGGGGGGGGGGGGGGGGAGGGGGGGGGGGGAGATGGAGATGTACAGGATAGTTACAGCCTTGTATGAGGTCGACACCAGGGATAACGCACAATCTGACGAGGCATTACTTTGGGTTACCTGACTGGATAGATTTACTATCATCACCAATATTACTGTAGTAGCTCGTTACCATGATAACGTGTGTTTCCAGGTCTTCCTGACGGGTACTGTGAGAGTGATGTGTGCACCGCCGACCTGATCCCCCACTGCATGAACAACGGCGACATCGTGCACGGCTGTAGCCATCTCAAGAAGGCGGTCTGCCAGTGAGTCACAGGGGGTCACGGGCTTCTAGCACTCCGACAAACTCCCCCGAATATGTGTTGGAAAAAGTCATATAGATCGTCTTAAGAACGTTTCATAATCATACTGTCACTTACACATAAAGATTCCCATGTGCCTGAATCTTGCTTTCCGTTGTAGAGGTTCGTGGTTTTAACAGATGCATCTAATATAACTGACTTCTCTGTCAGACGAGGGTTTAGGGGTTTACTTGTGTTTCATAGGGTTTTATGTCTTTCCGTACAGGGACGGGATGGTGGAGAACAGGCTGTGGGAGTCAACCCAGCGGTGTAAGTATCTGGATGAATACAACATCCCCATCATTGAACCTCCATCACACCACTCCATCACACCATCCCCATCACACCACTCCATCACACCATCCCCAACACACCACCCCTATCACACCATCCCCAACACACCACCCCCATCACACCATCCCCATGACATCACCCCCATCACACCACCCCCATAACACCACCCCCATCACACCACCCCCATCACACCACTCCATCACACCACCCCATAACACCACCCCAATCACACCACCGCCATAACACCACCCCATAACACCTCTCAATCACACTACCCCCATCACTCCACTCCATCAGGTTACCCCAACACATCACTCCATCACACCATTCCCCACCACACCATTCCCATCAAACCACCCCAATCACACCATCCCATTAACCCCCCCCCCCCCTTCAAACCCCCCCATCACCCCCCCCACACCACCCCCATCACACCACCCCCATAACACCACCCCCATAACACCACTCCATCACACCACCCCCATAACACCACCCCCATAACACCTACCCCATAACACCCCTCAATCACACCACCCCCATCACACCACCCTCATAACACCACTCCATCACACCACCCATCACACCATCCCCACCACACCACCCCATCACTCCACCCCCTGACGCCACCCTAAACACACCATCCCCATCACACCACCCCCATCACGGCCCCACCACACCACCCCATCACACCACCCCCATCACACCATCCCCATAACACAACCCCCATAACACCACACCATCACACCACCCCCATCACACCACCCCCATAACACAACCCCCATAACACCACACCATCACACCACCCCCATCACACCACACCATCACACCACCCCAATCACACCACTCCCATCACACCACCCCCATAACACCACCCTCATCACACCACCCCGATCACACAACCCCCATCACACAATCCCATTACAATGGCCCCACAACACTATCCCCATCACACCCCTCCATCACATAACTCCATCACACCATCCCCATCATACCATCCCTATCACACCACCCCCATCACACCACCCCATCACTCCACCCCCATGACGCCACCCCAAACACACCATCCCCATCACACCACCCCCATCACGGCCCCACCACACCACCCCATCACACCACCCCCATCACACCATCCCCATAACACAACCCCATCACACCACCCCATCACACCCCTCCATCACATAACTCCATCACACCATCCCCATCATACCATCCCTATCACACCACCCCCATCACACCATCCCATTACACCACCCCAACGTACCACCCCATCACACACATCCCATCACACCACCCCCATCACACCACTCCCATCACACCGACCCAATCACACCATTCCCCACCATTCCCATCACACCACCCCATCACATGACTTCATCACACCATCCCCATCACAACAGCCCATAACACCCCAATCATCCAATAACATGAGGCCGCCATTGTTCCCAGGCCTGCCGCTGTTCTACTGCCAGTCAAAGGCGTGCACCAAGGACATGATAGAACACTGCATGACTGACGGCACCGTGGTGACGGGGTGCGACGCCCTCAAGATGGCCATCTGCAAGTAGGTGCTTGATGATCCGTCCGCTAAATTGTTTGTCTGCATCTATTTCCATGCAATGTCACTGAAACCAGTAACGTGTTGAATACCGGAAACAGTAACGTGTTGAATACCGGAAACAGTAACGTTTTGAATACTGGAACCAGAAACGTGTTGAATACTGGAAACAGTAACGTGTTGAATACTGGAACCAGTAACGTGTTGAATACTGGAACCAGCAACGTGTTGAATACTGGAACCAGCAACGTGTAGAATACTGGAAACCGTAAGGTGTTGAATACTGGAACCAGCAACGTGTTGAATACTGGAACCAGCAACGTGTTGAATACTGGAACCAGTAACGTGTTGAGTACTGGAACCAGTAACGTGTTGAATACTGGAACCAGCAACGTGTTGAATACTGGAACCAGCAACGTGTTGAATACTGGAACCAGCAACGTGTTAAATACCGGAAACAGTAACGTGTTGAATACTGGAACCAGTAACGTGTTAAATACTGGAGCCAGTAACGTGTTGAATACTGGAACCAGCAACGTGTTGAATACTGGAGCCAGTAACCTGTTGAATACTGGAACCAGCAACGTGTTGAATACTGGAACCAGCAACGTGTTGAATACTGGAACCAGCAACGTGTTAAATACCGGAGCCAGTAACGTGTTGAATACTGGAACCAGTAACGTGTTAAATACTGGAGCCAGTAACGTGTTGAATACTGGAACCAGCAACGAGTTGAATACTGGAGCCAGTAACGTGTTGAATACTGGAAACAGTAACGTGTTGAATACTGGAACCAGCAACGTGTTGAATACTGGAACCAGCAACGTGTTGAATACTGGAACCAGCAACGTGTAGAATACTGGAAACAGTAAGGTGTTGAATACTGGAACCAGCAACGTGTTGAATACTGGAACCAGCAACGTGTTGAATACTGGAACCAGCAACGTGTTGAATACTGGAACCAGTAACGTGTTGAATACTGGAAACAGTAACGGGTTGAATACTGGAACCAGTAACGTATTGAATACTGGAAACAGTAACGTGTTGAGTACTGGAACCAGTAACGTGTTGAATACTGGAACCAGCAACGTGTTGAATACTGGAACCAGCAACGTGTTGAATACTGGAACCAGCAACGTGTTAAATACCGGAAACAGTAACGTGTTGAATACTGGAACCAGTAACATGTTAAATACTGGAGCCAGTAACGTGTTGAATACTGGAACCAGCAACATGTTGAATACTGGAGCCAGTAACGTGTTGAATACTGGAACCAGCAACGTGTTGAATACTGGAACCAGCAACGTGTTAAATACCGGAGCCAGTAACGTGTTGAATACTGGAACCAGTAACGTGTTAAATACTGGAGCCAGTAACGTGTTGAATACTGGAACCAGCAACGAGTTGAATACTGGAGCCAGTAACGTGTTGAATACTGGAAACAGTAACGTGTTGAATACTGGAACCACTAACGTGTTGAATACTGGAGCCAGTAACGTGTTGAATACTGGAGCCAGTAACGTGTTGAATACTGGAGCCAGTAACGTGTTGAATACTGGAGCCAGTAACGTGTTGAATACTGGAACCAGTAACGTGTTGAATACTGGAGCCAGTAACGTGTTGAATACTGGAAACAGTAACGTGTTGAATACTGGAACCACTAACGTGTTGAATACTGGAGCCAGTAACGTGTTGAATACTGGAGCCAGTAACGTGTTGAATACTGGAGCCAGTAACGTGTTGAATACTGGAACCAGTAACGTGTTGAATACTGGAGCCAGTAACGTGTTGAATACTGGAACCAGTAACGTGTTGAATACTGGAGCCAGTAACGTGTTGAATACTGGAACCAGCAACGTGTTGTATAATGTCACGACATGGTATTGTGTCGCGTGTTCTGTGTTGACGTTTTCTCAGTTACATCACGGTAGTTTAGAGCTGGCTCGTCTGTTTCAGTGACAACAAGTCCGAGAACAAAGAGTGGGAGTCCGATGCCCCTTGTGACCCTCAGGGACAGGAGTAGCAGGGCCAGGAGTAGCAGGGACGGGAGTAGCAGGGACAGGAGTAGCAGGGACAGGAGTAGCAGGGACAGGAGTAGCAGGGACAGGAGTAGCAGGGCCAGGAGTAGCAGGGCCAGGAGTAGCAGGGCCAGGAGTAGCAGGGCCAGGAGTAGCAGGGACAGGAGTAGCAGGGACGGGAGTAGCAGGGCCAGGAGTAGCAGGGCCAGGAGTAGCAGGGCCAGGAGTAGCAGGGACAGGAGTAGCAGGGACAGGAGTAGCAGGGACGGGAGTAGCAGGGCCAGGAGTAGCAGGGACAGGAGTAGCAGGGCCAGGAGTAGCAGGGCCAGGAGTAGCAGGGCCAGGAGTAGCAGGGCCAGGAGTAGCAGGGACGGGAGTAGCAGGGACAGGAGTAGCAGGGACAGGAGTAGCAGGGACAGGAGTAGCAGGGCCAGGAGTAGCAGGGACAGGAGTAGCAGGGCCAGGAGTAGCAGGGCCAGGAGTAGCAGGGACAGGAGTAGCAGGGCCAGGAGTAGCAGGGACAGGAGTAGCAGGGACAGGAGTAGCAGGGACCCGACGGAGTGGCAACCGCAGTCTCTACTCGTCCTCGTGTAACCAGGCGAATAAACAACAATAACACCAGGGACGAGTTTATTATGTGTACATGTACTGATCGCGTCAGTGGATATATATATATATATACAGACAGGCAGACAGTTTTATTCCGTGAAAAGCCTCCGGCCCCAAAGACATACACAAACAGGATCAATTATGCGCATTCTGTATTAGATTTACAACTTGCTGTTTCTTGTTTTATTTACAGGATATAGAAAAAGGCAGACATATTTGATGATATATGCCAACATAGTAACAATGGTAGATATTAATGAATTTGACAACAAAGGTATAGAAGGCAATATTATGGATAATAAGTGTCAGAATTTCTTAATAATAGTTTTTCACACAATTTCATAGGAGTTCTACTTTAAAAATAACATGGAATTCAACCTCAGTCTAAACTATTTGTATTTGTTTAGTTTGCCCATGTTGCCAGCGACCTTGTTTATTTTTTAATTCATGTAAAAAATACTCCTTGTCATTAAGACGGCTTTGAGTTTATTCAACATACGGTCAGGCCTCGATATGGATTAGTTATCGGGAGCTAGCCTTGAAACAAGAGATGAGAGAGCGGGGACTCCCTTGTGTTATTCAAGCACGTTCGACTGAAGGCCACCGTGAGGCCGACCTCACAGTTCAGGTCGTGTAACTTTATCAATTTCCCTGATTTCCAAATATGTATCTGCCTTATGCTGATAAAGTCGACTTCCCGAATGTCGGTGGTAAGAAAAAGCTCTCAGTGTTGCCTGAGTTGAGTTGATTTTCATTGTAATTTAGCCGATAGTCACACATGAGCCAGTTGGTTCGAAAATACTTATCAGCGCTTGACCATTGCATTTACGAGAGAAGAAAGGCCGTGTTTTGTGGACCTACACTAAATGCGCGCTGACCCTTATCAATGATTACGCAATTTTATTTTATGTTTTTTCTGCGTACGTACAGCTGCACTTGTCCAGTGGCGAGAGTGATACTAGTATATAGATTGTGCCCAGCAAGGTGCAGATATAAAGATTTCCTTTGCTGAGGTCACTGTGTAATGTGTTCACTGTAACGTCGCCTATACTGGACGAGGGAGGGGCTTGAAGTTAGCAGCAGGTTCGTTATTCAAAGGCTGTATATTAAACTACAGTACTGTGGACAAATACACTGAAACTCATTTAAAATATGACAGCAGGTTCGTCTTACATCATCATCCAAAAGCTGTTTAGTTATTCAGTACTTTCGAATAACGAAAAATAAACCAGCACCGGGTTCGTTATTCAGACTTGGTATAACAAATATAAGGTACCGTATTTCCAGTGGGTTCGTTATTCGTCATTCGTTGTTGTTTTTTAATAACGAAAAACAAGCCAGCACCGGTTCGTTATTGAAAGGCTGTATATTAAACAACTCCAGTAATGTGGTCAGATTCCGGGTTCGTTATTCAGTTTATGTCCAACAATTCTATTAAATAGAAGATAGTCTATGGTCTATCTCCCAACGACTGTTAAGCTATTCAATACTTTTGAATAAGGAAAACTAACCAGCACCGGGTTCGTTATTCAGTTCATGTCCAAGAAAATATATAAATAAATGGAATAAGGAATCTGCTACTGTTTTTATTTAAGTACTTATTTACAATAATGACTTAAATTGTGGGAAAACCTTTGCAGAAGTAGCCCTCATTAAATATTGACTGTATTTTAGGACAAATTAACAAATATAGGAAAATGTAATTGTATAATGAGTGTGGCCTCTGCTCTGGACCCTGCCACTGTATCGCTTTCTTCAACCACAACACCTATATCCGTTCCCACAGAAAAAAACGTTTCTGGTCAGTGTCCATCATCACCCACTATAGAACAGAGTCTTACAATGTATCTATGTTTTCATGAATTACATGACTGGTCAGTAAATGGTGATGACATATCACACTGCAGTAAGATGTCTTACTCCTCTCCGAATGTCTGAAACTATGACATTAGATTTGTTTCGGTTTGTAACTTTGATCGTTGACAACGACCTGGAATGGATCCCATGATTGTATTCATCATATAGGTGACATGTTAACCTCACTTTTGTTTGCACAGTTCTAGACAACAACTTGCATAGTGCAGTGAACTTAGATTATATATAGTTCAGTAGGGTTCAACACTTCAGTAAACATAAGTGTACATTGTCTGTATAGATACATTGTCATTTAGTACCATAGCAGTCAGATGGATCAGTTTTGCATTGTGACGTATAGAACCTTCTCTCCAAAGCAAATTTACCTCTAGAATGAACATAACTGCTATCTGACGAAAGAGTTTTTTATAGAAAATACTGTCTGGGTAACTCACTACATTTAACTGTAATGAAAGTTATCATACAAGAGTTTAAGTGGTATTGTAACCCTTTCCTACAAATAAAGTGAATACAGTTTGATCTATCCTCTTTTAGTTCGTTATTATTCATCCATAAACTGCCGGAAAGAATCCGACTGAATAGTGTTTTGACAAAAGATGAGTGGTGCTGTTTAGATTCCAGTTGCTGGACAGTACTTAGTAACTAAAAACTGCTTGAACATAAATTAGACTACCTCACATTTGTCAATTTGTTGGACTGAAAATTAAAATGCTGCAGTTTAGTTTTTCGTTATTCAAAAGTACTGAAAAACTAAACAGCTTTTGGACGATGTTAGACGAATCTGCTGTCATATATTAAATGAGTTTCAGTGTATTTGACCACATTACTGCAGTTTAATATACAGCCTTTCAATAACGAACCCGGCGCTGGCTTGTTTTTCGTTATTCGAAAAACGAATAACGAATAACGAACCCACTGGAAATACGGTATCTTATATTTGTAAAACCAAGTCTGAATAACGAACCCGGTGCTGGTTGGTTTTTCGTTATTCCAAAGTACTGAATAACTAAACAGCTTTTGGATGAAGATGTAAGACGAACCTGCTGTTATATATTAAATGAGTTTCAGTGTATTTGACCACATTACTGTAGTTGTTTAATATACAACCTTTGAATAACGAACCCGGTGCTGGCTTGTTTTTCGTTATTCGAAAAACGAATAACCAATAACGAACCCGCTGCTAACTTCAGGCCCCTGGACGAAGGTGGCTCTGTCGGACGATGGAAGACCAAACTAAGGGGTGAAGTTATAGACACCAGCATCCATGTTTATTAAAGACGGGTGAATACGGTCGATAAGGTTAAGGCTGATAATCACGTGACAACATGCACGTCGGGACCCGGTGGCCAATGTTCCCGGAAGATCTGACACTGGTTTGAAATGAGCTATTAAATTTACTATTCAATTAAAAGCTCATAATTTTTCAGATCCGTGCTGTGGGAAGGTGGACATTGAGACCATCACAACTGTGGTCCTCTGCTAACAGTAAACGTTCTAGTCACTGGGCTAAACGCAAATTTACAATTGCGACCTCATGTACATTAGATTCTATTTAAGAGAAGTCTCTTCTTTTGATGATGTTGTTGCTGTATAACCGAGCTCCACTTCATGAAGGGTCTTGATCAACCCTGTTAAATATGAATACATTGAAATTAGTAAAAATATATTTTACCCCTCACTGAATATCGTCTCTGGCGCAACTCAAATGCTACATTGATATGACTTTTCTTATCTCTGCAGTAATTGATGGGCGTTCCCCAGAAACAAATGGCATAAAATGGTACAGGCTATGATATCTATTGGGAATACCTTGTCATTCATGTTCTCCTTGTCAATGGAAAATGAAGGGACTACAAAATTAATTGATATGATGAACCTCTTGTAATTATTTAGAAATAATGCATCTTTTAAAATGTTTTACATTTTATTCATTGCTACCAAACAACATAAGCACATAATGACATTATCTCCCATGAGAAATATCATGACATTGAACTCAACGTAAACCTGAACAGAAATATGAAAATCCTGAAAACAAATATATTTTTATCAATTGTACTTTGACATTCGTCAATCACGATGAACTGAAAGCTGTATGAATACTTTCACTGGAGAGTCTGGTGAAGCTAAGCGGTGTTTCCTCAAAGTGTGTAAAACCTATCTGTCGCCTTGTCGTCAGCTGTTTTCCTCACATCAAGGGCACATAACTCTAAATCGCTGACACACCCCTGTTTAAGGTCCGATTTATGTAGGCCATTCAAGTTATCAAATACAAAGAAATGTGTTTTCAAGTAAACAAATGATTATGTTATGCGTATTTCACATACATGAAAACAATTATTAGCTTTTGCCATACGTTTGAAAATGAGCAAATTTCAACTTACCATCGACAAGAAGGTCAAGTTGACATACCATGCTTGTTGTGGGACTACGCTTGTTCACGGGTCTTGTCGGTTCTAAAATGTAGCCAGTTGTCTTGGCACGTACTCCGTTGGTAGGTGGTTAGAACTACCCGGAGTTTCCCTGTGTCCCTCGACGAAATGCCTAATGCACACTAGAGAATTCTGTGACGTAAGAGCACTCGCTACCATCGGTTGATAGCTTATTAAAAACCACTTCGTCGGCATTCAGGTTTCTTTGAAAGGAAATATGTATCCTGTGGCCGTCACTTGCGTGGAAGAAAACAGAACATACACACAACACCATACTCCCGTGGTGACCCACATGATAACACGTTTCAAGTTGACGGCGCCGTCCACCTGTACAAGCGATGGTACACGAGGGTTGGCATTTGGTCAGAGCCTTCCTCTGGGAATAAATCACTCACGAATATAGTCTATACCACAAATTATACATTCAGTGTCGACCATTGATATATCAACAGTTGTACATTCAGTGTCAATAACAGCAGTCGTATGATGATTTATTACAGTGAACACGAAATTAAGAATACAGACATGAAACGAATAAAAGAATATTTTATCTGGCGACAAGATGACCTGATACAGCGAGATACCATGACGTCTAATACTTCCCTAGAATCACGGTGCCGTTAATTAACACTGCTCCTGACAGTATATTGGATGGAACAGTCGGCACCTGGTTGGGCTGCTGGCCACCGACAAATATCTCCAGGTAACCTGCAACAACCAACAGAGACAGGGTTGCATGGCGACCTGTACATACACAGAATGTGTGGTGGTTGTATGGCGGCCTGTACATATACAGAATGTGTGATGATTGCATGGCGGCCTGTACATACACAGAATGTGTGAGGGTGGCATGGCAGCCTGTACATACACAGAATGTGTGAGGGTTGCATGGCGGCCTGTACATACACAGAATGTGTGATGGTTGCATGGCAGCCTGTACATACACAGAATGTGTGAGGGTGGCATGGCGGCCTGTACATATACAGAATGTATGATGGTTACTGAACAATCTTGAGCTATCCGGAAGTAACTCGAAGGACACAACACCACCAAGACCACTCTGAGCCTTGAACCCCACTAGAACCCCACTTGATCCATGCTCAATCACCTTGATCCACCTTGATCTACCTTGATTCACCTTGTTCACCTTGATCCACCTTGATGCGCCCCTTATGCCCTGGTTTAAGAGGACACAGACAGGACTGACTTTTTCTTCATACAACTTACCGTCCTCGACTATCCAGCCGTAGTAGTCGTCCCAGATCGCCATATTCTGGGCTGTTATGGTCAGGTTGACGGTCAGCTCCTGTTTGACCGCTAAGGACACTCTCTTGAAGTCCACCAACTGAATCTTTGGGGTGGGGACGGACGGACTCTTCCATCGCACGTACAGCTGCACTACCTGTGGAGTGGAGCAAGTGTGTCAGTTCGTTTCTAAGTAAGCATACACTCGTATATGCTGTGCTTCCACTCGTAATAAACATTTAATGAATGACTGCATCATGTAACTTGAGACTGAATTACTGTTCTGCATATCTGAATGTTGTTGGCATCCACATGTTGAAAGAAACAAAAACAGCATGGATCACGTCATGGGAAAACGAGTACAATGCCTTCGTGACACACATGGCAAAGTGAATTTCGGAAATGATAGATACCCAACCCCTTTTTTACCCTACCCTACCCGGGTACCCGCTTTCGGTTTCAAGAGATGGGTTCAAAATGTCCGATTGGGACTAGTTGACCGTAACCCGAGCAAAATGCACTTAGATACACATATAGAACGATCTGGTCGACAGGACACGAACCTCGTCAGCGGCATAAGGCCCGTTGTTGACGACCACTGTGGTTACATTGGCGCTCTGTGCTCCCTCCACCATTCCCGAATACGTCACTTCCTTGTAGAAGAACGTGGAGTATGAAAGGCCATATCCGAAGGGGTAGAGTACTTCTGTGTTGAAGTAGCGGTAGGTGCGGCCGTCCATGGAGTAGTTCACCATCTCGGGGAACTAGACACATTAAAACGTCTTAGCTATAGTAGTGGTTACCCCTCTTTCAGGTCATATATTTAACTAATCACTAGGATGTAGGATATTACATAGAGAATCTCACCAGAGTGTCTTTTGATATCAAATATATCAACACGAGTTGATAAAAATAGGAAAACACCGAGGCTTGCCGAGGATTTTTTCCACATTTATCAACGAGTGTTGATATATTTGATATCAAAAGACACGAGCGTGAAATTTTATTTATCATCCAACATCATTCTTCCAACTTTTTCAGTTTGTAGACAGTACTAAGCAGTGTATTAAGTGTAAACAGTACTGCTAACAGCTTCAATAGCAGAGTCATTAGTGATGTCATTTGATTGTGACGTCATGTAACAATGACGTCACAATGGTCTGCAAACCATTGTGATGCCATTTCATTGCAGCGATATCTCCTGTGGGAGCCAGTTTGGGATGATAAATAGAGAATACTACACTCATTCTCGTTAGATACCATTTTTACGAAACGAGTTGACTTTCTATGGTATCTGACCGAGCGAAAGCGAGGTCAGATACCTTAGAAAGTTCACGAGTTACGTAAAAATGGTATCTAACGAGAATGAGTGTGGTATTTTATTTATTACCCACGTTAAATATATATTTAAGTGTAAATACATAACAACTTTCGTTCGTTGACAGACCAAACTGAAACCGGTTGCAAAATCTGGTTGCGCATGAATATTGATATATGACCAAATATGGGCATTGTTGACATGTTTATGCATACGCATTAACAACATGCGCCTGCTGTTCTGTTTGCAAACAAACCAGCACCGACGCTCAAGATCCTTTTGGAAGAAAGTCTTCAACTTATGGTAATTCAAGCGTCATGTTGTTAGTACGCAGGACACCGATAAGAAAATTTGAAATGTCACATTAGCGCCGCGCTTTGAATATCGGACCAACAGTCACACGCACCACACTGCCGGGGTCCCGTCTGTGCAATCAAAATGGTTCGGTTTCCTTGATCTATCAGCTGAATTTATATCGTGTCCGTACCATTTTGGAAGAGGGAAATCAGACTGTTCGCCAAAGACATTCATGTTAACTGTACCACCCTATATACTGAAGACGTGAAAATCAACAAACTCAAATCTGGGGCGCGTTGCAAGCCACGAATCGCTCAGAGAAAGCAAATTAATCGCTCATCCTGATGTCTGCAACAGTTCGAAGCGCTTGCCAACTCTTCCAAAATGGCGGCGCAACTAGCGTTTGGTTGCCTTGACGTAATGAAGAACGTAATAGAAGAGGCTCGATGACGAGCTGATCGAATCTATGACTACTTTGAAGATGTACAGCAGGCTGAGGATGATGGGGTCTTCGTTGCCTTTGCTGATTTCCTCGTTGATCCACTCAAGAATTTCTTGTTCCGCTGTCAAAGTAAGGCGCCATTTTGGTTTGAGAACGAAGCGACCCCAGCCAGCGATTGTTTCGCTTGCAAGCGGCTGAAAGTTAGCGCACTGTTGTAAGGCGAATCGCTGTACATCGCTTGCAAGCGATTGGTGCTTTGCAACGCAACCCTGCTTGCATGTCAGTGACAGCTTCGAACGATCGAAGGGCAAGGTCGCCACCAGAATAAGAAAAGACAACCGCGATCCACTCACAGCGTTTTACGCTAGAGATAGGGAATGTTACTGTTCACATTTGGGATGATTGGGGCCACAAAATAGGAAGTCAAGCACACTTCCACGGAGTTTTCGAAAGATTTGTATCGGAACTGTGAACTTTAAGTGATCTGGTCGTGCTGTCGTGTTCGTTCATTCATGAACAACACCTCCCGAAACAGCGCCACAAAATACGCTTCAAGGGGGACACCGATGGCACAACCGGATCATCCCAAGTAAGTCTAGATATCTGTCCAGATAGTTTAAACAGACTTCATTTCACCACGCCTATCCTTTTACGTTAAATCAAATTGAAAGTTGCGAAAATGGTCGGGTGCGTCACGCTCAAGGGACGCGCTCGATCGGCAGTCGTACATTGTAAATCGATTTATAGATCTAGCTCGATTATATGTCTGTAGGACCTCTATGCATAACTTATATAGAATGCAAACCGAATTTGATGCGTGTGACTATCTTGTTTGGTTTAATAAAGTGTTTGTACATATCTCTCGTTCTCATGAATTTCTTCAGTTCTGCCTTGTAATCGCAAAATGAATGACGTCTCGCGATTTTTTATGAATGAAAAAAGTAGTCCCGGTGTGAAAGAGGTCACGGTTATCCAATCAAAACGAATAAAACAAGGTCAACCTTGTACGACACACGTGTGACGTACGGATTTAGTATCTTACCACCTGTATCTTCACCACGTGGGTAATAAAACACAATACCACACTACCTAAGAGATTCAAGCCTCCACTGGCTTGGGCGTGATTTGAACATGTCACACGGCACCTCCGGGCAGAGACATGGGTCATGTATAGGGCAGTCTTCCTGTAGGGACATTTCACCTACCCCATCCAGACACCTGGGCCATGTATAGGGCAATCTTCCTGTAGGGACATTTCTCCCTACCCCATCAAGAGACCTGTGTCATGTATGGGCAGTCTTCCTATAGGGACATTTTACCTACCCCATCCAGACACCTTGGTCATGTATAGGGCAGTCCTCCTATAGGGACATTTCACCTACCCCATCCAGACACCTGGGTCATGTATAGGGCAGTCTTCCTATAGGGACATTTTACCTACCCCATCCAGACACCTGGGTCATGTATAGGGCAGTCTTCCTTTAGGGACATTTTACCTACCCCATCGAGAGACCTTGGTCATGTATAGGGCAGTCTACTATAGGGACATTTCACCTACCCCACCCCGACACCATGGCGATGTATAGGGCAATCTTCCTGTAGGGACATTTCTCCCTACCCCATCAAGAGACCTGGGTCATGTATGGGCAGTCTTCCTATAGGGACATTTTACCTACCCCATCCAGACACCTTGGTCATGTATAGGGCAGTCCTCCTATAGGGACATTTCACCTTCCCCATCCAGACACCTGGGTCATGTATAGGGCAGTCTTCCTATAGGGACATTTTACCTACCACATCCAGAGAGCTAGGTCATGTAGGGCAGTCTTCCTATAGGGACATTTCACCTACCCCATCCAGACACCTGGGTAATGTATAGGGCAGTCTTCCTGTAGGGACATTTCACCTACCACATCCAGACACCTGGGCCATGTGTAGGGAAGTCTTCCTATAGGGACATTTCACCTACCCCATCCAGACACCTGGGTCATGTGTAGGGCAGTCTTCCTATAGGGACATTTCACCTACCCCATCCAGACACCTGGGTCATGTATAGGGCAGTCTTCCTTAGGGACATTTCACCTACCCCATCCAGACACCTGGGCCATGTATAGGGTATGTTTCCTGTAAGGACATTTCTCCCTACCCCATCAAGAGACCTGGGTCATGTATAGGGCAGTCTTTCTATAGGGACATTTCACCTACCACATCCAGAGAGCTAGGTCATGTATAGGGCAGTCTTCCTATGGGGACATTTCACCTACCCCATCCAGAGACCTGGGCCATGTGTAGGGAAGTCTTCCGGCGGGGACATTGTTTCCCCCATCGTTGGTGAGGACCCTCCTGAGCGCCTCCCCCGTGGCCTGGGCAGGGTAGAACACCTCCATGATGGACACGATGCGAGGGTTCCCGACAGCAAAGGTCATATTGAGAGGACCAGCGTTAAATAGCAGTAGAACTATAGGGACATTCCCACCTGAAAGCATTTAAATGTTAAGCTGAAACCTCAGTTGTTCAATGGCAGAGTTCTCTGAGGGGCAGTCAACAGGACTTTCTCCCGAGTATTGGTCAACATGATGTAAAACTATGATGTTCATTAACATTGATTACTTATTTTTAATGGCAGAAACGTGGCTTCTGTTGTCCCTGTGTAACCTATGTATGGTTATATGCATCATAGCTATGATTGTGTTGGAGCTTTGTGTCGACGTCCATTGGTTGTTTCAACACATTGTCTGGAATGTACTCTCCGAACAGTACAGTTTAGCATTAAATCACGTGGTATGTGATGTGGTATACTATCGGGTGGTATGTACTCACTGTACAGTATACCATGATATCACATGATACGTACAAACGGTAGAGAATGACGTGCTATCGGGTGGTATGTACTCACTGTACAGTATTCCATGATATCACATGATACGTACAAACGGTAGAGAATGGCGTGCTATCGGGTGGTATGTACTTACTGTACAGTATACCATGATATCACATGATACGTACAAACGGTAGAGAATGACGTGCTAATACGTAATATACATTTTCTGTACAGTATACCATGATATCACATGATACGTACAAACGGTAGAGAATGACGTGCTAATACGTAATATACATTTTCTGTACAGTATACCATGATATTACATGATACGTACAAACGGTAGAGAATGACGTACTATCGAGTGGTATATTTTTACTGTACATTATACCATGATATCACATGATACATACAAACGGTAGAGAATGACGTACTATCGAGTGGTATATTTTTACTGTACATTATACCATGATATCACATGATACATACAAACGGGAGAGAATGACGTGCTAATACGTAATATATATTTACCTTCAGTATACCATGATATCACATGATACACGGTAGAGAATGACGTACTATCGAGTGGTATATACTTACTGTACATTATACCATGATATCACATGATACATACAAACGGTAGAGAATGACGTGCTATCATGTGGTATATACTTACTGTACAGTATACCATGATATCACACGATACACGGTAGAGAATGACGTACTATCGAGTGGTATATTTACTGTACAGTATACCATGATATCACATGATACACGATAGAGAAGGACATGTTATCACGTGGTATGTACTTACTGTACAGTATACTATGATATCACACGATACACGATAGAGAAGGACATGTTATCACGTGGTATGTACGTACTGTACTGGACGGCATCTTTTAGGAGCTGCACTTGTCCGGCTGGCAGCTCGATGTCCGGTTTGTCGTGTCCTTCTTTCTCGATTCTGGCTCCTGGAGAAAATATACATGTCATACACAGAGAGAGCAGTGGGTATGCTATCCTAGTTACAACACTGAGGTGATATCACTACACCAGCATGTGGGTATGTTACCCTAGTTACAACATTGAGGTTGTATTACCACACTAACACGTGGGTATGTTACCCTAGTTACAACACTGAGGTTGTATAACCACACTAACACGTGGGTATGTTACCCTAGTTACAACACTGAGGTTGTATAACCACACTAACACGTGGGTATGTTACCCTAGTTACAACACTGAGATCATATCAATACACCAGCATGTGGGTATGTTACCCTAGTTACAACATTGAGGTTGTTTCACCACACCAGCATATGGGTATGTTACCCTAGTTACAACATTGAGGTTGTATCACTACACCAGCATGTAGGTATGTTACCCTAGTTACAACATTGAGGTTGTATAACCACACTAACACGTGGGTATGTTACCCTAGTTACAACATTGAGGTTGTATCACTACACCAGCATGTGGGTATGTTACCCTAGTTACAACACTGAGGTTGTATAACCACACTAACACGTGGGTATGTTACCCTAGTTACAACACTGAGATCATATCAATATACTAGCATATGGGTATGTTACCCTAGTTACAACATTGAGGTTGTTTCACCACACCAGCATATGGGTATGTTACCCTAGTTACAACATTGAGGTTGTATCACTACACCAGCATGTGGGTGTGTTACCCTAGTTACAACATTGAGGTTGTATTACCACACTAACACGTGGGTATGTTACCCTAGTTACAACATTGAGGTTGTATCACTACACCAGCATGTGGGTATGTTACCCTAGTTACAACACTGAGGTTGTATAACCACACTAACACGTGGGTATGTTACCCTAGTTACAACACTGAGATCATATCAATACACTAGCATATGGGTATGTTACCCTAGTTACAACATTGAGGTTGTTTCACCACACCGGCATATGGGTATGTTACCCTAGTTACAACATTGAGGTTGTATCACTACACCAGCATGTGGGTATGTTACCCTAGTTACAACATTGAGGTTGTATTACCACACTAACACGTGGGTATGTTACCCTAGTTACAACATTGAGGCTGTATTACCATACTAACACGTGGGTATGTTACCCTAGTTACAACATTGAGGTTGTATTACCACACTAACACGTGGGTATGTTACCCTAGTTACAACATTGAGGTTGTATCACCACACTAACACGTGGGTATGTTACCCTAGTTACAACACTGAGATCATATCAATACACCAGCATGTGGGTATGTTACCCTAGTTACAACATTGAGGTTGTTTCACCACACCAGCATATGGGTATGTTACCCTAGTTACAACATTGAGGTTGTATCACTACACCAGCATGTAGGTATGTTACCCTAGTTACAACATTGAGGTTGTATAACCACACTAACACGTGGGTATGTTACCCTAGTTACAACATTGAGGTTGTATCACTACACCAGCATGTGGGTATGTTACCCTAGTTACAACACTGAGGTTGTATAACCACACTAACACGTGGGTATGTTACCCTAGTTACAACACTGAGATCATATCAATATACTAGCATATGGGTATGTTACCCTAGTTACAACATTGAGGTTGTTTCACCACACCAGCATATGGGTATGTTACCCTAGTTACAACATTGAGGTTGTATCACTACACCAGCATGTGGGTGTGTTACCCTAGTTACAACATTGAGGTTGTATTACCACACTAACACGTGGGTATGTTACCCTAGTTACAACATTGAGGTTGTATCACTACACCAGCATGTGGGTATGTTACCCTAGTTACAACACTGAGGTTGTATAACCACACTAACACGTGGGTATGTTACCCTAGTTACAACACTGAGATCATATCAATACACTAGCATATGGGTATGTTACCCTAGTTACAACATTGAGGTTGTTTCACCACACCGGCATATGGGTATGTTACCCTAGTTACAACATTGAGGTTGTATCACTACACCAGCATGTGGGTATGTTACCCTAGTTACAACATTGAGGTTGTATTACCACACTAACACGTGGGTATGTTACCCTAGTTACAACATTGAGGCTGTATTACCATACTAACACGTGGGTATGTTACCCTAGTTACAACATTGAGGTTGTATTACCACACTAACACGTGGGTATGTTACCCTAGTTACAACATTGAGGTTGTATCACCACACTAACACGTGGGTATGTAACCCTAGTTAGAACACTGAGGTGATATCACTACACCAGCATGTGGGTATGTTACCCTAGTTACAACATTGAGGTGACATCACTACACAAGTATGTGATTATGTCAACATGTCACCGATATAAAGGTTATATAGAATTGACAAAAAAAATACCATATATAAGACTATCAAACAAGAATATATCCACCTGTTCCTAACGTGATGAACAACACGTCGACACCGGTAACTGCCTTTTTGATAGCGGCGGCATCGTATTTCTCGCACATGCTGTCGTTACAGCCAGATGCAGCCTGAACCACGTTCCCAAGCGTTCTCAGACCGTCGATTGTCCGCGACATGAACCGAGGGTCGGTGTTGGGGGCGTAGTTGCCGACGGTGTTGTTGCCTTCAAACGTCATGACGCCCACAACCTGGTGAAATACGGTACACAGTTAGTCATGACGCCCACAGCCTGGTGAAATACGGTACACAGTTAGTCATGACGCCCACAACCTGGTGAAATACGGTACACAGTTAGTCATGACGCCCACAACCTGGTGAAATACGGTACACAGTTAGTCATGACGCCCACAACCTTGTGAAGCAGGGTACACAGTTAGTCATGACGCCCACAACATGGTGAAGTATGATACACAGTTAGTCATGACGCCCGCAACATGGTGAAGTATGGTACACAGTTAGTCATGACGCCCACAACATGGTGAAGTATAATACACAGTTTGTCATGGTGAAGTATGGTACACAGTTAATCATGGTGAAGCAGGGTACACACTTAGTCATGGTGAAGGACGGTATACAGTTAGTCATGGTGAAGGCCGGTACACAGTTAGTCATGACGCCCACAACCAGGAGACACAAAAATGTGCTTGAAGAATCATAATCTTGTGTAATGAGTCCTAGTACATACTCCAATAGTGTCGAATTTCTGCTTGAGTGGAAGAAACCCGCCATCATTCTTCAGGAGGACAAATGTTCTTGTGGCAGCCCATACAGCGAGTTCCCTGTGAGCCGCGGACTCTACATACGAGAGGTCATATGTGGAGTACGGGTTCATGGAGGGGGGATCGAACTCTCCCAGTCTCATCCTGGTGTAGAACAGCTTTTTAACTCGCTCCCTCATTAGGTCCTCGGTCAGCTTCCCCTGCTTAACGGCATCCACTGAAAAAACACGCTACTATCTGAACAACACGCACGCTACTATCTTAACAACAAGCACGCTTCTATCTGAACAACACGCACCCTACTATCTGAACAACAAGCACGCTACTATCTGAACAACAAGCACGCTTCTATCTGAACAACACGCACGCTACTATCTGAACAACAAGCACGCTACTATCTGAACAACAAGCACGCTACTATCTGAACAACAAGCACTCTACTGTCTGGACAACACGTACTCTACTGTGTGGACAACAATAACTCCACCGTCTAAACATCAAGCACACTCTTTTGTGTTTGAGGGATGTCGTTACTGACACGTAGGTGGTTGCACATTGTGTTTGAGGGATGTCGTTACTGACACATAGGTGGTTGCACATGTGTTTGAGGGATGTCGTTACTGACACATAGGTGGTTGCACATGTGTTTGAGGGATGTAGTTACTGACACATAGGTGGTTGCACATGTGTTTGAGGGATGTCGTTACTGACACATAGGTGGTTGCACATGCGTGTGAGGGATGTCGTTACTGACACATAGGTGGTTGCACATTGTGTTTGAGGGATGTCGTTACTGACACATAGGTGGTTGCACATGCGTGTGAGGGATGTCGTTACTGACACATAGGTGGTTGCACATTGTGTTTGAGGGATGTCGTTACTGACACATAGGTGGTTGCACATGCGTGTGAGGGATGTCGTTACTGACACATAGGTGGTTGCACATTGTGTTTGAGGGATGTCGTTACTGACACATAGGTGGTTGCACATGTGTATGAGGGATGTCGTTACTGACACATAGGTGGTTGCACATTGCGTGTGAGGGATGTCGTTACTGACACATAGGTGGTTGCACATTGTGTTTGAGGGATGTCGTTACTGACACATAGGTGGTTGCACATGTGTATGAGGGATGTCGTTACTGACACATAGGTGGTTGCACATTGCGTGTGAGGGATGTCGTTACTGACACATAGGTGGTTGCACATGTGTTTGAGGGATGTAGTTACTGACACATAGGTGGTTGCACATGTGTTTGAGGGATGTCGTTACTGACACATAGGTGGTTGCACATTATGTTTTAGGGATGTCGTTACTGACACATAGGTGGTTGCACATTATGTTTGAGGGAAGTGGTTACTCACACATAGACAGATACACGGCCTCCGCTTTGCCTGCAAGTTCGAGGTTACATCCAGCATTGACGCAGGCTGCTACAGTATCTACGCTGTTGTTTAAGTAGTGGTGGGAGCCGATGATGTTTTCTATTGCACCCTGGTCGCTGACGACGTAGCCCTGAAAACCCCACTCGTCTCTAAGGATGTCCGTCAGCAGCCGCTTGTTGGCACACGCTGGTACACCATTGATGCTGGGAACAGGGGCATAGGGAATACAAGGAACACGAATAACATATATGTATAACAAATGTATATCAGGAACAGAGGAACAGATCATATCATTAACAGGTCAAGATGAACACGAGGAGCGGAGAAACTGAGAAATATAAGGAAAAGAGGCACAGAGCTTGGTATTTGCAGAACAATAGAGGACCAGAAGGAACCGAGGACCAGAGCTTGGTATTTGCAGAACAATAGAGGACCAGAAGGAACTGAGGAACAGAGCATGGTATTTGCAGAACAATAGAGGACCAGAAGGAACTGAGGACCAGAGCTTGGTATTTGCAGACTAATAGAGGACAAGAAGGAACTGAGGAACAGAGCATGGTATTTGCAGAACAATAGAGGACAAGAAGGAACTGAGGAACAGAGCATGGTATTTGCAGAACAATAGAGGACCAGAAGGAACTGAGGAACAGAGCATGGTATTTGCAGAACAATAGAGGACAAGAAGGAACTGAGGAACAGAGCTTGGTATTTGCAGAACAAAAGAGGACAAGAAGGAACTGAGGAACAGAGCATGGTATTTGCAGAACAATAGAGGACCAGAAGGAACCGAGGACCAGAGCTTGGTATTTGCAAAACAATAGGGGACCACAAGGAACAGAGGAACAGAGCATGGTATTTGCAGAACAATAGAGGACCAGAAAGAACTAAGGAACAGAGCTTGATATTTTCAGAACAATAGAGGTCAAGAAAGAACTAAGGAACAGAGCATGGTATTTGCAGAACAATAGAGGACAAGAAGGAACTGAGGAACAGAGCTTGGTATTTGCAGAACAATAGAGGACCAGAAGAAACAGAGGAACAGAGCATGGTATTTGCAGAACAATAGAGGACAAGAAGGAACTGAGGACCAGAGCTTGGTATTTGCAGAATGGTAGATGACTAGAAGGAACTGAGGACCAGTAGACACAGAGAAACGGAAAAGAAGTCTTAAAATGTTGCACATGATGTTGTAGGTCCCCGCCTTGACGCATACTCTGAAGGCACATACCTGTTGTTGCTACACATGATGTTGTAGGTCCCCGCCTTGACGCATGCTCTTAAGGCACATACCTGTTGTAGCTACACATGATGTTGTAGGTCCCCGCCTTGACGCATGCTCTGAAGGCACATACCTGTTGTAGCTACACATGATGTTGTAGGTCCCCGCCTTGACGCATGCTCTGAAGGCACATACCTGTTGTAGCTACACATGATGTTGTAGGTCCCCGCCTTGACGCATACTCTGACGGCACATACCTGTTGTAGCTACACATGATGTTGTAGGTCCCCGCCTTGACGCATGCTATGAAGGCACATACCTGTTGTAGCTGCACATGATGTTGTAGGTCCCCGCCTTGACGCATACTCTGAAGGCACATACCTGTTGTAGCTGCACATGATGTTGTAGGTCCCCGCCTTGACGCATGCTCTGAAGGCACATACCTGTTGTAGCTACACATGATGTTGTAGGTCCCCGCCTTGACGCATGCTATAATGGCACATACCTTTTGTAGCTACACATGATGTTGTAGGTCCCCGCCTTGACGCATACTCTGAAGGCACATACCTGTTGTAGCTACACATGATGTTGTAGGTCCCCGCCTTGACGCATGTTCTAAATGCGGGCAGGAATGTTGTTCGCCAGTCTCGCTCTGAAACCTTAGAATAGGCAATAGGAGGGCAGTTGAAGAAATTGTTAAATGTTCTCTTGATACGAATTGAAACAACCGACATACCAAGAAAGGTAGAAACCAAAGTTCACAATTCAGACACAGTGCGATCTAAATTTGGAAAAACATTCAGTGTATGACTGAGATCCCGTTGACAGAGATGCTAACACGGATTGTACAGGCAGATGCAGTCACAGGGTTTAAGTATAGATATTGGGGCTTGTAGACAGAGGCATCTTACTGGTTTACTGAAACAAGCACGTGGTTTACTGACACATGCACTTGGATTGCTAATATACAAGGGGTTTACTGACACAGGTACGTGGTTTACTTGTACAGACATATGAATGTACAGATAAAGGCACGTGGTTTACTGATTCAAATACGTTTGTTTACTGAAAAAGACACGTGGTTTTACGTGTTAAGCTTGTAGAGACACTTGGTATACTGACTCAGACACGTGGTTTACCGATGTATTTATTAAGACTCGTTGTTTTACTGACAAAGATACTTAGCGTAATGTTTCAAATACGTGGCTTACTGATAGAGACACGTGGTCTACTTACAACGGCATTGAAGGACATTCTGCTGACGGGTATGCTCTCCGGGCCGGCGTACGCATCGAAGTGTTTACACCCGGCGTTAGCTCGGACATAGCGGGGGTGGTTCCCCTGCAGTCCCCACACGAAGTGGGCGGCGTACTGACCAGTCAGGTGGGGGTCCTCTCCGTAGGTTTCCTGGCGACACAGAAATGATTACGATGTAACTCTCATGTATTTAGACACGAAGTGACATTCATATGTATTGAGCTGAGTAAAGTCGAAAAATATAGAAGAGAAGAGGCATTTTGTCTTGAATTGTTGCAATCTCACATAGCATCTAGCATAAGTGGCTGAGTGCCATCCATGACAATATGATGCATCGTGAATCAAAGTCGAAATGTTTATAACATGTCTTTATTCAACGTTCTTAAAGGAGATTTCATACCTCTCAACTGAGGGTACAGGTTGTAAAACAGGACAACGATGGCAAGCGAATACCTACACAGAACCCTGGACTGCCCTGGCTTGTATCTCCAACTCAGAACGAGCTCTTTGTTGTTGGAACATGGTTCAACTGGACTCCCTAAATAATATTGCTCTTCTTGGTGAGGTGAGGTGAGGTGAGGTGAGGTGAGGTGAGGTGAGGTGAGGTGAGGTGAGGTGAGGTGAGGTGAAATTGGGTTTAACGTCGCGTCCAAGATTATTGCCCTTATAATACGACGTGCATGCATATGTGCGTGTGTGTGTGTGCGTGCGTGCGTGCGTGCGTGCGGGCGTGCGGGCGTGCGGGCGTGTGTGTGCGCTTGCGCGTGCGTGTGTGTCTGTGTGGCTGCTTGTACTAGTCCGAACTGATGTCGGTTTACAGTGCTAGCCCACTGAGATATCACGCCGCAGTTTAACATGAATACCCCACTCAGACACGGTATACTGACTTCGAGCCGACAAGTCCTTGTTTTAGCCCCGTAATGCCGAGCGCCAGACAGGGTAACAACAAGAACCATCTTTTAAAGTCTTTTGGTATGACGCGGCCGGTGATCGAACCCCACCTTCCGCTCTCGGGGCGGACGCTCTACCACTAGACCACGGAGGAGGTCTTCTTGATGAGAGGTTATTGTGGAAACTGGTTGTTAGGACATGGACCAACTGGACTGTCTGAACAACATTGCTCTTTTTGATGAGAGGCTTTTGTGGACAGTGGTCATTGGATGTGCCATGTTTACTAATGGATCACAAAACAGATTCAGTTAACCCTAACCCTAGCCCTGATTCAGATATCTTCATTTATCATATAATGGGCAGGTTTCTCGGCAGGATAAAGCCAACGGATAAAATCGATATCCATTGGGGTCATATGCGGATAGAGATGCACATATCAAAGGTCAAGTAGGGATCAACAAACATGGCATCGCCCTTGTCATTCGGCAATCAATTAATCATCGGGAATCTGGATAAACTACAGAGATGATTGCTAACGTTATCAAAAGAACAGTCTAATATACTTTTGTATATTTTTGTAAGTTTTGGCAACTTTGGAGATATAATTTTTCGTCATAATTTTGCGAGGGCACTAGGCCTATCCAAGCGGGATCAGCAGCCATATCTGTGCTTATAAACCTCTGAGGCTTGAAACTTTTCCACAAATTAAAATAGTTGGATATAGCCGAAATATGTTTGAATTGTTACCTTGTTTCGTTTTGTCGCTGTGTGTACATCTGATTGCACTCTTAACGTTATGACAGGACAGTCCGACTGTCAACAACGTCTGAACGTGGCCGTGACGTCTCATAGACAAGGGTTAGAGTAGCTTCCCTTTGACAAAGGGCAGTTGTTCTAGCGGACAGACCAAGGCTCGCTAAATATAATGTTTATTCCTAATGCAGAATATCTACCACCCCTAACCACACTTGCGTGATAACCTCTATGTACACGTGTACAACTAAGGGGTTACTTGATTGATAACCTATTTGTCATGTCACACTACCTCGTTCCTGCCCCACCTGGGGTCGCGCATGATGTTGATGACGGGGCTGAAGCAGCTGATTCCTTTGTGGGTGCCGTACTGTTTGTTCTTCACGAAATCATTAAACTTTCCTCGAACCTCTTCGCTCGTCGCTTCTGCCACTTTGTACACAACATCGGGGCTGTAACATGAGGCAACATGTGAGTATTTACAAACGAGTGTGTCTCTGTCCTCGTAGGTGAACAAATACTTTTATGTAGATTGAGATTCTGTGAGTATTTGGCATGTCTAATTTCACCATCCATACCTGCATAGGGATATTAGCCTAGGTCATCGTGGTGTGACATATCCATCCGAAGCTGATACCTGTGAGATACAACACTTTTCCAGCGAATTGGAGTCATATAAGAGTCAAAGATAGCCAACATTGCAACATAAACCAACATAGTCTAGCCAAAAACAATTCCATCTACATAAGATTTAAAAAGCCGCTGTACATGAGACTTGTGCTACTTACTCCCAGGCGGCCGCCAGACCCAGAGACTGGGGAAAGGAGGTAGCGTTCCCCGCCTCCACGTCTCCCCTCAGACACTCCGTGTTCCAGGAATAGGGCCCTATACCAAGTCTGGGGATGGGCGGAGTGGGGCCATTGCCTGGGCTAGTGCCTCCTTTGGTCATCTGGTACATGATCTCCTCGATGGAGAGGCGGCCCACCAGGTCGTCCACACGCTCGTCCCAGGACAGACTCGTGTTCCTGAAGGGGAAGTCGCCGTGAGAGGGCAGCACAAACACCAGCACCACCAGGAGACGTAGGCCGGTCATGGTCAGACGATGGCTTAGAATGTCGTTGTTTCACAACAATGTCCACAGTTATATACGACCCACGTGAGAAAAGTGTGCTCAGCTGAAAACTAACAGTTGGGTGTTTCAAGGACAGTCGCTGGTCTGGAAACCGTCTTCTAAAGATAAGCACTGAACAGATTGCGAGATGACAAGCAAAAGAAGGCGAGTGTACAGTGCAGTGTGGTCTGTGAGAGGACAGCGTGACCCAAGTGTAATATTCTTGCTGTGCAGTGTGGTCTGTGAGAGGACAACGTGATCACATTGTAATATTCTGGCTGTGCAGTGTGGTCTGTGAGAGGACAGCATGGCCCCAGTGTAATATTCTTGCTGTGCAGTGTGGTCTGTGAGAGGACAGCATGGTCCCAGTGTAATATTCTGGCTGTGCAGTGTGGTCTGTGAGAGGACAGCGTGACCCCAGTGTAATATTCTGGCTGTGCAGTGTGGTCTGTGAGAGGACAGAATGGCCCCAGTGTAATATTCTGGCTGTGCAGTGTGGTCTGTGAGAGCACAGCATGACCCCAGTGTAATATTCTGGCTGTGCAGTGTGGTCTGTGAGAGGACAGCATGGCCCTAGTGTAATATTCTGGCTGTGCAGTGTGGTCTGTGAGAGGACAGCATGGCCCCAGTGTAATATTCTGGCTGTGCAGTGTGGTCTGTGAGAGGACAACGTGATCACATTGTAATATTCTGGCTGTGCAGTGTCGTCTGTGAGAGGACAACGTGATCACATTGTAATATTCTGGCTGTGCAGTGTGGTCTGTGAGAGGACAACGTGACCCCAGTGTAATATTCTGGCTGTGCAGTGTGGTCTGTGAGAGGACAGCATGACCCCAGTGTAATACTCTAGCTGTGCAGTGTGGTCTGTGAGAGGACAGCATGGCCCCAGTGTAATATTCTGGCTGTGCAGTATGGTCTGTGAGAGGACAGCGTGACTCCAGTGTAATATTCTGGCTGTGCAGTGTGGTCTGTGAGAGGACAGCATGGCCCCAGTGTAATATTCTGGCTGTGCAGTGTGGTCTGTGAGAGGACAGCATGGCCCCAGTGTAATATTCTGGCTGTGCGGTGTGGTCTGTGAGAGGACAGCATGGCCCCAGTGTAATATTCTGGCTGTGCAGTGTGGTCTGTGAGAGGACAACATGATCACATTGTAATATTCTGGCTGTGCAGTGTGGTCTTTGAGAGGACAACGTGATCACATTGTAATATTCTGGCTGTGCAGTGTGGTCTGTGAGAGGACAACGTGACCCCAGTGTAATATTCTGGCTGTGCAGTGTGGTCTGTGAGAGGACAGCATGACCCCAGTGTAATACTCTGGCTGTGCAGTGTGGTCTGTGAGAGGACAGCATGGCCCCAGTGTAATATTCTGGCTGTGCAGTATGGTCTGTGAGAGGACAGCGTGACTCCAGTGTAATATTCTGGCTGTGCAGTGTGGTCTGTGAGAGGAAAGCATGGCCCCAGTGTAATATTCTGGCTGTGCAGTGTGTTCTGTGAGAGGACAGCATGGCCCCAGTGTAATATTCTGGCTGTGCAGTGTGGTCTGTGAGAGGACAACGTGATCACATTGTAATATTCTGGCTGTGCAGTGTGGTCTGTGAGAGGACAACGTGACCACATTGTAATATTCTGACTGTCCAGTGTGGTCTGTGAGAGGACAGCGTGACCCCAGTGTAATATTCTGGCTGTGCAGTGTGGTCTCTGAGAGGAAAACGTGATCACATTGTAATATTCTGGCTGTGCAGTGTGGTCTGTGAGAGGACAACGCGATCACATTGTAATATTCTGGCTGTGCAGTGTGGTCTGTGAGAGGACAACGTGACCACATTGTAATATTCTGACTGTGCAGTGTGGTCTGTGAGAGGACAGCGTGACCCCAGTGTAATATTCTGGCTGTGCAGTGTGGTCTGTGAGAGGACAACGTGATCACATTGTAATATTCTGGCTGAGCAGTGTGGTCTGTGAGAGGACAACGTGATCACAGTGTAATATTCTGACTGTGCAGTGTGGTCTGTGAGAGGACAACGTGACCACATTGTAATATTCTGACTGTGCAGTGTGGTCTGTGAGAGGACAACGTGACCACATTGTAATATTCTGACTGTCCAGTGTGGTCTGTGAGAGGACAGCGTGACCCCAGTGTAATATTCTGGCTGTGCAGTGTGGTCTCTGAGAGGAAAACGTGATCACATTGTAATATTCTGGCTGTGCAGTGTGGTCTGTGAGAGGACAACGCGATCACATTGTAATATTCTGGCTGTGCAGTGTGGTCTGTGAGAGGACAACGTGACCACATTGTAATATTCTGACTGTGCAGTGTGGTCTGTGAGAGGACAGCGTGACCCCAGTGTAATATTCTGGCTGTGCAGTGTGGTCTGTGAGAGGACAACGTGATCACATTGTAATATTCTGGCTGAGCAGTGTGGTCTGTGAGAGGACAACGTGATCACAGTGTAATATTCTGACTGTGCAGTGTGGTCTGTGAGAGGACAACGTGACCACATTGTAATATTCTGACTGTGCAGTGTGGTCTGTGAGAGGACAACGTGATCACATTGTAATATTCTGGCTGTGCAGTGTGATCTGTGAGAGGACAACGTGATCACATTGTAATAATCTGGCTGTGCAGTGTGGTCTGTGAGAGGACAACGTGACCACATTGTAATATTCTGGCTGTGCAGTGTGATCTGTGAGAGGACAACGTGATCACATTGTAATAATCTGGCTGTGCAGTGTGGTCTGTGAGAGGACAACGTGACCACATTGTAATATTCTGACCGTGATGTTTGGTCTGGGCGTAAAACAATTTACAAACAAACAAGTTTCAGACATCTTGGCCTTCTGTAATTATACTGAAATGAACAAATCACTTTCCTGTTTCACATTCCTTGACCTCGTGGTTGGAGTGAACGAATTTTCATAATTTACTCAATCGCAGACAAATTTTCTGACACCATGATTTTGACTAGTTACACGAGTTGGTGGTCTGTTGTGGACGTTCTGTACTGATCTGGTAAAGTACCGTTGCAGTGGTTCTAATTCACAGAGCTCTTTAAATGATATATGTTCGACAGCAGTTAGAGCATAGAGACGCGTGACAAAACACTACGACGGCATATTGGAATACGCCGGAGAAAGTAGTTCCTCCAATAACTCTGGGAGAAACAATGATATATCTCGCTTAAGCGCATGCTATAGTGTGCCTCTCACTCACGTTCTGTGTGGTCATTAGAGAACTGGCTTGTATGTATTGTTCTACTGTAAGTGTAGTTCTGTATGACAAACGCCAGTGACAGTCGTATTGATGACTTACGCCAAGGGACGACTGGAGATCTGTGTACAGATAGCTGATGTTGTGTCACCTGCCAGCGATACCGAGGAACACGTTCACGCCCAATGATGAGCCGATGTGTGCTGGTATCCAGGTTAGTTATCAAACCATCAATGTAAATCAGAAACATCCATGCTGCTAAAACTCGGTTGTGCCCAACAACTTGTCGAACTTGGAGGACCTGTGGTTAATTTTCTACTTCAACGTGAAAGACCGAGTTTTCTGTAGTTGAGAAAAGTGATATTTACGTTGCAGTGAACATAACACTTAATAGCTATTCGTTTCGTTTCGCTTAGTGCCATTTTTGTTATTGACCAGCGTGTATTCTTTCGCTTTCAAAAGCGGTCTCGAAGTTTTCAAGAATATTTTTGGTTAAAGTTGATTTTGTATATTATCATATTGAAATGTATGATAAAGAATTTTCGTGACCCTAAATATTTGTTCATACATTTAAAAAAAAATATTTTTAAGGATTTTGCGAACACGAAACTACTTTTAAGTCGCAAATACAAGGGGTGGTGAACCGTCCCTGTGTTGGGGTCACCGCCGGGGGCTCGTAACAGTTCATGTATGTGGCCTAAGGAACACTGACAGACTGGGTAACACAGGTGACAACATGTATGTTGGATTAATTATCCGAGAAAAGATAGCCTATATCTGGGCGATGTCGAGTGTCGCGGTGCCTGCACGTACACAAAGATCTGAGGACATCTCTTTACGGGCGACGTCAGAACGACCTTTCATCCGACCAATCAGAGCGTGACACTCGGAATGTGTCTTCTAATCTTGCAACCAAAAACAATTTAACACGGGATATTGACTGGAGCTTTATGACTGAATCCATATATCTAGGCAATCTCTTAGTCATTCCAGAATGTTGTTTTGTTCAATTATCAAATTATTACTCGAGAATATGTCAACATATGTTTAAAATGGTAATGGCTAGTTTGAAACTAGTGCCGTAAGGCTGATGTCGTCTTCTCTACAGTCATTCCTTTGCTCGGTCAAAGTTCGCGAAAGGACGATCTGACGTGACCCGACATGACATGTCCTCAAATCTTTGCTTAGCGGTAGTTAGATCGAAGATCTGATTTGAATGCGATTCAATGTGAAAAGACTATAGTGTGGAGTAGGGGCGAAATGTCGGTCTGTTAAAATTTGGGATTTAATTGCGGCGTCTTATGGTACTTCTATTTTGACGGGAACCACATTGAATGTTACTGAAAAGATGGTTTTTTTGTTGACACTATAGATACATCTGTATGTTCCCTACCGGATCTGAGTAGGGGAACAGCCGGTCAGTTCCCCTAAGTCCCTATCTCATTAAATATATCCATAAGTGTCTCCCGACAAGAATCAGGCAACTAATAGTGACTATTGCAGTATCATGACCTTGACCAAGGTCGGCATTTAGGTCGTGGACTCAAAACACCTCATTATAATCTTATCTACCATGTTTGCACTCTTGCACCATGGTTTTCGAATATGTGGATTCGCAGAGGACTTTTCAATAGTTATATCAGCAACTTCGTTCAGCTTATCTGAAAACAGCTGAATAGGATCGGTAACATTCCTGAACATCAGTGCAGTACAGAATTCCTGAAATGAAGGTCAGACGGCCTTAGTAAAATTCCACCTTGAATGACTCGCTGCAATGGCCGCTTCTATACAGGCCATGAAACTAATAGATTTGAATATGTCAGTGACAAAATAGGTACCAGTAGCTGAATGTCAATATGATCTTGATCCATCATTGCAAATGCATAAGTTGTAATCAATGATAAAATCATCAAGCACTTTCACCTTAGGACTAACGTCAACACTTCTCCAAAACAGATTATGGCCATTTAAAATACCTATGGTCATGCAGGTTTTAGGGAGCTGGTCATATAGAGATTAAAGATCCGATTGCTGAAGCACAGAAGAAGCAGGTGTCACATGTAGTATAATATATATTGTACAAAATGTCCCCCGATGAAGTGTGTGAATGTTCTGGGAAATATTTCTTCAATTTACAACACGAGTCCGTCTGCGGGTCCACAACGTGTTACTGTGAGAGCCTCACGAGCTGTTTAGTGGTCAGCTCCAGATCCCAACTGCCCCGCTCGCGGTGGTTTACATGCATATTCCTAACCTTCTAACCTCATCATATTCTTAATTCGCCAGTTCACTAGTACCTCGTCCACACCCACATGCCTCTCGCGCAGTGGTCGTCCGGATGACCTTACTCTTGGCTTTATAAGACATCAGCATCGAATTGCAGTCCCAGACCCTCAAGACCCTGAAACAAATATATGCAATACAGCCGATGCAAGTCTATAATATTTACCGTAGTATCAGGAAATCTGAAAAGGAAGAATGTCTCCGAGCAATTTAACAACTGTTTTTTTGTCTGTAAAATAGTTCACTTCAGAGACTAGATGTTAGTCTAGTATCACCTCCTGCACCACAAAACAGCTGATGAGTACCTCGTGACCCCTCCCACTCCCCTATTTCTAGCGTAATCACATTTTGGGCTTGTATTTTTCACAATTGGAGATTTGTTTGGTGCCGTTGCCAGTGTTGGCTATGACGCTGCTGCCATTGATGGTGTTGACACGTGCTGATGGTGATGTATCATCCGCGAAGAAGAAATTGACTGCACCAAGGAAGAGTTGAACAGACATGTATTTTGAAGGTATGCGTGTCACAACTGTCGAGTAGGACACAGTTGTGGTTGGAGAGACATCAGCCATGATCAATCGCTCTGCCACAAGATCTGTATTCATCATCTTCTCCACATTGATGGCATATCCTGCGGTGGCTGCATGATTGTGCACCATGAGCAAACTGCTGGCACTTGAAACATGGAATGGGTTTGGAATGTACTTGTCAACTTCATTGTTAAAATATCCTGATTTTATACTTTGTGGAGGAGTTCGTTTTGAAAACGTCGTGAGGTATTTGATTTAATGATTGCCCTATCTCTTTTGTATGTGAAACATTGGACATGTTTGACTCACTGACCTTGCAATTCATCTGCTATTTCAGTACCTGTCATACTATGGAGACAATGTTCTTTACAATGCCTTCGCTGGAATCTAGAGTTGTGTGTAATTAAATATGAACAGGAATAGAAACCTACTCTTTGACAGCCAGCAAGATCGTAGATTGTTTTTACAGTTTTATATTCTACCCTCAGAAATCTAGATCAATTTTTATGCACCCTGCACATCTCCAGCAATGCCAGAAAGTGCCGTTGAAATGGCAAATGGGTTACGTTTCAACAGTGTAGCATCAGCAGTAGTAACCACTAAAAATCGAGACCAACTATTGGAAAATTCTTCAGGATACCATTCTCCCAATCTGAGGAATCATCTAACGCATGTTCTTTGGGGGTTGTGCCATTTCGAAGTTGCATCTTTGAGTACCACAAAGACAATGCTTCATGACAGTGTATATCCACATTCAGCACCAAGGATACTGAGATGGTATACACAAGCAGACGAATTAACTAAAACATAATTAATGCCCTAGACTGGCCAATGAACCACCGCCTCCTGGGATCACGACTCCAGGCAACTTAAAGATGACACATTCAAAAGTCAGGATTTGTTACATAAGCAATTGGGCCAGGACCTAAAGCATAAGATGAACTTGAATTCAGTTTGTACAAATACAATGAATGCATAAGGCTCGGCATGACCATCCGATTGGTAGGATCATACCAACCCTTCTACTCATCTTGGTGAAGTAAGGGTCAAAGTGGATACTGGGTACAGGAGCACTTTACTATGATCCAGTTTCGCCATCCAGAACGACCACCACCACCACGCAGACGATCGTCAATCAGACGACCCCTCCCCCCTGGTCAGGGTAGACGAGGCAGTACGCCCAGTGCAACCATGTACACAACCAGGGGGGTCGGTCGACACCAGGTGTCATGTGAGAGCTGGGTCTATGACCGGTCGGAGATATATTCTTCAGCCGCTCTTGACGTAAGTACCTTTAGTAAGTAAGCATCTATCTGACTGTACCGATCATACGGTCTGTGACTGTACCGACCATACGATCTGTGACTGTACCGACCATATGGTCAATAGCTGTACGGTTCAAACGGTCTGTGACTGTACCGATCATACGGTCTGTGACTGTACCGACCATATGGTCTGTACCTGTACGGTTCATACGGTCTGTGACTGTGCCGATCATACAGTCTGTGACTACCGATCATATGGTCTGTGATTGTACCAATCATATGGTCTGTGACTGTACCGACCATATGGTCTGTGTCTGTACCGATCATATGGTCTGTGACTGTACCGATCATATGGTCTGTGACTGTACCGATCATATGGTCTGTGACTGTACCGACCATACGGTCTGTGACTGTACCGACCATATGGTCTGTACCTGTACGGTTCATACGGTCTGTGACTGTGCCGATCATACAGTCTGTGACTACCGATCATATGGTCTGTGATTGTACCAATCATATGGTCTGTGACTGTACCGACCATATGGTCTGTGTCTGTACCGATCATATGGTCTGTGACTGTAACGACCATAAGGTCTGTGACTATACCGACCATATGGTCTGTGTCTGTACCGACCATATGGTCTGTGACTGTACCAATCATATGGTCTGTGTCTGTACCGACCATATGGTCTGTGTCTGTACCGATCATATGGTCTGTGACTGTACCGACCATATGGTCTGTGTCTGTACCGACCATATGGTCTGTGACTGTACCGACCATATGGTCTGTGACTGTAACGACCATAAGGTCTGTGACTATACCGACCATATGGTCTGTGTCTGTACCGACCATATGGTCTGTGACTGTACCGATGATACGGTCTGTGACTGTACCGACCATATGGTCTGTGACTGTACCGATCATATGGTCTGTGTCTGTACCGATCATATGGTCTGTGTCTGTACCGACCATATGGTCTGTGACTGTACCGACCATATGGTCTGTGTCTGTACCGATCATATGGTCTGTGACTGTACCGATCATATGGTCTGTGACTGTACCGACCATATGGTCTGTGACTGTACCGACCATACGGTCTGTGATTGTACCAATCATATGGTCTGTGACTGTACCGACCATACGGTCTGTGATTGTACCAATCATATGGTCTGTGACTGTACCGACCATATGGTCTGTGACTGTACAGACCATATGGTCTGTGACTGTACCGACCATACGGTCTGTGATTGTACCAATCATATGGTCTGTGACTGTACCGACTATATGGTCTGTGTCTGTACCGATCATATGGTCTGTGACTGTACCGACCATACGGTCTGTGACTGTACCGACCATATGGTCTGTGACTGTACCAATCATATGGTCTGTGACTGTACCGATCATATGGTCTGTGTCTGTACCGATCATATGGTCTGTGTCTGTACCGACCATATGGTCTGTGTCTGTACCGATCATATGGTCTGTGACTGTACCAATCATATTGTCTGTGACTGTACCGACTATATGGTCTGTGTCTGTACCGATCATATGGTCTGTGACTGTACCGACCATACGGTCTGTGACTGTACCGACCATATGATCTGTGACTGTACCAATCATATGGTCTGTGACTGTACCGACCATATGGTCTGTGACTGTACCGACTGTCCTCTCCTCAGTTGAACCTGGTGTGCGGCAACAGTCAGATGCCGTCACATTCTAACATGGCGCTCGTGGCGGGACAACTCGCGGAGGCAGTACTTCAAGGACTGAGCAGTGACTAGTGAGTGTATACAATAGGACTCCCTGCGGGCCCATCAGCTTATACCTGTGACAAACTTAACAGGCTCACACCAATAGTCAGTGGGGTGCATCATTCTTCCTATCAAACTACCCAAGACCATCAATAACACGAACACTAGTAATAAAACAATCTCCCTTAATAAACAACACTATGTCAGTAGAACCACTCATCAATAAGACGAATACTAGTAATATTACAACCTCCCTCACTCATCAATAATTCGATCAGTAGTAATAATACAATCTCCCCTTACTAATCAATAATTGGAACAGAGGTAATAATACAATCTGCCTTACTCATCAATAATTCGAACAGTAGTATTAATACAATCTCCCTTACTCATCAATAACACCATTAACTGTAATAATACAATCTCCCTCCATCATTACATTGTCAGTAGTCTACATATATCTTCCTTCATCAATCACACAAGCAGTAACATAATCCCCCTCAACCAATCCCCCTCAATCAATAACTATATTTCAGTATTAATAACACACTCTCCCTTCATCAATAACTATATTTCAGCATTAATAACACAATCTCCCTTCTTCAATAATTATATTTCAGTATTAATAACACACTCTCCCTTCATCAATAACTATATTTCAGCATTAATAACACAATCTCCCTTCATCAATAACTACATTTCAGTACTAATAACACACTCTCCCTTCATCAATAACTATATTTCAGTATTAATAACACAATCTCCCTTCATCAATAACTACATTTCAGTATTAATAACACAGTCTCCCTTCATCAATAACTATATTTCAGTATTAATAACACAATCTCCCTTCATCAATAACTACATTTCAGTATTAATAACACAATCTCCCTTCAACAATAACTATATTTCAGTATTAATAACACAATCTCCCTTCATCAATAACTACACTTCAGTATTAATAACACACTCTCTATTCATCAATAACTATATTTCAGTATTAATAACACAATCTCCCTTCATCAATAACTACATTTCAGTATTAATAACACACTCTCTATACATCAATAACTATATTTCAGTATTAATAACAGCTCCCTTCATCAATAACTACATTTCAGTATTAACCCTCTTGTGGTACGTACACACACAGTCCTCTATGTACCCCTCTTGTGGTACGTACACACACAGACCTCTATGTGCCCTCTTGTGGTACGTGCACACACAGTCCTCTATATTACCCTCTTGTGGTACGTGCACACACAGTCCTCTATATGACCTTCTTGTGCTACGTACACACACAGTCCTCTATATGACCCTTTTGTGGTACGTGCACACACAGTCCTCTATGTACCCCTCTTGTGGTACGTGCACACACAGTCCTCTATGTGCCCCCCTTGTGATACGTACACACACAGACCTCTATGTACCCCTCTTGTGGTACGTGCACACACAGACCTCTATGTACCCCTCTTGTGGTACGTGCACACACAGTCCTCTATGTGCCCTCTTGTGATACGTACACACACAGTCCTCTATATGACCCTCTTGTGGTACGTGCACACACAGTCCTCTATGTACCCCTCTTGTGGTACGTGCACACACAGACCTCTATATGACCCTCTTGTGGTACGTACACACACAGTCCTCTATGTACCCCTCTTGTGGTAAGTGCACACACAGACCTCTATATGACCCTCTTGTGGTACGTGCACACACAGTCCTCTATATGACCCTCTTGTGGTACGTGCACACACAGTCCTCTATGTACCCCTCTTGTGGTACGTGCACACACAGTCCTCTATATGACCCTCTTGTGGTACGTGCACACACAGTCCTCTATGTACCCCTCTTGTGGTACGTGCACACACAGACCTCTATATGACCCTCTTGTGGTACGTACACACACAGACCTCTATGTACCCCTCTTGTGGTACGTACACACACAGACCTCTATATGACCCTCTTGTGGTACGTGCACACACAGTCCTCTATATTACCCTCTTGTGGTACGTGCACACACAGTCCTCTATGTACCCCTCTTGTGGTACGTGCACACACAGTCCTCTATGTGCCCTCTTGTGGTACGTGCACACACAGTCCTCTATATTACCCTCTTGTGGTACGTGCACACACAGTCCTCTATGTACCCCTCTTGTGGTACGTGCACACACAGTCCTCTATGTACCCCTCTTGTGGTACGTGCACACACAGTCCTCTATGTACCCCTCTTGTGCTACGTACACACACAGACCTCTATGTACCCCTCTTGTGGTACGTGCACACACAGACCTCTATATTACCCTCTTGTGGTACGTGCACACACAGTCCTCTATATGACCCCCTTATGATACAACACACACAGTTCTCTATGTACCCCTCTTGTGGTACGTACACACACAGTCCTCTATATGACCCTCTTGTGATACGTACACACACAGTCCTCTATATGACCCTCTTATGATACAACACACACAGTCCTCTATGTGCCCTCTTGTGGTACGTACACACACTGTCCTCTATATGACCCTCTTGTGGTACGTACACACACAGTCCTCTATGTATCCCTCTTGTGGTACGTGCACACACAGTCCTCTATGTGCCCTCTTGTGGTACGTGCACACACAGTCCTCTATGTGCCCTCTTGTAGTACGTACACACAGAGTCCTCTATATGACCCTCTTGTGGTACGTACACACACAGTTCTCTATGTGTCCCTCTTGTGGTACGTACACATGTAGACTTTTATGTGCCCGAGATTGTATGACTGTATGACATGTACGGATGTTGATAACTTGTTGAGATCAAGACTGTATGACATGTACGGATGTTGATAACTTTGTGAGATCGAGACTGTATGACATGTACGGATGTTGATAACTTGGTGAGATCGATGCTGTATGACATGTACGGATGTTGATAACTTGTTGAGATCGAGACTGTATGACATATACGGATGTTGATAACTTTGTGATATCGATGCTGTATGACATGTACGGATGTTGATAACTTTGTGAGATCGAGACTGTATGGCGTGTACGGATGTTGATAACTTGGTGAGATCGAGACTGTATGACATGTACGGATGTTCATAACTTGGTGAGATCGATGCTGTATGACAGATACGCATGTTGATAACTTGGTGAGATCGAGACTGTATGACATGTACGGATGTTTATTACTTGGTGAGATCGAGACTGTATGACATGTACGGATGTTGATAACTTGGTGAGATCGAGACTGTATGACATGTACAGATGTTTATTACTTGGTGAGATCGAGACTGTATGACATGTACGGATGTTTATTACTTGGTGAGATCGAGACTGTATGACATGTACGGATGTTGATAACTTGGTGAGATCGAGACTGTATGACATGTACAGATGTTTATTACTTGGTGAGATCGAGACTGTATGACATGTACGGATGTTGATAACTTGGTGAGATCGAGACTGTATGACATGTACAGATGTTTATTACTTGGTGAGATCGAGACTGTATGACATGTACGGATGTTGATAACTTGGTGAGATCGAGACTGTATGGCGTGTACGGATGTTGATATTTGGTGAGATATATACTCTAAGAGAGGTACTGACGTTGATGACTAATGATGTTTTGAATGTTTGTCATCTGCTATCTGCTGTACATGCGGCACCGACGCTGATGGTGTTGTGGGTGGGGCGCATTGGGTGACGGCCTGTACACACACCCTGCACAACTCGGGCCCGGGAGCGGGCTCTTTCATAGCTAAGATAGGCGGGATTATCTCCCCTTACATAGCTGACGCGGTATGTGATGTTAGGAATAATTGTGAATTTGTATGCAGTTAGTCCTTTATGTTTTAGGATTAATATAAAACGTGTCAAGATGTCAGAGTGTTTTCTAAAGGGTGTAATGATGTTACAGGGATTATGTCAACAGTACCATAAGATCATAGGGTACATTTAAAGGGTGCCCGTATCTTGCAGGGGTCATGTTAATGTTGTCATGCCGTTGCAGGGTTTATATGTATGGTGTCATGACGTTGCAGGGTTTATATAGAGGGCGTCATGACGTTGCAGGGTTTATATGTATGGTGTCATGACGTTGCAGGGTTTATATATTGAGTGTCATGACGTTGCAGGGTTTATATGTATGGTGTCACGACGTTGCAGGGTTTATGTAAAGGGTGTCATGACGTTGCAGGGTTTATATTTAGGGTGTCATGACGTTGCAGGGTTTATATGTATGGTGTCACGACGTTGCAGGGTTTATGTAAAGGATGTCATGATATTGCAGGGTTTATATATAGGGTTTCATGATATTGCAGGGTTTATATATAGGTGGCATTTATGAGGAAGGATTACCTCTTCTGGCGTTGAGCGGGTTTTCGCTTGTGGCCGCGGCGCTCTCACTGACGTTACCAGAGACACAACATCGGAACTATCCGACACCACTGGAGAAGCAAAATATTTCAGCAAGTATGTTGATACACTGTTTGGGTAATACATCAGAAAAAATCATTGTGTCAGCTCAGGTGTAAATTGTGTAAACTGGCGGCTGAAGGTGAGGTAAAACTTGTTATGATGTGTACAGGATTGTGGGTATTAAGCAGAAAGTAAGTGTCAGTCCAAAATTGTGTACATCATGTGGGTCGTGTGTGTCCCTTGTGGCGGGTCCAGTGTGCAGAAAGAAGGTCGTGTTTGTCCCTTATGGCGGGTCCAGTGTGCAGGAAGAGGGTCGTGTTTGTCCCTTATGGTAGGTCGTGTTTGTCCCTTGTGGCGGGTGCAATGTGCAGAAAGAAGGTCGTGTTTGTCCCTTGTGGCGGGTCCAGTGTGCAGAAAGAAGGTCGTGTTTGTCCCTTGTGGAGGGTCCACTGTGCAGGAAGAAGGTCGTGTTTGTCCCTTGTGGCGGGTCCAATGTGCAGGAAGAAGGTCGTGTTTGTCCCTTGTGGCGGGTCCAGTGTGTAGGCAGAAAGGTCGTGTTTGTCCCTTGTGGCGGGTCCAGTGTACAGGAAGAAGGTCGTGTTTGTCCCTTGTGGCGGGTCGTGTTTGTCCCTTGTGGCGGGTCCAGTGTGTAGGCAGAAAGGTCGTGTTTGTCCCTTGTGGCGGATCCAGTGTGTAGGAAGAAGGTCGTGTTTGTCCCTTGTGGCGGGTCCAGTGTGCAGAAAGAAGGTCGTGTTTGTCCCTTGTGGAGGGTCCAGTGTGCAGAAAGAAGGTCGTGTTTGTCCCTTGTGGCGGGTCCAGTGTGCAGAAAGAAGGTGGTGTTTGTCCCTTGTGGAGGGTCCAGTGTGCAGGAAGAAGGTCGTGTTTGTCCCTTGTGGCGGGTCCAATGTGCAGGAAGAAGGTCGTGTTTGTCCCTTGTGGCGGGTCCAGTGTGCAGAAAGAAGGTCGTGTTTGTCCCTTGTGGAGGGTCCAGTGTGCAGGAAGAAGGTCGTGTTTGTCCCTTGTGGCGGGTCCAATGTGCAGGAAGAAGGTCGTGCTTGTCCCTTGTGGTGGGTCCAGTGTGTAGGAAGAAGGTAGTGTTTGTCCCTTATGGTAGGTCGTGTTTGTCCCTTGTGGCGGGTCCAGTGTGCAGAAAGAAGGTCGTGTTTGTCCCTTGTGGCGGGTCCATTGTGCAGGAAGAAGGTCGTGTTTGTCCCTTGTGGCGGGTCCAATGTGCAGAAAGAAGGTCGTGTTTGTCCCTTGTGGCGGGTCGTGTTTGTCCCTTGTGGCGGGTCCAGTGTGTAGGAAGAAGGTCGTGCTTGTCCCTTGTGGTGGGTCCAGTGTGTAGGAAGAAGGTTGTGTTTGTCCCTTGTGGCGGGTCCAGTGTGCAGGAAGAAGGTGGTGTTTGTCCCTTGTGGCGGGGCCAGTGTGTAGGAAGAAGGTCGTGTTTGTCCCTTGTGGCGGGGCCAGTGTGTAGGAAGAAGGTCGTGTTTGTCCCTTGTGGCGGGTCCAATGTGCAGGAAGAAGATCGTGTTGATCTCACTGTCATGCTCGTGTTCGTCTCGTGTGATGTATGTTTGTGAAGGCTTACAGGTCCCAGAGCTGTGTCATGTTAGTTACTAGATCGTCTGGTTCAGACTCGTTGTACAGACTCCATCATCTGGCAAGGCTAGTGCCGGGTGCGGCGTCAAACAACATTCTCTAGCTGTGCTCGTGACGCTTTCCTTCATTTGTCCCTGTTACTGTCCTGATATACCCTCTGTTCTCCCTGTTGCTGCTCTGATATACCCTCTGTTCTGCCTGTTACTGCTCTGATATACCCTCTGTTCTGCCTGTTACTGCTCTGATATACCCACTGTTCTGCCTGTTACTGCTCTGATATACCCTCTGTTCTGCCTGTTACTGCTCTGATATACCCTCTGTTCTGCCTGTTACTGCTCTGATATACCCTCTGTTCTGCCTGTTACTGCTCTGATATACCCACTGTTCTGCCTGTTACTGCTCTGATATACCCTCTGTTCTGCCTGTTACTGCTCTGATATACCCACTGTTCTGCCTGTTACTGCTCTGATATACCCTCTGTTCTGCCTGTTACTGCTCTGATATACCCACTGTTCTGCCTGTTACTGCTCTGATATACCCTCTGTTCTGCCTGTTACTGCTCTGATATACCCTCTGTTCTGCCTGTTACTGCTCTGATATACCCTCTGTTCTGCCTGTTACTGCTCTGATATACCCTCTGTTCTGCCTGTTACTGCTCTGATATACCCTCTGTTCTGCCTGTTACTGCTCTGATATACCCACTGTTCTGCCTGTTACTGCTCTGATATACCCTCTGTTCTGCCTGTTACTGCTCTGATATACCCTCTGTTCTGCCTGTTACTGCTCTGATATACCCTCTGTTCTGCCTGTTACTGCTCTGATATACCCTCTGTTCTGCCTGTTGCGCTGTTGATGATACATGGAGGTTTATGTATGTTGTCACTAATAACTAATTATGTTTTCTTTAAGTCTTGTGTCGATGTAATTTGTGATATGCGAGGTTTGAAAAGTTCAGGTTTATACGGTACCTCAGCAAAACGTTACCGATTTTAACTGGCGAAAATGGCACCTTATATTTATACTAAAGGTAATACGCCTTATATAGGAATACTAGTATTGTATGCTTTATTCTTGTTAAATATTTATTCTACTTTTGGCAGCTTTAATGTCCTTGTCATCTCTTGATTCTATTTTTTGGTTTTACGGGAAATCTTCGGCAATTTATAAATATGTTATGTTAAAACATGAAATACACACCATATAAAATACCAGTTTGTCTTACTGGTTACGGAAAATGTATTTTGTGTGACGAATGATCTGACAGCACTCTGTCATGCATCTTAAATACAGTACATTGAGTAAAGCTGCTGAAAACTTCAAAGTATGTGAAGCATGATTTCACAATAACTTCAGTTGCGTCGCCAAATCAGAGTCGGCGAGTAAACTGGAGTGGTGTTTATCACCAGCTGTGATAAACGTGTGCAGTTGTCCGTGTGCAGTTGTCCGTGTGCAGTTGCCCGTGCACTGGTCCATGCACTGGTCTATGCACTGGACCGTGCCGTGTGTTGTATTCATATCATGCTGACCATCAAGGAGTGTCACACTGTGCTATATCTGACCTACTGGTCACACTGTGCTATATCTGACCTACTGGTCACACTGTGCTATATCTGACCTACTGGTCACACTGTGCTATATCTAACCTACTGGATACACTGCTATATCTGACCTACTGGTCACACTGTGCTATATCTGACCTACTGGTCACACTGTGCTATATCTGGCCTACTGGTCAGACTGTGCTATATCTGACCTACTGGTCACACTGCTATATCTGACCTATTGGTCACACTGCTATATCTGACCTACTGGTCACACTGTGCTATATCTGACCTACTGGTCACACTGTGCTATATCTGACCTTCTGGTCACACTGTGCTATATCTTACCTACTGGTCACACTGTGCTATATCTGGCCTACTGGTCACACTGTGCTATATCTGACCTTCTGGTCATAATGTGCTATATCTGGCCTACTGGTCACACTGCTATATCTGACCTACTGGTCACACTGTGCTATATCTGACCTACTGGTCACACTGTGCTATATCTGACCTGTTGGTCACAGTGGCGTGAATCTCACTCACCCATCGTAACTAGCAGACATGGAGTAGTCCTACAGTCGTACCATTCGATCATCGTTGTCAGCCAACTTAACCTTCCTGCGATCACACTTTCGATTCTTTAGACCCATCTGCACGTGCAGCACATGTGGTGTCTCCATAGGCAGGAGTGTTTGTTCTGAATGCGTCGCTGTTCACCCGGCAGTGAGTGGGCATCCAGTAGGGGGAGATGTTAATGCAGCAGTTAACCCTCCAACGCCTAACAGGCAGCTTGGCTGTATACTCCACAGGGAGATGAGAATGATAAACGGGAGCTCACTGATCCATTGTCGGGGTGACACAGTTAACGCTTTGAGCCTTCAGCTTGTGTATGGAGTCTAGTGCAATATCATACACACATTATTAATGTTACCTACCTGTTCAAGGATTCCCATTTGTGAGTTGACCCCTAGATCCCTCTAAGCGCCGATAATAGCCCAGCCAGCCACGGAAGGATGGCAGTCAATTGTTGCTGGGAATCCTCACCTAAATGAGACTTTGTCCGCAAAAGATCGTCTTGGTCTGAAATCCCCTTCGTCTTGTAGTTGGTCGGCGGGAAATCTTTATTTCCACAGTTTTTATTCCCTTTCGTCGCATTATAACAACAATCTACTGAAACTTTTTCCACAGATAGAAATACGCGCATTGGCTCATTGTTTCACCCAAATCAAAGTTATTGACACAGTTAATTTTGTACACGGACTATTTCAGTAATAACATGAACAAAATGGCGATAACTGGAGGTGACCACTATATCTTTCCGACCCAAGTCTTTTATTTTGGCATGAATTATATTTCTCAAACCCACTCTTGTAATATTTCTCCTGAGGCGAGTTTTCCTATAACTGTATAGTTTCGAATAAAAGTGATGCTGTAATTACTACCCTATGTGTTATCGTATGGCAGGGAAATCATTGAACCATGGGCAGATATTGCGTGATCTTCAGATTACAAAGGGAGGGAACTCTGACAGGCATAGCGACATACATCGGAGGCAGGCACGAGATGTGTGCGGGCAGCTCTGTTACAACTGTTACAAATGTAAAAAAATATGTTACATTCGGGGTTTGTCTTTGTTTCAACCTTTAATGTAAAAGTTACACTTATTGTAACAAACGGGTTGCGGGTTAACCTTGTTATAACGCTCAATGTAAAAATATGTTACGTTACGGGTTGAAGTGACCATAACATTTTTTAATATATTTTTACATTATGACTGTGAAATAATACTTATCGGATAGTCATGAAACTTTGCAGGTGTAATTCATCTTTATTTTGTCTAGATGAGCAAATCACTGATCAGTTTTCGGTTCCCTCTGCACATGGACCACTGGTGGAGGTACCGGCTCCCAGTATCAACACACGAACATGATCTATCACTTACCATAACACCCTTCAGGTCAACTCAACACGTGTAGGACACGTAATACAAGTCGGGAGTTCAGCATCCTCCATCTCAACATGCGTGGAACATAAACATGTTCATGAAGAGGGTATTTATACAGTTAATGGTGCCATCGTCAGTTACTCCCGCCCTTTCGCAACACGAGGATGTCAGATATCTTCGGTCGTAACACTCGTTTTATTAAACGCATGAAGAGTCTTTACAAATTCAATCACAGGGCAGTGAAATCAAGAATTTGTTAGTGGAGAGAAATGTCAATCTTTGTGTGCCAATCCCTACACATTTAGACATGAAATACTTGATAATCTGAATATCGCAGCATTGATAAATGCAGAGGCATGCAGGAGTCAAGTAAGGATTGTAGAAATGTACTTGTTGGCAGTGACGCGTTCAGCCACAATAAATGGGTTTGATAGTGTGAGAGAATGGGGGTGAGGGGGGTGTTGGTGTTGGTGGGAGAGAGTTGGGGTGAGGGGGGTGGGTGTTGGTGGGAGAGAGGGGGGTGAGGGGTGTTGGTGTTGGTGGGAGAGAGTTGGGGTGAGGGGTGAGGGGTGAGGGGTGTGGGTGTTGGTGGGAGAGAGTTGGGGTGAGGGGTGAGGGGTGAGGGGTGAGGGGTGTGGGTGTTGGTGGGAGAGAGTTGGGGTGAGGGGTGACGGGTGAGGGGTGAGGGGTGAGGGGTGAGGGGTGTGGGTGTTGGTGGGAGAGAGTTGGGGTGAGGGGTGAGGGGTGAGGGTGTTGGTGGGAGAGAGGGGGGGTGAGGGGTGTTGGTGTTGGTGGGAGAGAGTTGGGGTGTGAGGTAGGAGAGTATGGCTGTGGGTGTTGGTTGGGGAGACTTGGGGTGTGGGTGTGGATGTGGGTGTGAGCAGAGACCATATAATAGATCTAATATATGGTCTCTGGTGTGAGATAGTTGGGGTGTGTGAGGGGGGCTAGTTGGGGTGTCGGTGTGGTTTTGGGGAGACTTGCGGTGTGGTGTGGGTTGGGGAGACTTGGGGTGTGGGTGTGGATGTGGGTGTGAGAGAGTTGGGGTGTGGGTGTGGGGGGATTGTAGAAGACGTGTCCACTACTAATATAGAGACATATGTCGTATTAATTAGGTGACTGATTATCAGCTGAGATATTGAGGTGTCATGCAACTTATTTGAATATACTGTCCTGTATTACTAAACAATACACTGCTGGGGAGCCTAGCTTTAATGGCATCTGTGTCAATACATCCGCAGACATTCTTGGACTACGATCCTCCACTGTGCCGACCGGAGATAATCGAGACTAGTTATTCTCTGGCGTTGTTTATTTGTAAAAGAAGTGAAGCGGGAAAGATAATTATTGCATGCTGGGAATTGTGATCCAGAAGAAAATTTTAAAAGTGTGGTATTCTTATGGTGAGTTACATGTTACAAATTCAGTTATAAGGACATATCCCTCGTGTACTTATGAATACACGTAGTTCCCCTGGCTGTTACCAGACGTTTGTGGGAGTCAGGTTTGTTCATGTTAACAGAAATATATACTGATAGCGACAACGCCCTTTCTAAAGCCACAATAAACCTCTGCTTAAAGCAGAGTCGATTGTACGATTCCGACTTTATTATGAGCATGTGTTTATCAATCACTTTCAAATAGTGATTATACCAGGGAGTTCGCAAAAAAGAAGTAGCGTATCCCCAAACACATGCAAAGGCAAGTCACTTGTTTACCTGAAAGACACGGGGAAACTATGGTTCCAGACAAAATAGGGAATGCGTCGGACATCGTATTTCTCACTGATGCGTCATAAACGTTTGAAAGCTGTGGGGGTGGGGGTGGGTTGGGGGTAGGCAGGTTGTGTGTGTGTTTGGGGGGGGGGGGGGGGGGCAGGGAGGGGGGGGGGGGGGGGGGGGCATTGTAAAACCAACACTGATATCTATTCAATTCAGTACATCTATAGACCCTGGGTTAACAAATACGCAGCGTTCACAGGTAACGTCAATGGACTGTGGAAACGGTCAGTGCACAGCAATGTGTATCTCCCAGCCACGTGTTACTAATGACCTCCTGACGTCACTGACGTGGTGGCTACACGCTAACGAGCCCGTGCTGGCAATATAATCCAGTTATCTTCACGAACCATTAAAATAAAAGTTAATATGGCAATCTCCCTATGACCAAACATTTAGGAGCGGATGAAATATAGGATACATCTAAACGTTGTTATACAGGGTTTCAAGGGTGATATAATATGTGTCACATGTGCATAGCATTTAGGAGTGTTGCAAACGCTAGAAACAACATGGAAACCATGGCAATAGTTACACACCTCCGTAATATGTGTTCATAGTCACTTGAATTTGTTTCAAGACCTGCGCAATATGTGCAACATTGTAAGTACATTTCAAATGTTGGTCGTATGGTCGGTCATAAGGACACGTTCTTTCCCTAAAAAGCTTAAATCTGGGACATATTTCCCATCTTGTGGTGGGACCACTGTTCATTGAACAACATCAGGCTCACGGCCTGTAAAGTGCATTGACAAAGTGCTGATCATATTGGAAAATACTCTTAAACAGGCTTCAATATCTAAATTTCGACCAATCAGATCCCTTGGCTGTGTTATCATGGTAAGAAAACCTACTATGTTGAGTCCTGAAATACCCAAATATCAAATTTGAACGAAATCTCTGACGATCGACGAATGAGCTCTGCAGAGGCCGCTTTACCATTGCCGTGGAGGCATTGCAGTAACGTAAATTACGTCATATTGTATAGTATATACCTATGTAGCAAGATTGGAATACTGAAAGACATGTTAATAAAGGTCACTTAAAGAAAACCTTAATGTCGACCAAGTTGTCGTTGTTGAGAAAGAATACTAAATACCACGAATAATTTTAAAATAACGAGCAATGTTAACCCTTATTTTGCGCATTACCGGTTGTAACACTTCTCCTTCTCTGGCTATCACAAACATTGCGAACCAGAAAGCCGACATGCCTGTCTGTCGCCGTAGTATTGTAACAGTTACTTTGTTTGGGGCTTTTGATGTCTGTCTTGTTTACCTTTATGTTGTTGTCTGTATTTTAAATATCCCGCCTGCCTTCATGTCTGTCTGTCTGTCTGTCTGCCTGTCTATCAGCGCTTGAGAGGAGGAAGAGCGCATGTGCAGAGTTGAGTGTTGGTCTGTAGGACTAGGATGCTTGGATTCTCAACACTAAACGTGTCGAGAGATATTCAATAGTGGTGGTGAAATGCGGGTGAGCCACCGTACTGATCATATTTGTTCTGATGTTGAGTTAATTTCAACTCTGATATGATTACCTCACCAAGGTGGAAATTTAAATCTGCCAGGTCGTCTGATTTCTCGGAGTTCTGCCGGAATAGATTAGTAATTAAATTCATTCATGAGGAAGACGTTGATATGTAAAATAACAACATTACATCTAAAATAACTAAGATCGCCGAAAAATGTATAGGGAAAACGTCCGGCAAGACACAATCTAAATTCACCCAGCTATGGTTGAACGGTGCATGCGACAAAGCAAGTAACGCTCTTAAGATATACCACAGTTCGCCATACAGCCAAACGGACCCTCCCACTTCAAGAAGAAACGAGCATTATTTCAAAGTATAGATCGTAGCGCCAAACGTGCAAGTTGGCACAGATTCATCTTTCATATTAGCAGGCCCTCGCCAGTATTTGGTGCAGAATTAAGAAAATACGTGGAAACCATTGCAGAATTCCAGTTCCAATGATGGGCAATGAATAATGACCAGTTCTCAAGAGGCTTATGTTGTTACTGAACAGTTTCAAGAAAAAGTTAGTTACGAGAAACATTTGAAAATTATCTGTTGCTGACATCGGTTCTGCTATGTCAGATTCTTATTCTGACCTCAATACTCCTATTTCTGCTGACGAATTAAAGAAAGCGATATCATATAGTAAATGTTCCTCTTCTGTTATTATCGTGTTTGGGGTCAGGAACAACTATGTTTCCATATGTTTGGCAATGTCTCTGAAAACCAGCTCATATTCAGAAGCTCTAGAGAAGAGGCAAGGACTCCTCCCTGCTTCCTGCAGACCAATAGCTTTGACTCCTGTGTAAAATCATGGACGGAACAGTCATAGGCTCTACTTCCATCTTGAAAGCAATGTATCATCTTCTGGAACACAACCAGGGCTTAGGAAAAGCCGATCTTGTACAGATGAACATGTACGTTTGATAGGAGCACCACAGACCATTGGCTTGGAGGACAGGGTCATGCGTACTCCATGGCGTTGGCAAGGCGTATGCTATAGTTTGGAGACAAGGGTGGCGTTTTAAGCTACGAGATCACCTTGATGTGAACTCATGTGTGATCAGAGAGATCCACTCAAGTGCGTATTGGACGATGTGTCATATATGCGGATAGTACAAAAGGCAGCCCTGAAGTAGGTGGTAGAACCCTGTACTGTTTGATATCCTGAGTCATGATATTTACCATTAATGCATTTTAGTTTACTGAAGCCATCTTAAGTTGGTTGCAAATTCCATGCCAAACTGTCTCGATGTAATCACTGTATGCTGCCTACAGTGATGGTTCAGTGTCTCCCATGCAAAATCAGGTGCTGTGTTTTTCTAAGAAAGAAGATCCTGCGAGGTGTTGAAATCAACTTATGCCTGTGTCCAATTATTTTTGCATCTTGATTCAAATTTCTCGGTATTTGACCAACATGGTCAAAACAAATTACATACGGAGCTAATGTAACAAAATATTATAGTTTTTTAAACATGTACTAAGACGAAATGGAGAGCTTATACCTCTACTGTGCTGTTTAAGTGTAAATCACTGTTTTTTTATTGCCCCAAAGTGTCATTGATCAACTCTTGACGTATTCGGTTAATGTTGTTGTAGAGAGTGTGTGCAGGCTTACAAACATCCCTTGATATTGTACATACATATGCCTCAAGGTGGCGCCTAACATATAATCCATCAAAAAGTGCAATAATTGTGTTCACCAAAGCAAAACGCAAGGGATATAACTGTCATTGTAAACTTGGTAATATACACATCACTACAACTGACTCTACGGTGTATGGTGGAATACTTCTAACATACAATCTGTCCTGTAAAACAAGAATTGAAAAGTACTGTCAGAAAGCAAGACAAAATATTAACTCCCTAACATCTTTAGGATTAAATAGTTATGATCTTCATCCAATTTCAAGTGTGAAAATATGGCTCAGAATGATACTCACAACCAGCCTTTATGGATGTGAATTACTCTATGACATCAAGGGTCAACATGCCGCTCTGTTGGAAGGAACGCAAAGATATTTTGCACGCATTGTACAGGGTCTTGATAAAAGATCTCCCTCAGAATCTACTATTTCGAACCTTGGACTTTGGACAATTACTGCATATATTGATAAATGCAAACTTTTATTTTTTGGTCGTTTATGCAATCTGAACTGTAATAACTTTGCAAAAGATATTTTTTGCGCGTCCATTGCAAGCCCTGTCAATTCAAAGACAATCTGTGGAGATCTTAAATCAACACTTGATAAATACAATCTGAGTCCCTACCTTCGTGCATATACTCAGTACGGTACTTTCCCTCCAAAATTGAAATGGAGAAATCGTGTTAACGAAACTATATGCAAATACGAAGAACAATCATGGCTCACAAATGTATCAAATAACGCAAGCATGTCCCGTTATAAGAGAATTCATACGAAATTAACATACCATGTACTTTGGCAATTAGCTTTTCTGTACCCGGAATATCGACCTGCTTTACAACTCTGTGTGAAAGTCTCATCACGTAGTAAACTTTCGAAAGAGTGCATGCTCTGTAATAGGCATGCTTTTGACTATGACAGCCACGTTATTTTACATTGTGAAGCGCTGATATCAGAAAGAAATGCGTTTTTCTCTTCTCTCATTGACGTACTTGACGTTCAAAAATATGTTGATTTTGAAATGCAAGATGAAACAGATATGTTATCAGTCTTATTTGGGGCTGAAACAAAATTTACTCACAATCTGGATCAACACACCTGGGAAACTATTATACTTCAGTTCTCCTCGTATCTGTACAAACTAAGCATCTTCTGATATATATCTTCTAGTGAAAATCTGTCATCATTTAGGTATCTGAATTTGATAAACTGTGTGTAATTGTAAATATGTTGTGCCTTTTTTTATTGTGTTAATTGCGTGTAATTGAATATATATTCATTGTAATCTTCGGAATCGCATCTGGAGGAAATAAAGAATCTCTCTCTCTCTCTCTCTCTCTCTCTCTTCAACAACTCCAGTCTCATCGCTCTGTTCCGTCACCACTACGTCACAATCCTCACTACGTCAAATCCCGTCACTTCCCACTTTATCTCGTCTTGGCTACACAGGCTTCATACGCCGATCATGTACATTTCAGAGTCAATGCTTATAAAAATATAATTTACTGGCGTGGTTGGGGCGGGCACGATCAATATCATCCCGCAAAGACCACGATGGTAGCTTTGTTATGCTCGTTAACTGCTTCACAGCGGGGACACATGGATCCAGCCTGCAGATGTTCAGTGGGTTGTTGCTATTGCACCGGGTGAACTCTTGTCTGCTCAGGGTCCAGAGAGTTGGTTTATTAGCGAGCTGCACTACACAACACGGGAATTATCTCCCTTTACGGATTGTGCCAACCTCGACCGTCCACAACTTGCCCTTTCTCCCAATGACCGATGTCATTCTGTGTCATTCAGTATATTTCAATGACAGCGGTGGGTTACGTCATATGAGCATTTGAACTATACTCATTTTAATACATTCCTGTCAAAACCACAGGTCTGACAATAATAGCCATCAATGAGGTTCTGTGAGTAAGGAAAATAACACGAGGCCATAATATTTATTTATTCTTCCAACTGTTGTTCTTGCTATTGCACCAGGAGCATCTGACTCAAGAGGTGATATCCTTTTGGAAATTATGGAACCAGATATTCATCTGAGTTCCAAATTTATGTTTTTACGTTTGGATCACTGCCCATTTGCAAGGGAGATAAGCCTGATAACTATGGTTTCATCATGAGAGATGTGTCCTAATTCTGACGTTGTCATGACGATTACCATAATTACTTCTCGGTCTATCTGGAAATGTTGGCACCACGTATGGAATGAACCAACAGGTGTAATTTGCACACATTGTGTCCACTTGTAAAACCTCAGTTTGAAAGTTTGATGTAGGAATAGCCGGGAGGAGTATCACAATACACTGTGAGCGAAACACCTATAGGAACAGTATTGATTTAGATATGCATTCAATTTGCATATTTGTAGTGCTAATTAAGGTGCTGGAAACTATCAGACACTTTTAACTGAACGCAGACAATATATGTAGACAAAATCTGAGAAATGCAAAAAGAGACGTTTTTGATTCAAATCTCATGCGTAGGTCGGTACAAAGAGCTGTCTTGCATTTTTTGTCCAAATTTGAAGACCGCCTCCGTGGTCTAGTGGTAGAGCGCCCGGATGGTACTTGTTGTTACCCTGTCTGGCGCTATGGATTAAGGGGTTAAAACAAGGACTGGTCGGCTCGGAGTCAATATACTGTGTCTGAGTGGGGTATTCATGTTAAACTGCGACATGGTATCTCAGTGAGCTAGCACTATAAATCGGCATCAGTCCGGACCACCATCACCACCTCTACAACAACTACTACTACTACTACTACTACTACTACTACTACTACTACTACTACTACTATTAATAATACTACTACTACTATTACTACTACTACTACTACTACTACTACTACAACATTACATGTCTACCAATTAGCTGACCTGACAATACTCTTTCTCCGTCATCTTCATTCAGAGAGGGGGCACGGGTGACCCAGTCATATAAGGCGCCACCATTCGCTATGTAGAGTTGTGTCCCTTAGGCAGGCCAGAAACCTAGGATCATGGGTTGTTATCCCGGTTCGCCCCGGTTTCCAAGTTTGTCGGCATCATAGCTGTGCCCGTGGGTTTCACAAAAGTGGTAAACGTCTGAAACCTGTATCAATCACTTCGGGCTTTCCTCCAACATTAAGCTGAAGCGCGGTTATATAACTGGAATACTGCTCAAAGCGACGTTAAATCCGACTCACTCATTCACTCGCTCACTCATTCAGAGACACGCAGTTGCTCACCTTACAATGTGGTATTGTATTGTGGTACTAATATTAACATTATTATTTTTATTTGGCTATGAGGAGGTCATGTGTATTCACTGTTGACCGATATGAGGAAAGAGGTAGTCATGTAGATTCACGGTTGACGCGATATGATGAGGTCATGTAGATTCACTGTTGAGCAATAGGAGGAGGTCATGTAAATTCACTGCTGACGCGACATGAGGAGGTCATGTAGATTCACTATTGACGCGACATGAGGAGGTTATGTAGATTCACTGTTGACGCGACATGAGGAGGTTATGTAGATTCACTGTTGATCGAAATAACGAGGTCATGTAGATTCACTGTTGCTGACATGAGGAGGTCATGTAGATTCACTGTTGACGCGACATGAGGAGGTTATGTAGATTCACTGTTGACGCGACATGAGGAGGTTATGTAGATTCACTGTTGATCGAAATAAGGAGGTCATGTAGATTCACTGTTGACGCGATATGAGGAGGTCAGGTGTATTCACTGTTGACGCGATATGAGGAGGTTATGTAGATTCACTGTTGACGCGACATGAGGAGGTCATGTAGATTCACTGTTGACGCGACATGAGGAGGTCATGTAGATTCACTGTCGCCCGACATGAGGAGGTCATGTAGATTCACTGTTGACAGACATGAGGAGGTTATGTAGATTCACTGTTGACGCGACATGAGAAGGTTATGTAGATTCACTGTTGACGCGACATGAGGAGGTCATGTAGATTCACTGTTGCCCGACATGAGGAGGTCATGTAGATTCACTGTTGACAGACATGAGGAGGTTATGTAGATTCACTGTTGACGCGACATGAGGAGGTTATGTAGATTCACTGTTGATCGAAATAAGGAGGTCATGTAGATTCACTGTTGACGCGATATGAGGAGATGATGTAGATTCACTGTTGACGCGACATGAGGAGGTCATGTAGATTCACTGTTGACGCGACATGAGGAGGTTATGTAGATTCACGGTTGATGTGATATGAAGAGGTCATGTAGATTCACTGTTGACGCGATATGAGGAGGTCATGTAGATTCACTGTTGCCCGATATGAGGAGGTCATGTAGATTCACTGTTGACGCGACATGAGGAGGTCATGTAGATTCACGGTTGATGTGATATGAAGAGGTCATGTAGATTCACTGTTGACGCGATATGAGGAGGTTTTGTAGATTCACTGTTGACGCGACATGAGGAGGTTATGTAGATTCACTGTTGACGTGATATGAAGAGGTCATGTAGATTCACTGTTGACGCGATATGAGGAGGTCATGTAGATTCACTGTTGACTGATTCGAGGAGGTCATGTAGATTCACTGTTGACTGATTCGAGGAGGTCATGTAGATTCACTGTTGACTGATTCGAGGAGGTCATGTAGATTCACTGTTGACTGATTCGAGGAGGTCATGTAGATTCACTGTTGACTGATTCGAGGAGGTCATGTAGATTCACTGTTGACTGATTCGAGGAGGTCATGTAGATTCACTGTTGACTGATTCGAGGAGGTCATGTAGATTCACTGTTGACTGATTCGAGGAGGTCATGTAGATTCACTGTTGACTGATTCGAGGAGGTCATGTAGATTCACTGTTAACTGATTCGAGGAGGTCATGTAGATTCACTGTTAACTCGACAGGAGGAGGTCATATAGATTCACTGTTAACACGACAGGAGGGGATCAGGTCTGTGTTTAACTCAGGCTGCTATGATTTCGAAATGACCCGTGTATTGCAAGTATAGCAAGACGGAACAAGTGTAGCCTGAAGGTATCCTTCAATGACACTAAGCATGTACTTCTCCATTCAAAACAATAGAGCATGGCATCCAGCATACACGGCCCTGACACCACGCCGCCACAACTCAGACGTCCATACAACCTGGCCAGTTTATTGGATTTACAGATTTATTATTCCATGTCAATGAATTCACGGTTTACATTTGTACAAAAATAGACATAAGACATAATGCACATTGAGTATCACTGCACAACTGGAATCCTGAAGCAAGTCTAGGTATACATCCCCCGCCGGTGTTGTGCATACAGAAGCCACTTGCCATTTTTGGTTGAGCGTGGAAGGCAGCCGCAGATTGGTGGCTCTGTACTCACAGGCTTGGGGGGACCAGCGCTCCCTCCCTCCCTCCCCCACACGAGTCTAGCTACACGCAGGTGCGATCCAACTCGGTGTTCATGTACATGTGTGTTACCTTCCACCTCCTGTGTGTGTAGGGATCTACTGGGTCCGGCTGGCAAGGTAAGATGAGAGAGACCGGGTAACTGTGTGGGTTTGAGTAAGTCTGTTCAGTGTTGATGTGCTTATTGTGTGAATTTGTCATCCAGGCTACGGCAGTGGTTCCTCCTTGCAGCGAAATAGATACTCGAGATGTATTCTGTTGAATGATGACCTATGTCCTTGTGATGCTTGAATGGATATCTGCCCCGCACCCTATCAGCGTCCCCTTGGAGAGTATCAGGTCACGGTTAGGTCATGACCTGTTCGATTCAGTCAATACATTTTGAATAAACGCTTTCCTCTTAGCTGGAAGCCATATTGTTTGTGTTTAATTGATTTATCCCATTGTAGTGACGGGTCACTGGCTGGCTCGCACGTGATGGTCTGTGTGGTAGGTTTGTTATTTCGTTAGGGGACTGTGACTGGGGCCATTGATTCAGTGAAGCATCTCTATTGATGGCGCCGTATCCTATAATAGCTCCATCACACTTGTTTATTCTGTTGCTATGCAACGTATAGTATCGGCATGTGCAAAAGTATTTTTGTTGCTCAAACCCCACCGTTCTATGCGGGCCACATACAACACACTATATCATACACGATCGCATACACACGATGTCACACCCACTATGTCACATTCACGATATCATACACACGATGTCATACACACGATGTCATATTCACGATACCATACAAACGATGTCATACACACGATGTCATACACATGATGTCACACCCACTATGTCACATTCACGATATCATACACACGATGTCATACACACGATGTCATATTCACGATACCATACAAACGATGTCATACACACGATGTCATACACACGATGTCACACCCACTATGTCACATTCACGATATCATACACACGATGTCACACATATGATGTCATACACAATAGGTCATGCACCAGATATCACACATAAGAGGTCATGCACACAATGTCATCCACACGATGTCATACACATGATGTCACACCCACTATGTCACATTCACGATATCATACACATGATGTCATGCACACGATGTCGCAAACAGCATGTCATATTCACGATACCATACAAACGATGTCATACCCACGATGTCATACACATGATGTCATGCACACGATGTCATACAGACAATGTCGTATTCCCGATGTCTGTTATAAAACACATGTCATAACACTTGCATACAAAGGAAGGTACAAAGTCCTTGGTGCTGCTTGTGATTTACTCATTCTCAAGTTAATTTACAAAGGTACACAAGAATATGGCTACCTGTAAACGGGCAGTGTAGAGTTGACACACTGACACACAAGTGTACATATGGTGCATTGGCACAGATACATATGTGGAGATGATTAACAGTCAGATGACTTGTTTACCAATCCAGATTCTTTTATTGAATAAAATGTGTGTAAATCTGAATCACATATGTTTGTCATCAGGTGAATGCACGCTCCAGATCACACTGAATGTTCTACGTCTCCAATGATTTTCAGTTAGAATGGCCTGCTGTCTACGGGAATAACAAGGCCGATCAAACGGAAGCTAAATGACCTTTGAAAATCCAGGTGTACAAAAATATAGACGGCTTTTGACTTCATGTACGTTGTGTGGTTTTAGGTAAAATAGATGTGCAGGTGTAATGGAATATATATTTGAAGAATCTGTGTTAGCAAAACAAACTCCATAGAGCCCCCTGTACACAGTAAAAGGTAATTCTTGAACTTAGGGTAAACTAGCGATGCTGATGAAGTTGTAGTTCCAACTGAACTCTGTATTGTCTGCCAGTATGAGATACACTCAGATAGATTGGCTACCAACTCAGCAAGTGAACCTCACATTGTATCACTACTCTCGGACATGCTGTCACTTAATTGTTCTTGTCAAAAGTTGCCGCTGGCTGATCCAGGGCGGTTAAATTCAGAACCAAGAGGTAAAGACTAATAGCGGCGATAACCATCAACTAATATGATTTTATTCTTGCAGTTTCTTGTTTCTATCACCAACTTGGAATTAAATGCGACATTCACTATAAGCTTTTGTATTCATCCCGGAAGTGATGCAACTCTATGTTTACACATTGTTCACATTTGCTCTTATGAGGACACACATAGCATAATTGGGTTGATAATTGATTAAAAGTCACCGGATACAAAACTCATTCCCAATTCATATTAAGTTTATGACCCTCGTGAAATATTTTTTCTCTCTGTCAATCACTTAAGTGTATGTAATAATTAATGAATGCACTATTAGGACATGACCTTGATATGTAATTGGAAGCGCGTATAAGTTCCTGTAGTGAAATATCCACTATGACAAACATACACTGTTATGTAACACAGTGTCTGACGCACAACGACACACGCACTATCCTCTATTCACGTCGCTGTACATATTCACCTGTATGCAGTATCCTATATTTACTATCCTATATTCACTATCCCGTGTTCACTATCCTATATTCACTACCCTATATTAACTACACTATATTCACATTCTTATATTCACTATCCTATATTAACTACCATATATTCACTATCCTATGTTCATTATCCTATATTCACTACCCTATATTTACTATCCTACATTCACTTCCCTATATTCATTATCCTTTATTCACTATCCTATATTCAGGATACTGTGTTCATTATCCTCTATTGACTATCCTACATTCACTACCATATGATCACTATCCTATATTCACTATCCCATTTTCACTATCCTATATTCACTTCCCCATATTCACTATCCTATATTCAGGATACTGTGTTCACTATCCTATATTGACTATCCTATATTCACTATGCTGTATTCACTATACTCTATTCACTGTCCTATGTCCACTTTCTTATATTCACTAGCCTATATTCCCCATACTGTTTTCACTATCCTATATTAACTTCCCAGTATTCACTATCCTATATTCACTATCCCATATTAAATATCCTGTATTTACTATTCCATATTCACTATCGTATATTCATTATCTTGTGTTCACGTTGCTATATTCACAATACTCTACTCACTATCCTATATTCACTATCCTATATTAACTACTATGTTCACTATCCTATTTTCACTGACCTGTGTTCACTATACTGTATTCACTATCCTACATTCACTATCCGATATTCACTATCCTTCATTCAGTATGTTGTAAACGCTATGGATGTTGACCGCCAGGTGGCGGCTACAGACCTGTCAGGCGTGTCGGATATGCAGACAATATTGATTACACCGGGGAGGCGTCATGACAGGTATAACTGAACAGACGGAATCCTCTGTATATGTGTGATGGTCTCCGCTTTTACCTCATGATTGAAGGTGAGGACTGTTTTCTTCTTGCCACATACGGTGTTTAGATATGTTCAGATATAGCGAGTGTCCGACCGTGTGATCTAGGCAACAGGGATGTGTAGGACAGTATACGATGCACAGTGCTAGAACACATCGTCTACTACACACATGCTAGAACACTCGCGAAGGTACACACAGGCTAGTATATACATATACTTGTTCTCTCAGACTCTCATGGAAACACTGTACACATAAGCAAGGACACAAACCCTCCTACATGTCGGTGTGAGACTGGAGTGTGTATGTCGTATTGGTGGGAGCTTGCCATGTATGATCCCAAACAGAAGCACAACATCGTTTGCTAACTGCTAAATAGAAAGGCGGATTATCTCCCAACGTAAATCTCCTCCTGTGAACACCATGTACCAACGCAGAGGATTAACGATAATCCAGATCCGTGTATGGTTATCATAGCTTTATTTGTAACAAGATCGGGAAGAAAGCGTTCTCGGATATCTTGATGCCGACATGTATTCGCCAGTAACCTGTACTCAGAGATCTATTGTAATCAGGTGTTGCAGATGTGAGCAGCACGCGTATCCCCTCTCCATAACTAACAACAGCATACACGCTGTAGCAGCAGCAGCATCAGGGTGGGGCCAAGGTCGGCTTGTTCATTCACTTAGTCAGCAGCATCACCCCACCTGCCTCCCTGGCGCAACGTGTTGGGGGAATCAAAGAGCTGGGCACTATATATAGTCAGTTACATTTCAGTGTATGTTGTGTGTCATGATGGCACAGTAAATAGGATATTATTGTAAGTTATACCACAGTGTATGTTGTGTGTCATGATGGCACAGTAAATAGGATATTATTGTCAGTTATACCACAGTGTATGTTGTGTGTCATGATGGTGTCAGTTATATACCCACGACTGTCAGTTACATTTCAGTGTATATTGTCTCTCATAAGGGCATAGTTAACAGACCACTATCGTCAGTTATAAACCCACGATAGTCGGTTATATTTCAGTGCATATTGTCTCTCATAATGGCATCGTGAACAGAAAGTAAACATACCAACATTATCAGTTATATACCCACAATTGTCGGTTACATTTCAGTGTATATTGTCTCTCATAAGGGCATAGTTAACAGACCACTATCGTCAGTTATAAACCCACGATAGTCGGTTATATTTCAGTGCATATTGTCTCTCATAATGGCATCGTGAACAGACCACTATTGTCAGTTATATACCCACGATTGTCGGTTACATGTCAGTGTATATTGTCTCTCATAATGACATAGTAAACATACGAATATTCTCAGTTTTATACCCACGACTGTCGATTACATTCTAGTGTATTTTGTCTCTCATAATGGCATAGTAAACAGACTATATTGTCAGTTATATACCCAGGAAAGTCGGTTATATTTAAGTGTGTATTGTCTCTCATAATGGCATAGTGAACAGACCACTATTGTGAGTTATTTACCCACGATAGTCGGTTATATTTCAGTGTATATGGTCTCTCATGATTGCATAGTGAACAGGCCACTATTTTCAGTTATATACCCACGATTATCGGTTACATTTCAGAGTATATTGTCTCTCATAATGGCATAGTAAACATACCAACATTATCAGTTATATACCCACAATTGTCGGTTACATTTCAGTGTATATTGTCTCTCATAATGGCATAGTTAACAGACCACTATCGTCAGTTATAAACCCACGATAGTCGGTTATATTTCAGTGTATATTGTCTCTCATAATGGCATCGTGAACAGACCACTATTGTCAGTTATATACCCACGATAGTCGGTTACATTTCAGTGTATATTGTCTCTCATAATGGCACAGTAAACATACCATATATCAGTTATATACCCACAATTGTCGGCTACATTTCAGTGTATATTGTCTTCCATAATGGCATAGTTAACAGACCACTATCGTCAGTTATAAACCCACGATAGTCGGTTATATTTCAGTGTATATTGTCTCTCATAATGGCATCGTGAACAGACCACTATAGTCAGTTATATACCCACGATAGTTGGTTACATTTCAGTGTATATTGTCTCTCATAATGACATAGTAAACATACGAATATTGTCAGTTTTATACCCACGATTGTCGGTTACATTTTAGTATATTGTCTCTCATAATGGCATCGTGAACAGACCACTATTGTCAGTTATATACCCACGATTGTCGGTTACATTTTAGTGTATTTTGTCTCTCATAATGGCATAGTAAACATACCACTATTGTCAGTTTTATACCCACGATTGTCAGTTACATTTCAGTGTATCTTTTCTCTCATAATGACACAGTAAAGATACCGATATTATCAGTTATATACCCACGATTGTCGGTTACATTTCAATGTACATCGTCTCTCATAATGGCATAGTGAACATACCAACATTATCAGTTATATACCCACAATTGTCGATTACATTTCAGTGTATATTGTCTTCCATAATGGCATAGTTAACAGACCACTATCGTCATTTGTAAACCCAGGATAGTCGGTTATATTTCAGTGTAAATTGTCTCTCATAATGGCATCGTGAACAGACCACTATTGTCAGTTATATACCCACGACTGTCGGTTACATTTCAGTGTATATTGTCTTTCATAATGACATAGTAAACATACCAATATTGTCAGTTTTGTACCCACGACTAACGATTTCATTTAAGTGTATTTTGTCTCTCATAATGGCATAGTAAACAGACCACTATTGTCAGCTATATACCCAGGAAAGTCGGTTACATTTCAGTGTGTATTGTCTCTCATAATGGCATAGTGAACAGACCACTACTGTCAGTTATATACCCACGATAGTCGGTTATATTTTAAGGCATATTGTGTCTCTCTTAATGGCATAGTAAACGGACCACTATTGTCAGTTATATACCCAGGATAGTCGGTTATATTTCAGTGTATAGTGTTTCTCTCATAATGGCACAGTAAACAGACCACTATTAACAGTTATATACCCACTATTGTCGGTTATGTTTCAGTGTATTCTGTCTCTCATAATCGCATAGTAAACAGACCACTTTTGTCAGTTATATACCCACAATTGTCGGATACATTTCAAGGCATATTGTGTCTCTCTTAATGGCATAGTGAACAGACCACTATTGTCAGTTATATACCCACGATTGTCGGTTACATGTCAGTGTGTATTGTCTCTCATAATGACATAGTGAACAGACCACTATTGTCAGTTATATACCCACGATTGTCGGTTACATTTCAGTGTATCTTTTCTCTCATAATGACACAGTAAAGATACCGATATTATCAGTTATATACCCACGATTGTCGGTTACATTTCAATGTACATCGTCTCTCATAATGGCATAGTGAACATACCAACATTATCAGTTATATACCCACAATTGTCGATTACATTTCAGTGTATATTGTCTTCCATAATGGCATAGTTAACAGACCACTTTCGTCAGTTGTAAACCAACGATAGTCGGTTATATTTCAGTGTAAATTGTCTCTCATAATGGCATCGTGAACAGACCACTATTGTCAGTTATATACCCACGATAGTCGGTTACATTTCAGTGTATTTTGTCTCTCATAATGGCATAGTAAACATACCACTATTGTCAGCTATATACCCAGGAAAGTCGGTTACATTTCAGTGTGTATTGTCTCTCATAATGGCATAGTGAACAGGCCACTATTTTCAGTTATATTCCCACGATTGTCGGTTACATTTCATTGTATTCTGTCTCTCATAATCGCATAGTAAACAGACCACTATTGTCAGTTATATACCCTCAATTGTCGGTTACATTTCAAGGCATATTGTGTCTCTCTTAATGGCATAGCAAACAGACCACTATTGTCAGTTATATACCCAGTATTGTCGGTTATATTTCACTGTATATCGTGTCTCACACAATGGCAAAGTGAACGGACCACTATTGTCAGTTATATACCCACGATAGTCGGTTATATTTTAAGGCATATTGTGTCTCTCTTAATGGCATAGTAAACAGACCACTATTGTCAGCTATATACCCAGGAAAGTCGGTTACATTTCAGTGTGTATTGTCTCTCATAATGGCATAGTGAACAGGCCACTATTTACAGTTATATACCCACTAGTGTCGGTTATGTTTCAGTGTATATTGTGTCTCATAATGGCATTGTAAACAGAACACTGTTGTCGCTTATATACCCATGATTGTCGGTTATATTCCAGCGTATAGTGTGTCTCTCATAATGGGACAGTAAACACACCACTATGGTCTGTTACATATTCCTGTTTTTACACGGGTGAACTCTCACTATACTGGCACGCGTGCTCCCCACCTGGATATATCTATGCTTGCGCCTCACGTTGCTGACTGGTTGACCTTACCTTATTAGAACAGTGGCCAGACTCGGCAATGGTACCTCACTGTCCGTCCAGGCGCCGTCTATCAAGTATACTTGCTTCATCCATGGAGAGCAATATATTCTGAGTAGCGAAAGTAAGTATACCGAATTTGTTTTTTTCGGTGTTGTTAATCTTGATTACGTCTACGAAACCATCACTTATTCCTGCAACGGCTTGTAAACAGTTATCCGGGTCTGACCAGTTTTGTGTGAATATAAATGGATTCAATGGAAACTGGGGTAAGACATGAATTTGAAGCCACATGACCCCTACCTTGTTTGAAATATTGTAAACTCATGCAGAAAAAAGAAACTGTATTGCCCGGCAGTTACATCGTCTTGTATGTGTTTTAATTTATTTGAAGTAAATATGCATAGTTGTATTTGTTGATATACATGAAAGGAAAGAATGGAGTGGTCCACGCCCCTGGCAATATATCAGAACGCGGTGACGTCCTGTCCAACTGAAGCATATCACCAATAGAGGGATTTAATGTACATAGATGCTGGAGTATCATGGACACTTTGCGGCTTTTACACGTACCAGTATCCCAGCGTTGTGCACGCTGCTGTACGCGTCACTCCGAGATGTCCGGTATCCCCGATCCGCCTATGTCCCAGCACGCACACGTATCGCCCGGTACCACAAGAGTTCCCTCCCCTCTCACCGTCACTCTTCATGACGTCCATGCTTCCTACAACGGCTTATGTTGTTGTTACACACATCCCTCTAACTGTATCTACTTTCGCCACGCTTGTCAAACAAACTCTCGTCAGCCGTCTCGGATCAGGCGCTGAGCCGTGTGTCAGTAATTGAGGCAGATCCTAACATTTACATTTGTAACCCCACTCCACCACAGCAGGTGGAATCAGCTTGCCCCGCCACATCAACATGGCGCTGGCACCACTACCGCGAGAGGAGAGGGTAGGATGACTACAAGAGCTTCTCACATAGGGTACACTCATCCCGACCCTTGAAGACATTACACAAGAGCAAGTAGAAGTATTAAAAATAATTCAATGAAGGATCCCTCGAGTATAACGACAGCATCAAGTCGGCTGCTGGAGCTGAGAAGAGATGAGATGGAGGTGAACACTATGCGAGCCGTGACACGGACGACGACCCAGGCAGCTAGCATGTGTACCGTACTGCTGACGTATTACCGTCACGGACTAGTAGCCTGTGCACAGATCGTTGGTACTGCTGACGTATTATCGTCACGGACTAGTAGCCTGTACACAGATCGTTGGTAGTGCTGACGTATTATCGTCATGGACTAGTAGCCTGTGCACAGATCGTTGATACTGCTGACGTATTACCGTCATGGACAAGTAGCCTGTACACAGATCGTTGGTAGTGCTGACGTATCATCGTCATGGACTAGTAGCCTGTGCACAGATCGTTGGTACTGCTGACGTATTATCGTCACGGACTAGTAGCCTGTACACAGATCGTTGGTAGTGCTGACGTATTATCGTCATGGACTAGTAGCCTGTGCACAGATCGTTGGTACTGCTGACGTATTACCGTCACGGACTAGTAGCCTGTACGTAGAGTGTCCGTACTGCTGACGTCTGTTTGTTTCTTTGTTTGTTGTTTAACGCCGCACTCAGCAATATTCCAGCTATATGTCAGCGATCAGTAAATAATCGAGTCTGGACCATACAATCCAGTGATTGACATCATTAGCCATGAGCCATAAGACATGATCCATGACATGCATCAACCAACTTACCGAGTCTGACAACCCGATCCTGTTAGTCGCCTCTTACGACAAGCATTGGTTGCTGAAGACCTGTTCTACCCAGGACTTTCACGGGTCCGTACTATCACGGGTCCGTATTATAGTCACGGACTATAAGCCAGTACACAGAGTCTTCCGTGCGGCTGACGTATTATTGTCACGGGGTAGAAGCCTTCATGCGGGGTGTGCCGTATTGCTGACGTACTACCGTATTATCATGGTGTTACTAGGCGGGTGTTACAGTTACTAGGCCAGCAACGCATGAACATACAACAGTGACAGAAATACCCTACTTCACAAAACTAACATTTAATACACGGTTTTCTCAACATGCTTCCGAGCGAAAGTATTTTTATCCTCATGTAGCTTTTTAAACTAAGTACACAGCACAAACAAGCGTCAGCGTATGACTACAGTTCCGCATCAGATGCGTTGTTATGTAGGTCGGTATTTCCCCTCGTTATACAGCGTCCCAAATGTCACAGGGGCCACACATGGGGAGCAAGCCTGGGGGAGTTTAACAGATGCCATATTTCCTGTGATATGCGCACTGAGGCTGAATATAGTAAGTTTTGTATGTGTTTGTTTTAAAAGTGTGTGTTAACTCCAGAAATAAGAACAGAAAATCAGTCATAAACAAAATTCCTCATCAGCTGTAATAGTGCCGTTGTTCCTGGTTGGAATCGCAGGGAGATGGGGAGATGTGGAATATAATCTTTACCACGAGTTTGCTCTTTACACAAAATGGAATCTGTTTCGGCAGATAATCGAAATTATTCTCTGGCGTTAACGGTGTATATGATGACTGGTTTGTACCCCCGGACATCGCGCTGCTGATGGAATGACCGGGCGACGTGGATGGAGCTTCTGTGTACATGCCATGAGGACTATCGGTGTCGCTCAGCGGAGAGATCTCGACCATGGCATACCACGTGTTCCCGACCATGTGATTGTCTAGATTCTAACAAACCAACCGTTCTCTATGTCCGGTCCGACTCGGTCCTTCGGTGACTGACAGATGGCTCTGGGCGAGTTGTCTCTCCTACAGCACGCATGTCATTAACGAGCCGTAAAGCGCATCTCATCCGTGTGGCGTATTGTCCGAGGTGCCCCCACAATGTCGCCCTGCCGCATAGTCTGAACCTTTCATGCATGGATTTATAGATGGATTCATATTTGTTAAATGTTAGATAATTATCACAGTGACTGAAGATAGTAACACGTCACACGTTGGTTCACTCCCGTTGTCCTTCACCTCCAAGGTCGGCGCAGACAGGTCCACTCCCCCGTCAGGAATCGTCTTCCCTCAAGTAGGAAATCTTGTTTTCCTTCTTTGGGCGATCAGGTTCTACCTCCTCGTCGTGCCCCCCGCGGTTGAGGTAGTGGGATCGCTTCACTTGACATTTAGTTTAGTCCCGCAAAGCTCCCCCCTCCCCAACTAATTATACGACTTCTGCGTGACGTCACGTGCATGGTGCACTGGTGGTGCAGGCAGACGTAGTGCACAAGCTCAGGTATATCAGACATACCGTTCATTGTTTTACATACAACATACGTACTGCCTACAGGGGCCTGTGTAGCGGGCCGTCCTCCGCCGTGGGTAAACACAGGTATTGACATAGATCATAACAAGTCTGGGTCAACGCTCTACAAGTTGTAATGACGTGTTGCACAGAAACGTCTCCGATACCGCCGATGTCGTGGCGATGCAGCGATTGATGCACTGAGGTATGTCTCAGATTGCGTGACACCGACTGCACAAGGCAAACATGTGCACCTGTGCACTGATCAAGCACTTACACCGGGCGAGCACCGCGCCAAGCCTAGCATTTGTACAGCGGTTTATTGCAGCTTTTCTAGGATTGTCGTTAGGTATTGAAGCGGACAAACGCTTATTATAATCACATTTCCGCCGGTGATATATGTGTGCGATGTGCATGACAGAATGCTGGCCTCGATCCCCACAGTAGCGCGGAGACGACGACCAGAGCGAGACCACCAGGTCGACTTCGAGCGCTCACTCGGCATCCCCTCACCTCTAGGGTTCCAGTCTCACACAGAGAGACATACATGTACGTGCATTGACGGTATAATGTATCAGGGAAACCCTTGCATAACAAGGATAGTACACAGATCATGAAATGGCAACGTTTTGTATGTTGGCTTGTCCATTAGCTGAATTTCTCACGTCACTGTCAGCATTAGTCTCTGAACTTGAAAATGGATCTTGTAGTGATAGCCGAGGATTTCACTTAAGGTAGCAGTGTCGGCAACATGGCCGGCGGGACAACATGAGTGGGCAGTCGAACTGTGCACGTATGTCGATGGCTGAGTGCATACTTCTGCGAGGTGCGGAGAGTCAGGGAACATGGTAGCAGTTGAACAACTTGTCGCTCCCTTATCTGACTAAATCAGTCTGATCACACGAGCGTATATACGTCCGTCAAACAAACGTGTGTGTATACCGGCTGCAGGGACTTCCCGTAAGTAGCTCTGCCTCTCTTCTATAGTGTCATCAACGATATCAAGTAATTCTCGGACAGATGGATAGGTGTCACAAGTAGATATGTGTTTGAAGTAATGAATAGATAGGTGTCTCAACTAATGAGTAGATATGTATGACAAGTAATGAGTTTATAGAATCTCATGTAACGAGTAGACATATATGTCAAGTACAACGTTTATAGATTCTCATGTAATGAGTAGATTTGTATGTCAAGTAATGAGTTTATAGAATCTCATGTAACGAGTAGACATATATGTCAAGTACAACGTTTATAGATTCTCATGTAATGAGTAGATTTGTATGTCAAGTAATGAGTTTATAGAATCTCATGTAACGTGTAGACATATATGTCAAGTACAACGTTTATAGATTCTCATGTAATGAGTAGATTTGTATGTCAAGTAATGAGTTTATAGAATCTCATGTAACGTGTAGACATATATGTCAAGTACAACGTTTATAGATTCTCATAATGTGTAGATATGTATGTCAAGTAATGAGTTTATAGAATCTCATGTAACGAGTAGACATATATGTCAAGTAATGAGTTTATACATTCTCGTGTGATAAGTATGTATGTATGTCAAGTAAGGAACAGAAGAATATCTCAAGTAATTGGGAGGCAGGGGTACCACACAATCAGTAGATGGTGTAGACAGGTATGTGACGTAGTGAATACGTAGTTGTCCCAGATGATGTGAACACGGGGTGACAATGCATGTCTACCAATAACCTTCAACCCTCGCCATCACATGCCCACTGAGGTGATGGTGTGTCTGGTGATCTTGTTCACGGGAGTCGGTGATGGTGTGTCTGTTGATCTTGTTCACGGGAGTTGGTGATGGTGTGTCTGGTGATCTTGTTTACGGGAGTCGGTGATGGTGTGTCTGTAGATCTTGTTCACGGGAGTTGGTGATGGTGTGTCTGTTGATCTTGTTCACGGCAGTTGGTGATGGTGTGTCTGGTGATCTTGTTCACGGGAGTTGGTGATGGTGTGTCTGTTGATCTTGTTCACGGGAGTCGGTGATGGTGTGTCTGTTGATCTTGTTCACGGGAGTTGGTGATGGTGTGTCTGGTGATCTTGTTCACGGGAGTTGGTGATGGTGTGTCTGTTGATCATGTTTACGGGAGTTGGTGATGGTGTGTCTGGTGATCTTGTTCACGGGAGTTGGTGATGATGTATCTGTTGATCTTGTTCACGGGAGTTGGTGATGGTGTGTCTGTTGATCTTGTTCACGGGAGTTGGTGATGGTGTGTCTGGTGATCTTGTTCACGGGAGTTGGTGATGGTGTGTCTGGTGATCTTGTTCACGGGAGTTGGTGATAGTGTGTCTGTTGATCTTGTTCACGGGAGTTGGTGATGGTGTGTCTGTTGATCTTGTTCACGGGAGTTGGTGATGGTGTGTCTGTTGATCTTGTTCATTGGAGTCGGTGATGGTGTGTCTGTTGATCTTGTTCACGGGAGTTGGTGATAGTGTGTCTGTTGATCTTGTTCACGGGAGTTGGTGATGGTGTGTCTGTTGATCATGTTTACGGGAGTTGTTGATGGTGTGTCTGGTGATCTTGTTCACGGGAGTTGGTGATGATGTATCTGTTGATCTTGTTCACGGGAGTTGGTGATGGTGTGTCTGGTGATCTTGTTCACGGGAGTTGGTGATGGTGTGTCTGGTGATCTTGTTCACGGGAGTTGGTGATGGTGTGTCTGGTGATCTTGTTCACGGGAGTTGGTGATGGTGTCTGGTGATCTTGTTCACGGGAGTTGGTGATGGTGTATCTGTTGATCTTGTTCACGGGAGTTGGTGATGGTGTGTCTGGTGATCTTGTTCACGGGAGTTGGTGATGGTGTGTCTGGTGATCTTGTTCACGGGAGTTGGTGATGGTGTGTCTGGTGATGTTGTTCACGGGAGTTGGTGATGGTGTGTCTGTTGATCTTGTTTTCGGGAGTCGGTGATGGTGTGTCTGTTGATCTTGTTTACGGGAGTTGGTGATGATGTGTCTGTTGATCTTGTTTACGGGAGTTTCGGATGATGTGATACTGATGCAAATATTTAATCTTGTTTCTGTGGCACTAATACGGTGTTGATTTACTTAACGTAACATATGCACACGTGCAGTGGTTTTGATATCACCTTTACTTGTGTTAACAATGTAAATTTGAAATGGCAGAAAAAATTGTATAACCCATTGTATTGATTCCCATCGCCATGACGATATGATAATGCGTTGTGATTATAATAGCATTATTCTCCACCTTTCACTCACTGAAAGAAGGTGTCAAAAGTAGGTCAAGCCTCGGGAAGATCATGCAAATGAACTCGACTGAAAAACGACACTGCCCGACGACAACGCTTCTCACTGCCCGTCTCGTGTTTGTTGCTATATCTACATGTACCTATGTCTACCTTCCCATCTGTCTGTATCTACATGTACCTATGCCTACCTTCCCATCTGTCTGTATCTACATGTACCTATGTCTACCTTCCCATCTGTCTGTATCTACATGTACCTATGTCTACCTTCCCATCTGTCTGTATCTACATGTACCTATGTCTACCTTCCCATCTGTCTGTATCTACATGTACCTATGTCTACCTTCCCATCTGTCTGTATCTACATGTACCTATGTCTACCTTCCCATCTGTCTGTATCTACATGTACCTATGTCTACCTTCCCATCTGTCTGTATCTACATGTACCTATATCTAAGTCCACATCTATCTATACCTACATATACCCATGTCTACCTCCCCTTCTATATATCTACATGTACCTATATATTTCTTTTGCCTATATCTACCTATTCCAACTTAGGTATGGACAGGGTAGGGGGTTATACTGCAGGTGGGGTGTGCCTTGTTCTTTGTGTGGACAGGGTAGGGGGTTATACTGCAGGTGGGGTGTGCCTTGTTCTTTGTGTGGACAGGGTAGGGGGTTATACTGCAGGTGGGGTGTGCCTTGTTCTTTGTGTGGACAGGGTAGGGGGTTATACTGCAGGTGGGGTGTGCATTGTTCTTTGTGTGGACGGGGTAGGGGGTTATACTGCAGGTGGGGTGTGCCTTGTTCTTTGTGTGGACAGGGTAGGGGGTTATACTGCAGGTGGGATGTGCCTTGTTATCTGTGTGGACAGGGTAGGGGGTTATACTGCAGTTGGGGTGTGCCTTGACCTTTGTGTGGAAAGGATAGGGGTTATACTGCAGGTGGGGTGTGCCTTGTTCTCTGTGGAAAGGATAGGGGGTTATACTGCAGGTTGGGTGTGCCTTGTTATCTGTGTGGAAAGAATAGGGGGTTATACTGCAGGTGGGGTGTGCCTTGATCTTTGTGTGGACAGGGTAGGGGGTTATACTGCAGGTTGGGTGTGCCTTCTTCTTGGTGTGGAAAGGATAGGGGGTTATACTGCAGGTGGGGTGTGCCTTGTTCTCTGTGGAAAGGATAGGGGGTTATACTGCAGGTGGGGTGTGCCTTGTTCTCTGTGTGGAAAGGATAGGGGTTATACTGCAGGTGGGGTGTGCCTTGTTCTTTGTGTGGAAAGGATAGGGGGTTATACTGCAGGTGGGGTGTGCCTTGTTCTCTGTGTGGAAAGGATAGGGGGTTATACTGCAGGTGGGATGTGCCTTGTTCTTTGTGTGGAAAGGATAGGGGGTTATACTGCAGGTGGGGTGTGCCTTGTTCTTTGTGTGGAAAGGATAGGGGGTTATACTGCAGGTGGGGTGTGCCTTGTTCTCTGTGTGGACAGGATAGGGGGTTATACTGCAGGTGGGGTGTGCCTTGACCTTTGTGTGGAAAGGATAGGGGGTTATACTTCAGGTGGGGTGTGCCTTGTTCTTTGTGTGGAAAGGATGGGGGGTTATACTGCAGGTGGGGTGTGTCTTGTTCTTTGTGTGGAAAGAATAGGGGGTTATACTGCAGGTGGGGTGTGCCTTGTTCTTTGTGTGGAAAGGATAGGGGGTTATACTGCAGGTGGGGTGTGCCTTGTTCTCTGTGTGGAAAGGATAGGGGGTTATACTGCAGGTGGGATGTGCCTTGTTCTTTGTGTGGAAAGGATAGGGGGTTATACTGCAGGTGGGGTGTGCCTTGTTCTTTGTGTGGAAAGGATAGGGGGTTATACTGCAGGTGGGGTGTGCCTTGTTCTTTGTGTGGAAAGGATAGGGGGTTATACTGCAGGTGGGGTGTGTCTTGTTCTTTGTGTGGAAAGAATAGGGGGTTATACTGCAGGTGGGGTGTGCCTTGTTCTTGGTGTGGAAAGGATAGGGGGTTATACTGAAGGTGGGGTGTGCCTTGTTCTCTGTGTGGACAGGGTAGGGGGTTATACTGCAGGTGGGGTGTGCCTTGTTCTTTGTGTGGAAAGGATAGGGGGTTATACTGCAGGTGGGGTGTGCCTTGTTCTCTGTGTGGAAAGGATAGGGGGTTATACTGCAGGTGGGGTGTGCCTTGTTCTTTGTGTGGAAAGGATAGGGGGTTATACTGCAGGTGGGGTGTGTCTTGTTCTTTGTGTGGAAAGAATAGGGGGTTATACTGCAGGTGGGGTGTGCCTTGTTCTTTGTGTGGAAAGGATAGGGGGTTATACTGCAGGTGAGGTGTGCCTTGTTCTTTGTGTGGAAAGGATAGGGGGTTATACTGCAGGTGGGGTGTGCCTTGTTCTCTGTGTGGAAAGGATAGGGGGTTATACTGCAGGTGGGATGTGCCTTGTTCTTTGTGTGGAAAGGATAGGGGGTTATACTGCAGGTGGGGTGTGCCTTGTTCTTTGTGTGGAAAGGATAGGGGGTTATACTGCAGGTGGGGTGTGCCTTGTTCTCTGTGTGGACAGGATAGGGGGTTATACTGCAGGTGGGGTGTGCCTTGACCTTTGTGTGGAAAGGATAGGGGGTTATACTTCAGGTGGGGTGTGCCTTCTTCTTTGTGTGGAAAGGATAGGGGGTTATACTGCAGGTGGGGTGTGTCTTGTTCTTTGTGTGGAAAGGATAGGGGGTTATACTTCAGGTGGGGTGTGCCTTGTTCTTTGTGTGGAAAGGATAGGGGGTTATACTGCAGGTGGGGTGTGCCTTGTTCTCTGTGTGGACAGGGTAGGGGGTTATACTGCAGGTGGGGTGTGCCTTGTTCTTTGTGTGGAAAGGATAGGGGGTTATACTGCAGGTGGGGTGTGCCTTGTTCTCTGTGTGGAAAGGATAGGGGGTTATACTGCAGGTGGGGTGTGCCTTGTTCTTTGTGTGGAAAGGATAGGGGGTTATACTGCAGGTGGGGTGTGTCTTGTTCTTTGTGTGGAAAGAATAGGGGGTTATACTGCAGGTGGGGTGTGCCTTGTTCTTTGTGTGGAAAGGATAGGGGGTTACACTGCAGGTGGGGTGTGCCTTGTTCTTTGTGTGGACGGGGTAGGGGGTTATACTGCAGGTGGGGTGTGCCTTGTTCTTTGTGTGGACAGGGTAGGGGGTTATACTGCAGGTTGGATGTGCCTTGTTCTTTGTGTGGAAAGGATAGGGGGTTATACTGCAGGTGGGATGTGCCTTGTTATCTGTGTTGACAGGGTAGGGGGTTATACTGCAGTTGGGGTGTGCCTTGACCTTTGTGTGGACGGGGTAGGGGGTTATACTTCAGGTGGGGTGTGCCTTGTTCTCTGTGTGGACAGGGTAGGGGGTTATACTGCAGGTGGGGTGTGCCTTGTTCTTGGTGTGGAAAGGATAGGGGGTTATACTGCAGGTGGGGTGTGCCTTGTTCTCTGTGTGGAAAGGATAGGGGGTTATACTGCAGGTGGAGTGTGCCTTGTTCTTTGTGTGGAAAGGATAGGGGGTTATACTGCAGGTTGGGTGTGCCTTGTTCTTTGTGTGGAAAGGATAGGGGGTTATACTGCAGGTGGGGTGTGCCTTGTTCTCTGTGTGGACAGGATAGGGGGTTATACTGCAGGTGGGGTGTGCCTTGACCTTTGTGTGGAAAGGATAGGGGGTTATACTTCAGGTGGGGTGTACCTTGTTCTCTGTGTGGAAAGGAAAGGGGGTTATACTGCAGGTGGGGTGTGTCTTGTTCTTTGTGTGGAAAGAATAGGGGGTTATACTGCAGGTGGGGTGTGCCTTGTTCTTTGTGTTGAAAGGATAGGGGGTTATACTGCAGGTGGGGTGTGCCTTGGTCTCTGTGTGGACAGGGTAGGGGGTTATACTGCAGGTGGGGTGTGCCTTGTTCTTTGTGTGGACAGGATAGGGGGTTATACTGCAGGTGGGGTGTGCCTTGTTCTCTGTTTGGAAAGGATAGGGGGTTATACTGCAGGTGGGGTGTGCCTTGTTCTTAGTGTGGAAAGGATAGGGGGTTATACTTCAGGTGGGGTGTGTCTTGTTCTTTGTGTGGAAAGAATTGGGGGTTATACTGCAGGTGGGGTGTGCCTTGTTCTTTGTGTGGAAAGGATAGGGGGTTATACTGCAGGTGGGGTGTGCCTTGTCCTCTGTGTGGACAGGGTAGGGGGTTATACTGCAGGTGGGGTGTGCCTTGTTCTTTGTGTGGAAAGGATAGGGGGTTATACTGCAGGTGGGGTGTGCCTTGTTCTCTGTGTGGAAAGGATAGGGGGTTATACTACAGGTGGGATGCGCCTTGTTATCTGTGGGGAGACATCCTAGTCAAAGCAATGCCATTCTATATAAATGTACTAAATGTGTGTTAGGGAAGAGAATATATGGATGTCAACTTCTTTATTATGAGGAACACAACGTTTCGGAGTATATGCTTACTCCTTCATCAAGTGAATGTTCACCTGATGAAGGAGTAAGTGTATACTCCGAAACGTTGTGTTCCTCATAATAAAGACGTTGACATCCATATATTCTCTTCCTTATGTTTATGTTTGTTTTTCGTGTATTTCCAGGAACCGAGTTACAGAGCACGAGACAGTGGCTGTTGTTGCACCTACGGAGACAAATAAGTGACAATGTGGACAGTGGTTCTTGCTGTGATGGTAGCTCTGCTACCGTGTGTGACCCCCCAGTATAGTTCCGGCACCCCCCGGGTGTGGCACGTCAACCAGTTCCCCGACCCCTGGTGGTTCCCCGAGCAGTGTAACCGTGGCAACAAATCGGCAATCTGTGATCCTAATGGCGTCATCACCAGACAACAAGGTCAGCAAACAGGGGTTCATCGGGCTAAGTCGGGGTTCACCTGGCCGAACAGGCGTTGTGATGAGGCCATCCGGCCAAACAAACATCAGCTTCATATCACTTAGCTATCATACTTCATGTCAATAGGCTGCACATTCTTATATGCTCAATTATTCCGCTATGTAATACAGAGGTGGGACATTTCTATTAGTATCCATGTCCTTTATGGACCGTCACTCGCTATGATGTCACCCCCTCACTCACTCAGGATCACTCATTATACTGACACAAACAAATTGTTATATTTATTCTTTCAAAAATAACGTCATGGTAAAATGTACAATTATGTAAAAAATATACAGCAGTAAAAGAGGGTGTAAAGGTTGGTTGCTGAAACAAAATATTTGTAACACACCGAGTCGAATTAGACAAGGTTACGTTTTTTATCCCTGTCCTGTTTATATTTGTTCGTTATTAATGAGCTTGTCCTAGAAGTGTATGCTGCTTGTGATCAGGTTATATTTGTTATCCAAAATATGAAAATCGGATGTTACACCTATTTGCCGTTGACATACTTTTTTCTCGATCAGGCCTGCAGAGACAACAAGGTGTTTTAAATACACATTGTTCGACATTGCGATTGTGCGTAAATCTCGGGAGATCAAATGTTGCTGTATTTAGAAATGGGATAATGCCTCAGTATGAATCCTGGACACTGGACAATGTAAAGATAAAGACGGTAACTTACTACAGATATCTGAGAATGATGTGTTCCTCGCGGTTCTTCGAGTCTAAAACTCTTGCCATGCAGGCACGTACGACAATGGGCCCAGTTTTCATTTGTTCAGTTATAACAGATGTATAGACTTCTCCACTGCTTGTGAAAAATTTGACAACACAATATTGAAGTATGGTTCTGAAATAGGGGTATTACATATCATAACGCAATTGCAGAAATACAAGCATGCTATTTTAAACGTTTTCTTTGTGTGGGTAAATTCGCAGCTTGTTTGGGTGAAGCGGGACGCCAGTGAATGTTTCTAAATACGCAATTGAGGTTAATGAAGTACTGGATAAACTTTGGCTATGATATTCTGTAAACTATTATCAAAGTCGTTAGTGATGTTCTTGTTATTGCTATTCAGCTTATAATGCAAATAATAAAATAAACAGAACGAGCTCAATATATCATTACAATACGGTACATGATGAAATTCACAGATAATTGGGAAAACCTTGGTTGTTCAGGTTTACGATTATTGCAGGTCGGAGAGGATGCATTGACAAAGTAGAGACCGGGGATACAGCTTTATATTTTGCAAAAGATGGTTTAGATGAAGCAACTGTTGGTCAAATTATTATGTCAGTTAAGAGTAATTCCAGAATAGAAGTTTTGAGACTCTCCCTGTGTTCCGGGAAGCCCTTCAGCTGTTATGTTTATTGCGCAGACCCCCTTGTAACAACAGGCATTGAAACACAACAATTTCATGATAGTTTGTTTAACAACGTTTCCTCTACTTCATGACAATGTCTGAAATTATGATGACGAGTTGGCACGGACAAATTAATAACTTTCATGACATTTAAGAAGAAGTGTTGCTTTGGGATTTGTGTTGTATTTCATCGGTACTATTTTGCAGCAAGCTATAGTTACAGCAATGTGTAAATTTCTAATATCTCTTCACAACTTTCGAGTCCACATTATACGTTAAACGTCAGCGGTAAAACATCGGATACGGAATGGATGTAGATTCTGTGTCCTTCATTCACCAGAGGCTGAATACAATGTATTTTGTACATGTAGGAAATATACCAGTACTCACTGGAGAAATAGTTTTCTTACCACATTACAGAAATATCTTAAAGGTAAAATTATGTTTGCAAATCTCTTCAACATATGTCATATAAAGAAGTTTGAAGTTTAATGGTTTTAACTTAATGTAAATTATTTATAATTAGATCGGGAAAGTTGTCACAGGCTGGACATGTGATTTTAATATAACTGATCTTTCAAAGGTACTTTATGCTATTTGGCCTGAATTACGAAATAAAGTTGATTGATTGATTGATTGATTGATTGATTGATTGATTGATTGATTGATTGATTGATTGATTGATTGATTGATTCGAATTATCTTGCCCTTCCTGATCTTATTGATGTGCATCTCTTTTCCAGCGGATGATATCGACCGGTTGATCGAGGCTGTTGCTGTGGACACGCGGTGCCCGTGCTACGACTGTGTCACCAATCAGCGCGGTTACGTCATCCGCGTGGCTCTGATGCACCAGATGGAAAACCTCCTGGAGTAAGTACACTGGAACCTCTGTTCCATCCTCGCGGGTCAGGGGCATATGTCAATGCTCGTTACTTGTGTCTCTATGTATGCCACGACAACATGACAACAGCCGCGGCCAAGGCGTATGTCTACTGATAGACCAGGCAGGGCATAGAACGTGTATCTACTAATAGAACGGCCCAGGACCATGGTCTATATCTACTGATAGAACGCACAGGACTATAGTGTACATCTACTGATAGAACGGCCAGGGCTTATGGTGTATATCTACTGATAGAACGGCCAGGGACTATGGTGTATATCTACTGATAGAACGGCCAGGGCTTATGGTGTATATCTACTGATAGAACGGCCAGGGCTTATGGTGTATATCTACTGATAGAACGGCCAGGGCCTATGGTGTATAACTACTGATAGAACGGCCAGGGCTTATGGTGTATATCTACTGAGGAAACGGCCAGGGCTTATGGTGTATATCTACTGATAGAACGGCCTAGGGCCATGATATATATCTGCTGATAGATCACACGGAACCATAGTGTATATCTTATGATAGAACGACCACAGTTAGGGGTGTCTATCTACAGATAGAAAGGTCACAGCTAGGGGTATCTATCTACTGATGGAACGGACACAGCTAGGGGTGTCTATCTACTGATAGAACGGCCAAAGTTAGGAGTGTCTATTTATTGATAGAACGGCCAGGGCTTTTGGTGTATATCTACTGATAGAACGACCACAGTTAGGGGTGTCTATCTACTGATAGAACGACCACAGTTACGGGTGTCTATCTACTGGTTGAACGGCCAGGGCTTTTGGTGTATATCTACTGATAGAACGACCACAGTTACGGGTGTCTATCTACTTATAGAACGGCCACAGTCAGGGGTGTTTATGTACTGATAGAACGGCCAGGGCTTTTGGTGTATATCTACTGATAGAACGACCACAGTTAGGGGTGTCTATCTACTGATAGAATTACCAAAGTTAGGGGTGTCTATCTACTGATAGAACGGCCACAGTTAGGGTGTCTATCTACTGATAGAACGGTCACAGTTAGGGTGTCTATCCACTGATAGAGCGGCCACAGTTAGGGGTGTCTATCTACTGATAGAACGACCACAGTTAGGGGTGTCTATTTACTGATAGAACGGCCACAGTTAGGGGTGTCTATCTACTGATAGAACGGCCACAGTTAGGGGTGTCTATCTACTGATAGAACGGCCACAGTTAGGTATGTTTATCTTCTGATAGAACGGCCACAGTTAGGGGTGTCTATCTACTGATAGAATGGCCACAGTTAGGTATGTCTATCTTCTGATAGAACGGCCACAGTTAGGTATGTCTATCTTCTGATAGAACGGCCACAGTTAGGTATGTCTATCTACTGATAGAACGGCCACAGTTAGGGGTGTCTATCTACTGATAGAACGGCCACAGTTAGGGGTGTCTATCTACTGATAGAACGGCCACAGTTAGGGGTGTCTATCTACTGATAGAACAGTTAGTGAATGACTTGACTGCCTACCACCTGAATCATCACCAGACGTATTTACCAGGCCTGCTGCACTGTCTGCTGGATCACTGACGCCCATCCCGCAGAACAGGTTTACATTTTAAATGAATAAGACGAGCAATGTAAACATGTTACGTCAACAAGCTGAGGTGTGTACCGTCACCTGATGAAACCCACGCAAACACTTTTCCCCGTACGTTACGTTGCAGCATCCCCTCAACGCTCAACAGCGAGACAGTGTCAGTCCAACCACACTATTGGAGTCCCGGAGACTCTGTCAGTAAACGTAATATCCAAATTATTGGAGACACGGAGACAGTGTCAGTCCTATCCACACTATTGGAGTCTCGGAGGCCCTTTCAGTAAACGTAATATCCAAATTATTTGAGGCTTGGAGACAGTGTCAGTCCTATCCACACTATTGGAGTCCCGGAGACTCTGTCAGTAAACGTAATATCCAAATTATTGGAGACACGGAGACAGTGTCAGTCCTATCCACACTATTGGAGTCTCGGAGGCCCTTTCAGTAAACGTAATATCCAAATTATTTGAGGCTTGGAGACAGTGTCAGTCCTATCCACACTATTGGAGTCCCGGAGACCCTGTCAGTAAACGTAATATCCAAATTATTGGAGTCTTGGAGACAGTGTCAGTCCTATCCACACTATTGGAGTCTCGGAGACCCTGTCAGTAAACGTAATATCCAAATTATTGGAGTCTTGGAGACAGTGTCAGTCCTATCCACAATATTGGAGTCTCGGAGACCCTGTCAGTAAAAGTAATATCCACATTATTGGAGTCTCGGAGACCCTGTCAGTAAAAGTAATATCCACATAATTGGAGTCTCGGAGACCCTGTCAGTAAAAGTAATATCAACATTATTGGAGTCTCGGAGACTCTGTCAGTAAAAGTAATATCCACATAATTGGAGACACTGAGACATACCATGGTACCCTCTGGTCCAGCACTAGGGTTGCGATACCATGTTGTGATGGCTCGAGTTGAGGCCCCCTTTGGTGAAGACTAGGCTTAAAGTACCATGTGGTCTGAGCTAGGGGCTAATGTTTCTTGTGGTCTAAGCTAGGGGCTAATGTATCTTGTGGTCTAAGCTAGGGGCTAATGTACCTTGTGGTCTAAGCTGGGGGTTAATGTATCTTGTGGTCTAAGGTAGGGGCTAATGTATCGTGTGGTCTAGGTTGGGGGGTTAAGGTATCATATGATCTAAGCTGGGGTTAATGTATCTTGGGTCTAAGCTAGGGGCTAATGTATCTTATTGTCTAAGCTGGGGGCTTATTTATCTTGGGTCTTAGCTGGGGGCTAATGTATGTTGTGGTCTAGGTTGAGAGTTAAGGTATCATGTGGTCTAAGCTTGGGGTTAATGTATCTTGTGGTCTTAGCTGGGGTTAATGTATCTTGTGATCTAGGTTGGGGGCTAATGTATCTTATGGTCTAGGTTGGGGGTTAATGTATCTTGTGATCTAGGTTGGGGGTTAATGTATCTTGTGGTCTTAGCTGTGGGCTAATGTATCTTGTGGTCTTAGCTGTGGGCTAATGTATCTTGTGGTCTTAGCTGGGGGCTAATGTATCTTGTGGTCTAGGTTGGGGGTTAATGTATCTTGTGATCTAGGTTGGGGGTTAATGTATCTTGTGGTCTTAGCTGTGGGCTAATGTATCTTGTGGTCTTAGCTGTGGGCTAATGTATCTTGTGGTCTTAGCTGTGGGCTAATGTATCTTGTGGTCTTAGCTGGGGTTAATGTATCTTGTGGTCTTAGCTGGGGGCTAATGTATCTTGTGGTCTTAGCTGGGGGCTAATGTATCTTGTGGTCTAGGTTGGGGGCTAATGTATCTTGTGGTCTAGGTTGGGGGTTAATGTATCTTATGGTCTTAGCTGGGGGCTAATGTATCTTGTGGTCTAGGTTGGGGGTTAATGTATCTTGTGGTCTAGGTTGGGGGCTAATGTATCTTGTGGTCTTAGCTGTGGGCTAATGTATCTTGTGGTCTTAGCTGTGGGCTAATGTATCTTGTGGTCTTAGCTGTGGGCTAATGTATCTTGTGGTCTTAGCTGGGGGCTAATGTATCTTATGGTCTTAGCTGGGGGCTAATGTATCTTGTGGTCTAGGTTGGGGGCTAATGTATCTTGTGGTCTAGGTTGGGGGCTAATGTATCTTGTGGTCTAGGTTGGGGGCTAATGTATCTTGTGGTCTAGGTTGGGGGTTAATGTATCTTGTGGTCTTAGCTGGGGGCTAATGTATCTTATGGTCTAAGCTGGGGGCTTATTTATCTTGGGTCTTAGCTGGGGGCTAATGTATGTTGTGGTCTAGGTTGAGAGTTAAGGTATCATGTGGTCTAAGCTTGGGGTTAATGTATCTTGTGGTCTTAGCTGGGGTTAATGTATCTTGTGATCTAGGTTGGGGGCTAATGTATCTTGTGGTCTAGGTTGGGGGTTAATGTATCTTGTGATCTAGGTTGGGGGTTAATGTATCTTGTGGTCTTAGCTGTGGGCTAATGTATCTTGTGGTCTTAGCTGTGGGCTAATGTATCTTGTGGTCTTAGCTGGGGGCTAATGTATCTTGTGGTCTAGGTTGGGGGTTAATGTATCTTGTGATCTAGGTTGGGGGTTAATGTATCTTGTGGTCTTAGCTGTGGGCTAATGTATCTTGTGGTCTTAGCTGTGGGCTAATGTATCTTGTGGTCTTAGCTGGGGTTAATGTATCTTGTGGTCTTAGCTGGGGGCTAATGTATCTTGTGGTCTTAGCTGGGGGCTAATGTATCTTGTGGTCTAGGTTGGGGGCTAATGTATCTTGTGGTCTAGGTTGGGGGTTAATGTATCTTATGGTCTTAGCTGGGGGCTAATGTATCTTGTGGTCTAGGTTGGGGGTTAATGTATCTTGTGGTCTAGGTTGGGGGCTAATGTATCTTGTGGTCTTAGCTGTGGGCTAATGTATCTTGTGGTCTTAGCTGTGGGCTAATGTATCTTGTGGTCTTAGCTGTGGGCTAATGTATCTTGTGGTCTTAGCTGGGGGCTAATGTATCTTATGGTCTTAGCTGGGGGCTAATGTATCTTGTGGTCTAGGTTGGGGGCTAATGTATCTTGTGGTCTAGGTTGGGGGCTAATGTATCTTGTGGTCTTAGCTGGGGTTAATGTATCTTGTGGTCTTAGCTGGGGGCTAATGTATCTTGTGGTCTAGGTTGGGGGCTAATGTATCTTGTGGTCTAGGTTAGGGGTTAAGGTAGCATGTGGTCTATGCTGGGGCTTATGTATCTTGTGGTCCAGGTTGGGGGTTAAGGTAGCATGTGGTCTGGGCTTGGGGTTAATGTATCATGTGGTCTAGGGTGGGGGTTAATGTGTCATGTGGTCTAGGGTGGGGGTTAATGTATCATGTGGTCTAGGTTGGGGGGTTAAGGTATCATATGATCTAAGCTGGGGTTAATGTATCTTGGGTCTAAGCTAGGGGCTAATGTATCTTATGGTCTAAGCTGGGGGCTTATTTATCTTGTGTCTTAGCTGGGGGCTAATGTATGTTGTGGTCTAGGTTGAGAGTTAAGGTATCATGTGGTCTAAGCTTGGGGTTAATGTATCTTGTGGTCTTAGCTGGGGTTAATGTATCTTGTGATCTAGGTTGGGGGCTAATGTATCTTGTGGTCTAGGTTGGGGGTTAATGTATCTTGTGATCTAGGTTGGGGGTTAATGTATCTTGTGGTCTTAGCTGGGGGTTAATGTATCTTGTGGTCTTAGCTGGGGGCTAATGTATCTTGTGGTCTTAGCTGGGGGCTAATGTATCTTGTGGTCTAGGTTGGGGGTTAATGTATCTTGTGATCTAGGTTGGGGGTTAATGTATCTTGTGGTCTTAGCTGTGGGCTAATGTATCTTGTGGTCTTAGCTGTGGGCTAATGTATCTTGTGGTCTTAGCTGGGGGCTAATGTATCTTGTGGTCTTAGTTGGGGGTTAATGTATCTTGTGATCTAGGTTGGGGGTTAATGTATCTTGTGGTCTTAGCTGTGGGCTAATGTATCTTGTGGTCTTAGCTGTGGGCTAATGTATCTTGTGGTCTTAGCTGGGGGTTAATGTATCTTGTGGTCTAGGTTGGGGGCTAATGTATCTTGTGGTCTAGGTTGGGGGTTAATGTATCTTGTGGTCTAGGTTGGGGGTTAATGTATCTTGTGGTCTAGGTTGGGGGCTAATGTATCTTGTGGTCTTAGCTGTGGGCTAATGTATCTTGTGGTCTTAGCTGGGGGCTAATGTATCTTGTGGTCTTAGCTGTGGGCTAATGTATCTTGTGGTCTTAGCTGGGGGCTAATGTATCTTGTGGTCTTAGCTGGGGGTTAATGTATCTTGTGGTCTTAGCTGGGGGTTAATGTATCTTGTGGTCTAGGTTGGGGGCTAATGTATCTTGTGGTCTTAGCTGTGGGCTAATGTATCTTGTGGTCTTAGCTGGGGGTTAATGTATCTTGTGGTCTTAGCTGGGGGCTAATGTATCTTGTGGTCTAGGTTGGGGGCTAATGTATCTTGTGGTCTTAGCTGGGGTTAATGTATCTTGTGGTCTTAGCTGGGGTTAATGTATCTTGTGGTCTTAGCTGGGGTTAATGTATCTTGTGGTCTTAGCTGGGGGCTAATGTATCTTGTGGTCTTAGCTGGGGGCTAATGTATCTTGTGGTCTTAGCTGGGGGCTAATGTATCTTGTGGTCTTAGCTGGGGTTAATGTATCTTGTGGTCTTAGCTGGGGTTAATGTATCTTGTGGTCTTAGCTGTGGGCTAATGTATCTTGTGGTCTTAGCTGTGGGTTAATGTATCTTATGGTCTTAGCTGGGGGCTAATGTATCTTGTGGTCTAGGTTGGGGGTTAATGTATCTTGTGGTCTAGGTTGGGGGCTAATGTATCTTGTGGTCTTAGCTGTGGGCTAATGTATCTTGTGGTCTTAGCTGGGGGCTAATGTATCTTGTGGTCTAGGTTGGGGGCTAATGTATCTTGTGGTCTAGGTTAGGGGTTAAGGTAGCATGTGGTCTATGCTGGGGCTTATGTATCTTGTGGTCCAGGTTGGGGGTTAAGGTAGCATGTGGTCTGGGCTTGGGGTTAATGTATCATGTGGTCTAGGGTGGGGGTTAATGTGTCATGTGGTCTAGGGTGGGGGTTAATGTATCATGTGGTCTAGGGTGGGGGTTAATGTATCATGTGGTCTAGGGTGGGGGTTAATGTATCATGTGGTGTAGGGTGGGGGTTAAGGTAGCATGTGGTCTGGGCTGGGGGTTAATGTATCATGTGGTCTGGGTTGGGGGTTAATGTATCATGTGGTCTAGGGTGGGGGTTAATGTATCATGTGGTCTAGGGTGGGGGTTAATGTATCATGTGGTCTAGGCTTGGGGTTAATGTATCATGTGGTCTAGGGTGGGGGTTAATGTATCATGTGGTCTAGGGTGGGGGTTAATGCATCATGTGGTCTATGCTGGGGTTAATGTATCTTGTGGTCTATGCTGGGGTTAATGTAAAATGTGGTCTAGGCTGGGGGTTAATGTATCATGTGGTCTAGGCTGGGGGTTAATGTATCATGTGGTCTAGGGTGGGGGTTAATGTATCATGTGGTCTATGCTTGGGTTAATGTATCATGTGGTCTATGCTTGGGTTAATGTATCATGTGGTCTAGGCTGGGGGTTAATGTATCATGTGGTCTAGGGTGGGGGTTAAGGTAGCATGTGGTCTAGGCTGGGGGGTAATGTCTCTTGTGGCCTGGGCTGGGGGTTTAGGTATGTTGTGGTCTAAGGTCGGGGTTAAGGTGTCATGTGCGGAGGGACACTTCAGTGGATATGTCCGTCTGTTGTGGACCACCCAGTGCTAAGGCTGCACGTATAGCTGGTCTGAACTATGTTCAAGGGAAGATGAGGGAATCATGGACCGGCTGAAGAACGCCCGACTGTTCGCCTATCTCCTCACAAAGCGATGGAAGCTGACCGGCAACTGTAACGAAACTCTCCTCATCGTCTACTCCAAGGCCGACAACGTGGTACGTCATCAACTGCAGAACATCAGCCTTGAGAAACATATATGCTACTCTCTGCTAGGTTAGAGGATATGTGGATGGGTGTTTATGTTACTCAATGATAGGTTAGAGGATATGTGTGTGGTGTGCGTTACTCTCTGATAGGTTAGAGGATATGTGGGTGGTTGGTTTATGTTACTCACTGCTAGGTTAGAGGTTATGTGGTCGAATATTGTCTGTTGTTCTGTGCTAGGTTAGAGGATATGTCTTCGGTTCATGTTACTCGCTGCTAGCTTAGAGGATATGAGTGTTGTTTGTGTATGTTACTCTCTGCCAGGTTAGAGGATATGTGGGTGGTGTATGTTACTCCGTGAGGGGTTAGAGGATATGTGGGTGTTGTCTGTTACTCTGTGCTAGGTTAGAGGATATGTGGTTATGTGATGTATTTTACCAACTGATAGGTTAGAGGATATGTGGGTCTTCGATTCATGTTACTCGCTGCTAGGTTAGAGGATGTGAGTGTTCTTGGTGTATGTTACTCTCTGCCAGGTTAGAGGATATGTGGGTGGTGTATTTTACTCCCTGATAGGTTAGAGGATATAAGGGTGTTCTCTGTTACTCTGTGCTAGGTTAGAGGATATTTGGTAGTGTGATGTATGTTACCCACTGATAGGTTAGAGGATATGTGGGTGGTGGGTGTTACTAAACTGATAGGTTAGAGGATATGTGGGTGGGTGGTGTATGTTACCCACTGATAGGTTTGATGATATGTCGGTGGTGTGTGTTACTCTCTGCTAGGTTAGAGGATATGTGGAGGGGTGTTGTCTGTTTCGCTCTGCTAGGTTAGAGGATAAGTGGGTGGGTGTTGTCTGTTGCCCACTGGTTAGAGGCTATGCCTATGGTGTCGTGCTATAGACAATGTCTTTGCTAATGTTCCAGCTGTACACGATGACGGGCAAGTCAGCCGGCATGACGTTGAAGGACAACCTGATTGTGGAGATCTCAGTGGATGTGAGACCTTTCTTTGATGATGAGGAGACGATCGCTGAGGGGATCAAGGAGATGATTAGACGATACAGGTACGGTCAGACCACAGACGAAAACAGAAGAGCAGGTTGCCACGACATAACTATGATACCACATGCATAGTCGATACCACAACGGAATATCAAACACGTTTCAGACGCTTCTTGCAGACTTATGTTTCCTATCACTGTGTTTCCTATTACATCGTTGATACCACAGCTACTGACATCGTTGATACCACAGCTACTGTCCCTATCCATGTTTCAGGGCCGTCGCCAGGACATCGTTGATACCACAGCTACTGTCCCTATCCATGTTTCAGGGACGTCGTCGGGACATCGTTGATACCACAGCTACTGTTCCTATCCATGTTTCAGGGCCGTCGCCAGGACATCGTTGATACCACAGCTACTGTCCCTATCCATGTTTCAGGGACGTCGTCGGGACATCGTTGATACCACAGCTACTGTTCCTATCCATGTTTCAGGGCCGTCGCCAGGACATCGTTGATACCACAGCTACTGTCCCTATCCATGTTTCAGGGACGTCGTCGGGACATCGTTGATACCACAGCTACTGTTCCTATCCATGTTTCAGGGCCGTCGTCGGGACATCGTTGATACCACAGCTACTGTCCCTATCCATGTTTCAGGGCCGTCGCCAGGACATCGTTGATACCACAGCTACTGTTCCTATCCATGTTTCAGGGCCGTCGTCAGGACATCGTTGATACCACAGCTAATGTTCCTATCCATGTTTCAGGGCCGTCGTCAGGACATCGTTGATACCACAGCTACTGTTCCTATCCATGTTTCAGGGACGTCGTCAGGACATCGTTGATACCACAGCTACTGTTCCTATCCATGTTTCAGGGACGTCGTCGGGACATCGTTGATACCACAGCTACTGTCCCTATCCATGTTTCAGGGACGTCGTCGGGACATCGTTGATACCACAGCTACTGTTCCTATCCATGTTTCAGGGCCGTCGTCGGGACATCGTTGATACCACAGCTACTGTCCCTATCCATGTTTCAGGGACGTCGTCGGGACATCGTTGATACCACAGCTACTGTTCCTATCCATGTTTCAGGGCCGTCGTCGGGACATCGTTGATACCACAGCTACTGTCCCTATCCATGTTTCAGGGCCGTCGCCAGGACATCGTTGATACCACAGCTACTGTTCCTATCCATGTTTCAGGGCCGTCGTCAGGACATCGTTGATACCACAGCTAATGTTCCTATCCATGTTTCAGGGCCGTCGTCAGGACATCGTTGATACCACAGCTACTGTTCCTATCAATGTTTCAGGGCAGTCGTCAGGACATCGTTGATACCACAGCTACTGTTCCTATCAATGTTTCAGGGCAGTCGTCAGGACATCGTTGATACCCGAGCTAATGTTCCTATCTATGTTTCAGGGCCGTCTTCAAGAACACCTACTCCAGGGACGATGCTGGCACCGGTTCATTCCCTCGTGACAAGGACAGCGCCGCCGGAGTGTTCACCTCTTCACCTGTTTTGTGTTTGTTGGCCATGGTGATGCTAATCCTCTCTTAACTTCCTATTTCCATACTTCTAATATAACTGTGATGAATATGTACATCCAATATGCCGTTACATTCACACCAAGCGCTGTCCTATAACTGCAGTTCTGCTAACGCTGTCACACCAAGCGGCGTAAACCAAACTAGAAATATTCGCCCTGGAGAGTCCGATACCGGGTGACATACTACACTGAACCGAGGACATCGTGCAGCCGGGAAATGGCTCGTGAACCTACACACCGTGCACACACACACACACACACACACACACACACACACACACACACACACACACACACACACACACACACACACACACAGACACACACACACACACTCACACTCACACAGACACACACACACACACACACACACACACACACACACACACACACACACACACACACACACTCACACAGACACACACACACACGTGTGTCACGTTTGCAAAGCTGACAATGCGGACGGATCTGCTTATGCGAGTTACTCTATTACACCGTTAGAGCTGATACATTTATTTATACATCCAATATAGGATATTTATATTTACGTTTTGACGTTTTCTTATTTGACTTACTTAAAATATGACTGATTTGAAGAAATGTAGCCGACAAGAAAATGATTTCGAGTGTTTACTATGTTGGTAGTGTGGCTGTTATGTTAGCATGTGTCACCGCTGTGCTTTCGGTCACCTTGTTTTGATACCTCAGACCTTCATCTAATGGACGGGGGGAATTCTTTATGAGTTTTGCCCCGGAGAGAGTGGGTTATGTGTGTTATTTTAAATAAAGAAAGCAAAGTTCAACGAAAGGGCATTGTCTCTTTAGACATCTTGCATAATACCGGGTGTGTTGGCCTCTGGCTGGACTAACGTGGTTCTGGCCGGGGTGCACGTGCACTTACAATCACAATAGAAAAACGAACGAATAGACTTTATGAAAATATATACTCAGGAAAGTGTAATAATTCTTCGCACCCAAAGCTATATACTGTTTTATATATATTGAACATAGATGATATTTACTCCACCATGGTGCTATTATATTCCTGGTACATGTATCTGTGCTTGACCTGATGAATGCATCTGGCCATCTTCCCGAGGCAAGGGAGTTAACTCACCAAATGTCTAGTTTCCACGTGTATAGCCAGTTCGCTCCCTTGACTCGGGAAGATGGTATGTAGTGTCTATAGCCCGTGTCACATCAGGGATGATCTCACCAGCAGCAGTACAGGGACCCGGGAACAAGTAATGCTTATCTTATTGGATTCCTACGTAGTTCAAACAATTCAATAGGTATAAATTGCTTCATTGACTAATAATGTTCGTTTAGATAAAACAAATATATGTAAATTAGAATAGAGAGACTGGGCGTGATTGGTGGAGCAGTGGTGTTGCCTTGCACGGATGTGGTCAGTAGATGTTCCTGAAGGCGGAGCGGTGATGTTGCCTTGCACGGATGTGGTCAGTAGATGTTCCTGAAGGCGGAGCGGTGGTGTTGCCTTGCACGGATGTGGTCAGTAGATGTTCCTGAAGGCGGAGCGGTGGTGTTGCCTTTCACGGATGTGGTCAGTAGATGTTCCTGAAGGCGGAGCGGTGGTGTTGCCTTGCACGGATGTGGTCAGTAGATGTTCTTGAAGGCGGAGCGGTGGTGTTGCCTTGCACGGATGTGGTCAGTAGATGTTCCTGAAGGCGGAGCGGTGGTGTTGCCTTGCACGGATGTGGTCAGTAGATGTTCCTGAAAGCGGAGCGGTGGTGTTGCCTTGCACGGATGTGGTCAGTAGATGTTCCTGAAGGCGGAGCGGTGGTGTTGCCTTGCACGGATATGGTCAGTAGATGTTCCTGAAGGCGGAGCGGTGGTGTTGCCTTGCACGGATGTGGTCAGTAGATGTTCCTGAAGACACGGCAGCAGAGTCCCGTCATCTCCTGGAAGAATCCTCCTTGACCACACTTGCATCTGAACATCGGCCCAAACATCTACCGCAGCGGCAGCGTCACTGCTTCACTGCAAGTTCAGTCGTTGTTGTATATCTTGAACAGAGGATATTATTGTGTCTTGTGTTTATTTAACTGTGTTAGATTTCTATGAAGTGCTTGTATATAACTAAGTGCAGTCATTGTCATTAAACTCTTTCGTTATTCTTATTCGCAGTGTTGTAATCCTTCCAAGGCGCTAATAGCGTTATACACATTATTGTAAGTCCTTGCAAGGCGATCGGGTGGTCAGGCTCGCTGACTTGGTGGATGCATACCATCGTATCCCAATTGCGTGGATCGATGCTCATGATGTCAAACACTTGAATGTCTTGTTCAGACTCGATTATTTACAGACCGCCGTCATAAAGCTGGAATATTGCTGAGTGCGGCGTTAAACAACAAACAAACAAACAAACAAAAAAACCTTACAAGGCGCTAATAGTGTGATACACATACTTTGCCTCTTAAAATGTGTCATTAAAGATGTATTACAGCCGTTTCAATCAGCACCACCAACCGATATTTTACAACTGATTCCCACAATAATATATAAGCTTCTTGGAAGTGAAGCAGCCAACTTCTGGGAGTTACTACGTTGTACTCTTACTGAACAGGTGTTTGAGGAATACAGACGATTAGTTGAAAGGGATTTAAATGCAGCTACGTGTAGGCACACGGATATATTTTCGTATTGTGGCAGTGAAATGTTTCTTCAGAACAAGAAGAGGCGTATTTTGCTACAACACCCTATCTGGTTTGAGAAACAGTGCGAAGTCCTTAAACGAGAAACATGCAGGAAATACAAATGTATGGACAATTTACAGAGATACTTACATGCAAAAACAAACTTCAAGGAGTGTTGTAAACATAAAAGATCTAAACGCGAAGAGAAAAGAAGTGAAGCTATTAATGATGCTGGGGAAAACAATGACTGTAAAACATTTTGGGACATTGTGAAACATATTTTACGAAAAACAAGCATTCTTATACTGTGGATCCATCTGTCTGTGTTTTAGAATTATTTCAAGTGTCTTTCAAATGAAGGGTGTACAGATTTTGATGGTCAAGTAAATGACTGTTGATAACCGTCAAGGTGATGCATGTGATGCTGACCTCCTAAAAACAGATATGTTGTCATCGGAGACAACCGAGGAAGAGATTACTAAGGAAGTTGAACATCTAAGGAATGGGAAAACGGGGTGGGTGGTATTCCTACAGAATTCTTAAAACTTCAATTTAATAAGATTCTGGATCATGGAGTTTTCCCCGAAGCACGGAATATCGGCATGATTTTACCTTTGTTTAACTCAGGTTGTAAGGCGGATCCTAATAACTACCGTGGACTATTCCTACTAAATGTGACTAAGAACATGGATTGAATCACAAGCTGGTTTCAGAGAACAGTATTCTACAACAGACAACGTATTCACTTTTCAAGCAATATGCAGTAAATATCTGTGCAGACCAAAAAGACGTTTCTTTTGTGCGGTTATTGATTTTAAAAATACATTTGACGTTGTACCAAGAAAACACTTTTATTTTTGTTGTTACAGAAAGGGTGTTATGGAAAATTACACAGTATTCTAAAACATGTACGGTGCCGTAAATCTTGTTTGAAAATTAATACATGTAGTGAGACAACCCCATCATTTCATACATCTTCTGGAGTTAGTCAAGGATGCATCTTAAGTCTGCTATTGTTTATCTTCTTCATACATGAATTCGTAACAGAAATGTACACATCTTTGCATTTTTATTTCACCAAATATTGAAGACTTGATGCTCCTTCTATTTGGGGACGATGTTGTGACATTTTCATATACTGTGATTGGCCTACAGCGACTTGATTGTGTTACAACATTGGGGACTTGAAGTAAATTTGGAAAAAACCAACGTACTTGTTGTTCGGAATAGGGGTATCGTCGCTCGAAATGAAGCACGGGATATTCTTGGTAAACCGGTGAAAAATACAACCTACTACAAATATCTTGGAGACGATTTCATTTATTTCAACAATATGAAAAGTTATCCTTTTCTTGTGCGTGCAAAATAGTTGACTCTAAAATTTCACCAATATTAGTATATGCATCTGAAATATGGGAAATGAAATATCAAGAAAGTATTGAAAAAGTCCACTCAGCCGACTTCAAGAAATTTCTGTGAGTTGGAAAGTTTGCTGCTACACAAAGCTATCCTTGGTGAGACATGACGTCATTGTCTGTATATATCTACTCTGACGAGAGTTGTTAAATATTGGATTAGATATAATCTAATCCAATAAGTACAGATATCCACGGCAATGTTATAGTATGCAAAAAAGATGGATGAAATTGGAAAAACAATTTGGCCATCAGAAATACGCTAGTTTCTATTCTCTTGTTGATTTCATGTGTATGTATTGCACAAGACGTCGGGGAAGATAAACAATTCTTATACACTGATGGAATAAAATAAAGGATCGCATAGATGGTGCAAACATAAGATTTTAATACAACACTTGATCAAATGAAAGCTACATGGTAAATAATGACTTAATCTCAGTTCTTCAGTATGACCTGTGACCACCACGAGCTCTCACAACAGCCTGACAACGTCTTGGCATACTCCGAATAAATGCCCGGATTGTAGCCCTTGGAACATTATGCTACTCTTGTCTTAAACAGTCAAACATCTCGTCCAGATTACGAGGTTGATTAATGCGATCTCGCATCCGACGACCAAGAACGTCCCATAAATGTTCTATCGGGTTAACGTCTGGACTTTTAGCCGGCCTTGGAAGCACAGCGACCTGGTTCTGCCTAAAAAAATCGGCTGAAACACGAGCAGTATGTGGCCTCGCATTGTCCTGCTGATACTCGAACAACCGCCCAACTCTGTTAGCCAACGGAAGCACCACTGGGCGTAACACTTCGTCACGGTAACGAACACCAGTCAGACGACCATCCACACGAATCAAATCTGTTCGGTTGTCGTAGGTGATTCCACCCCAGACCATCATTGATCCACCCCCGTATCTGTCTTGCTGTTTGACAGTGCATGCTTGGTATCGTTCATTACGTCGTCTCCAAACACGTGTCCGGCCATCTGCTTTGTCCATATTGAAACGAGACTCATCGCTGAACATGGTGTATTGCCAACGAATGCAGCTGTCTGGCTCCATGCTGCCTTGCCCACTGTAACCTTCGCCGTTTGTGTTCTTGAGTCATCCTGATTCCTACCACGGGACGGCGACTGTTGCGTACTGTGCGATCACTTAACCGTAGATGTGTGACAGCTCTGAACTCGACATTCACTTTTGGGGCAGGTTTAAAGCGATCCCTCAAACAAATCAGCCGAATCTGACGATCTTGACGAGCTGTAGTTTTCTTTGGTCGCCCACGCCCACGTCTCATGACAACATCGCCGGTCTGCCTGCAGAGGTTCCACAGTCGTGAGAGGACACTGATGGACTTCTGAAAGTGTCTTGCAATTTCTCGCAGTAACTGGCCTGACCTCACCATCCCGATTGCCTGCCATTTCTCCTTCAAACACATGTACTGTCTTGGCATGTTTCACGCAGTTGATGTCAATGAGATCGGTCTTACAGTAGAAGACTTTATACCCCACTGTGCCATGAAAAACTACTGAAACACGTGCACTGCATGTCTTTCTATAGGTGATAGCCTGCGTTTTGGAGATGTTGACCATGTACTTCCGAAAAACGGCCACACAAAATAACAACATTCGGACTCATTGACCAAACACACTATGCGATCCCTTATTTATTTCCATCAGTATATGTTAAGACAACGAGTAACAGATATGTACATCCAGACTTGGCATGATGCAATGACACATTGTAACTATTTTATCGCATTACAGAGAACCAGAATCTTACATCAATAACCTAGAGGATCGAAACCTACGAAGAGATTTCTGAAAATTTAGAATATCTTTACTCAAGTACTCAAGTATTAGAATAAGGTATTTACCTCATTATAGTTATCCCAGCACTCAGTCAATAGTAAATTTGCTAAATACTAGAAATGTACATCTCCTTAAATCTGTTTCTCTGTTCATGAAACATGTTTCTCATTTACAAACTCTCGCGTGACCATTTATATTGTCACGTAAAACTGAACTTTAGGCCATGTGGCCATACTACTGCATAAACTACCACTACTAATAGCGTTATACACAGTATTGTTATTCCCTAGAAGGCGCCAATAGCGTTATACGCAGTATTGTAATACCTCAAAAGGCACTGATAGCGTTATACACAGTATTGTTATTCCCTACAAGGCGCCAATAGCGTTATACGAAGTATTGTAATACCTCACAAGGCACTGATAGCTTTATACACAGTATTGTAATACCTTACAAGGCGCTGATAGCGTTATACACAGTATTGTAATACCTTACAAGGCGCGAATGGCGATATACACTATTTGATCATGATTCAGAAACACACGTTCATGATCTACTCGGAATCGTACAATCTGCTCTTGGCGGAGATTTCTTATCAATATGGAAAGGGTTTTGTCGCTTTTATTTGGATGAGGAAGACTTTTTTCTGCTTGATATGTGACTTGATCTGTGACTTGATCTGTGACTTGATCTGTGACTTGATCTGATCGGCCGACAGGAAATCCTTGTTGAGTACTTTCAAGACTTATCGTGCGTATTTCCAATGTATTTTTCTTCGGAACCAGGAAGACTGGTGAGTAGAATCTGAAGGTGGTATCTATCAACTCTTCTAATACGCCGATGGCTCCCTTGTCTAGAAGCTTGTGTATTGCAGATTCGCTAACTTGGTCCCTGTCATATGGAATCGGCGTCCTACTGGATGAATCTCAAGACTTGGGCTTTGTCGGAAGTGGAGCTTGTACCCTATTTTGATAACCTCCGACAGCCAGGCGTCGTCCGTGATTGCTTCCCATTTCTCTGCGTATTGAATCAGACGATCTACGACTAGCCCTGCGGTTGGCGTTGAGTTGAGTATCGGTAGTCTTGATACGATGTCAGTGAGAGAGTCAAGGTCGACAGGATTGAAGGCTCTGCTTCAATCTCTGCCACGCTGCGTGAAGGGTTGCATGTTCTTGGAGACACTTTGAACGTGAAGATCTTTCCTTTGAGGCGGGGGCACGCCCTTACGTCACATGTCTTGAAAATATCTCTGGTTCGTTGCCCTGATGACCTTTTCGTTGACTTCTTGCAAGCTCCGTTGGAAGACCTGTGGGGCTGTAGTAGATGGTGATAACATACTTCTCTTCGGCGTCTCCAGGTTGAAATGATGTGCTTGGTGTAGTAGGTGGTTCAGTTGCATGAGCAAAAGCTGTGTTGACATCAACACCTACGTTGACCAGAGGTCCTCCTGCATGTTCAGGTGCAAAGAGCTGAGTGTGAATCCCACACGGAGCAGGTTCATGCTGACTTGGGTGTCGACATACTGACTTGTCACCAGGTGTCTCTCTGTGGTGCGTTTCACACTTTCCCATCCATACGTCCGTATTACCATTGGCTGTAACTACTTTCGTCTTTTAGGCTGACGATCTAGAGTGAGTGAGTGAGTATGGTTTTACGCCGCTTTTAGCAATATTCCAGCAATATCACGGCGGGGGACACCAGAAATGGGTTTCACACATTGTACCCATGTCGGGAATCGAACCCGGGTCTTCGCCGTGACGAGCGAACGTTTTAACCACTGGGCTACCCGACCGCCCCTGACGATCTAGAAGAGTCAGAAATTTTATTACATGCCTTGGATAGTTTGTTAATCTTTGGATATTTGTTTGCAATCGTTGCATCTCGACTTTGGCATGCATGTGCTCTTCTTGCATCTAGGATGTTGATCCCCGGCGATTTGATCGTTACCGCACCGGGAGCAATCACCAATCGGCGATGAAGATGCACGCTTCCTCTCCCACCAACCGTGTATCTAACAACCTGACCCACACGACGTCCTTTCTTCTATTAACCCCCCCCTCCCCCCCTTCATATGTCGTAGACTGCTCTCCGCTTGTTGGTCTTGTCTAACTAATGATATTAGTGAAGTTTACAAAAATGAATGTAAAACAGCAATCAAACGTGTCACGATGTGATCAACAATTTTGACTTGTTTACATCTGGACACACACTATGGAAGCAGAGACCACATTATATGGACTCTGATGGAAGTGACGTTTTCCCCCCTTCCGGCATTTCCTGTGGAGGATAGAGTCTTCCTCACAACTATCACATATGATGACAGTAAAGGGGGCGTCTGTTGAAAATCTAAATAGTTTTTTTTGTGTGATTGCCAGCCAAACAGGAATTTATGGCTATGATGTCATAGATATAGGGTATTGCCAGCCAAACAGGAATTTATGGCTATGATGTAATAGATGTAGGGTATTGCAAGGTATTTATGGCTATGATGTAATAGATGTAGGGTATTGCAAGGTATTTATGGCTATGATGTAATAGATGTAGGGTATTGAAAGGTATTTATGGCTATGATGTAATAGATCTAAGGTATTTATGGCTATGATGTAATAGATGTTGGGTATTAAAAGGTATTTATGGCTATGATGTAATAGATCTAGGGTATGTGCAAGGTATTTATGGCTATGATGTAATAGATATAGGGTTTTGAAAAGTATTTATGGCTATGAAGTCATAGATATAGGGTTTTGAAAGATATTTATGGCTATGATGTCATAGATATAGGGTATTGAAAGGTATTTATGGCTATGATGTAATAGACGTAGGGTATATGAAGGAATTATGGGCTTCCAAATTGTCCATGACTTGAGTGATTGCGAATATGTCCTCCATGTTGTGACTAGCACAAGTTATGCCTGTGTGACAAGTGAATTCTTAAACCACTAAGCTACCTCTACACTAGGCTGCCCTTCCAGCCTGTTTGGGAGAGGTCATGGAAATTTGACGGCACAATCCACTGTGTTCCCCTATATTACAATAGGTTCCTGACACCCTCTGATAAACCAAGTAACCAGCTCATCTTCCAAACCTAAGTTTTTAAAACAGGTCACTTCTAAACATGCTTTAAGGTTTTGCGGTTCAATTGTAACACCTAGGTTACAAATGACTTTTCATAAACTGGCCTCTTGATATGTGCACAATCTTTATTTTGGATTCTCTAAAAGACACAATTTTGTACAAAATACATGAAGATGTCATAACGGGAATCAAACCTGCAACCACAACGTGTTTTCCAAATATCTTGTTAAATTTTACATGTCATGACTCCAGCTGGTCCAAGCTGCATGTGGTTCTTCTCTCCCACGCCTTGATCGAATTCCTTTTATGCCGCATACTGTATTGTTTCAATATAAGGTATGTTGATGTTTTCTTATTTTTTTCTGGTATTTCTCACATTTAGATGATTTATAAGTTGGATAAAAAACACCTCCTTACAAGGTCCTCGAGCTTTTCCCCTGATCGTGGTTTGACAAAACTCACAGCTACATCAATGAACAGAGACAAAACATCATAAGAATGTAATACATTCTTCTTTTATTCTAAGTACAAACTTCATGTTACAGTCCCTGTACATGGAATAGAAAAAGATGAAATTATTCTACATAGAAGATGGCTCTTGATCTCTACTGGAATGCATGTCCGGAATCCTCGACTGGTTCAAGTGACATTCACAAAATGATGTAACCAGACAAAAGGTCTTGATGAATTCCTAGATCACTGTTACTAAGTTACAGGATCTTGATGAATTCCTAGATAGCTGGAACTAAGTCTGTATCAAAGTGATAATATGTAAAGATGATAAAAAATCCCATTTGTCCTGACAAGCATGGGATCACACTGGAGTAATGTCGCTTGAATTCGGTATACAAACGACTCAATCTCATTAAAATCAGATTTAAGTTCCCTCTGCCACTAAACAAAGATCTGAGGACATCCCATTACGGGTCACGTCAGAACGACCTTTTCGCAAACTTTGACCGATCACTGAAATGAACAACAAGAAGTCGACATCAGCCAATTAGAAAGCAGCTTTCTCGAGCTTTACGACACTTGTTTCAACCTGGCGACTTCCATTTCAGACTACGCTTGAAAAATATGTTGACACAGTTCTCGATTAAAATTTGAAAACTGAACAAACGAACATTCTGGAATGTCTAATATACGGTTGAGATTGTATGGCAGTGCTTCCCACGTACTGTGCAACGCCTCCTCCGTTCAAATGTTTATCCCATGGAAGCGAGAGATAGGCGATTATTTTGACGGAATCAGTCGTACGGGCCGTAACTATCGTTCGAAATACCCCGTCTGAACATTTTCGAGGTTGCATAATCAGAAAACACATTCCGACTGTCACTTTCATGATCTGGTAAGCAACACTTTGATTGGTTGGATGAAAGGTCGTTCTGACGTGACCCATAATGGGCTGTCCTCAGATCTTTGTTTAGCGATAGCGAGAACTAAGATCTGATTTTAATGAGATTGAGAAACGACTTGTCAGTCTATGACTTTAGCCACTTGTCAGGTCAAGTACTGGTAAAACAATTTCTGTCTAGTAGGTTTAGCACATACTATTCTATGCACTAACATTAATATGTACTGTAGGTTCAATTTGAGGGATCAAAGACAGTCATATAATCTCACTGTAAACTGCAATCTCACTAAAATAAGGTTCTCGCTGCCGCAAAACAAAGATCTGAGGACATCGCATTACAGGTCACAACACGACCTTTCACGAACTTTGACCGACCACTGTAATGACTAACAAGCAGTCGACATCAGCCAATTTGAAAACAGCTTTCTCAAGCTTCACGGCACTCATTTCAGCCAGGCGACTACCATTTCAGACCACGCTTGAAAAATATGTTGACACAGTTCTTGATTAAAATTTGAAAACTGAACAAACGAACATTTCGGGATGTCTAATAATATGGTTGAGATTGTATGGCAGTGCTTCCCAGGTACTGTGCAATGCCTCTTCCGAGCAAATGTTTCTCCCATGGAAGCGAGAGATAGACGATGATTTTGATGGAATCAGCCGTACGACCCGTAACTGTCATTTGGTATATAACTGTTAACTTTTGCGACGTTGCATGATTAGAAAACACATTCTGACTGTCACGGTCATGATCTGGTAAGCTACACTTTGATTGGTCGGATGTAAGGTCATTCTGACGTGACCCATAATGGGATGTCATCAGATCTTTGTTTAGAGATAGTGAGAAGTAAGATCTGATTTTATTGAGATTGCTGTAAACTGGGAACATGGATTTCTTGGTAATCCTGGTTTGACAACTACCGTCAGTGACTTCAACAATGGACACAAACACAACATGGGGTTGTAAATGATATAAAATCTTCCACAGAACCATTCATCAGTACACATTGATTATCAGGTGAAGCAGATGACACAGGAATCTTCTGGCCACACCTATTCTGTTACACAAAGTCCAGGATATCCAGGGCGAAGATGATGCTGTTGACCAGGAGGATGAGGAGACCAGCGTACCCAAACGTACCCCGGGTCCTCTTTGACGGATCTGGAAAATAAAGGGGCAATGTTGTTGTTTCCCTATAAACTTTCTCCTCACAGTCACACAGAAGGTCAAATTGCCTACGTTTAGTCTAAGCAAACAAATCTTTATTCCATAGCTATCAACAGTGTTCTCCCTACATAACAAGGTGCTCACTACATCAAAAGGTGCTGCCTACATCACAAGGTGCTCCCTACATCACAAGGTGCTCCCTACACCACAGGTGCTTCCACCACAAGGTGCTCCCTACACCACAGGTGCTTCCACCACAAGGTGCTCCCTACACCACAGGTGCTTCCACCACAAGGTGCTCCCTACACCACAGGTGCTTCCATCACAAGGTGCTCCCTACATCACAGGTGCTTCCACCACAAGGTGCTCCCTACACCACAGGTGCTTCCATCACAAGGTGCTCCCTACACCACAGGTGCTTCCACCACAAGGTGCTCCCTACTTCACAGGTGCTTCCATCACAAGGTGCTCCCTACATCACAGGTACTTCCACCACAAGGTGCTCCCTACATCACAGGTGCTTCCACCCCAAGGTGCTCTCTACATCACAGGTACTTCCACCACAAGGTGCTACCTACATCACAAGGTGCTCACAACATCAAAGGGTGCTGCCTACATCACAAGGTGCTCCCTACATCACAAGGTGCTCACTACATCAAAATGTGCTGCCTACATAACAAGGTGCTCCCTACTTTACAAGGTGCTGCCTACATCACAGAAACTGCCAACAGCACAAGGTGCTCACAGAAACTGCCAACAGCACAAGGTGCTCCCTATATCACAGAAACTGCCAACAGCACAAGGTGCTCCCTACATCACAGAAACTGCCAACAGCACAAGGTGCTGCCTACATCACAGAAACTGCCAACAGCACAAGGTGCTGCCTACATCACAGAAACTGCCAACAGCACAAGGTGCTCCCTACATCACAGAAACTGCCAACAGCACAAGGTGCTCCCTACATCACAGAAACTGCCAACAGCACAAGGTGCTCCCTACATCACAGAAACTGCCAACAGCACAAGGTGCTCCCTACATCACAGAAACTGCCAACAGCACAAGGTGCTCCCTACATCACAGAAACTGCCAACAGCACAAGGTGCTGCTGACATCGCAGGTGTTCCCTCCATCACACTCAACTCACCTCCAGTGTAGTAGCCATATGCGTACACGACACGACTGACGATCCACACAACTCCACACAAGGCACTAACTTTCTGAAGTACAGATAATGTAGTTGTTAACACATTATATCATGTTGATAGACCTCATAGGTCATCAGCAACCCATGCTTGCTACTGCTAATCATTGTCAGTGATCATACTGCTAATCATTGTCACTGGTCATACTGCTAATCATTGTCAATGGCCCTACAACTAATCATTGTCAGTGGTCATACTGCTAATCATTGTATCTGGTCATACTGCTAATCATTGTCACTGGTCATACTGCTAATCATTACCACTGGTCATACCGCTAATCATTGTTACAGGTCATACTGCAAATCATTGTCAGTGGTCATACTGCTAATCATTGTCACTGGTCATGCTGCTAATCATTACCACTGGTCATACTGCTAATCATTATCACTGGTCATACAGCTAATCAATGTCACTGGTCATACTGCTAATCATTGTTACAGGTCATACTGCAAATCATTGTCAGTGGTCATACTGCTAATCATTGTCACTGGTCATACTGCTAATCACTGTCACTGGTCATACTGCTAATCATTGTCACTGTTCATGCTGCTAATCATTGTTACAGGTCATACTGCAAATCACTGTTACAGGTCATACTACTAATCATTATCACTCGTCATAATGCTAATCATTGTCACTGGTCATACTGCTAATCACTGTCACTGGTCATACTGCTAATCATTGTCACTGGTCATACTGCTAATCACTGTCACTGGTCATACTGCTAATCATTGTCACTGTTCATGCTGCTAATCATTGTTACAGGTCATACTGCAAATCATTGTTACAGGTCATACTGCTAATCATTATCACTCGTCATACTGCTAATCATTGTCACTGGTCATACTGCTAATCACTGTCACTGGTCATACTGCTAATCATTGTCACTGGTCATACTGCTAATCACTGTCACTGGTCATACTGCTAATCATTGTCACTGTTCATGCTGCTAATCATTGTTACAGGTCATACTGCAAATCATTGTTACAGGTCATACTGCTAATCATTATCACTCGTCATACTGCTAATCATTGTTACAGGTCATACTGCAAATCACTGTCACTGGTCATACTGCTAATCATTATCACTCGTCATACTGCTAATCATTGTCACTGTTCATGCTGCTAATCATTGTCACTGGTCATGCTGCTAATCATTACCACTGGATATACTGCTTATCATTGACACTGGTTATACTGCTTATCATTGTATCTGGGACCCGTGAAGCTTCCGGGGTAGAATAGGTCTTCAGCAACCCATGCTTGCCGTAAAAGGTGTCTATGCTTGTCGTAAAAGTCGACTAACGGGATCGGGTGGTCAGACTCGCTGACTTAGTTGATGCATGTTATCAATCCCAATTGCGTGGATCGATGCTCATGATATCAATCACTGGATTGTCTGGTTCAGACTCGATTATTTACAGACCGCCGTCATATAGCTTGAATATTGCTGAGTGCAGCGTTAAACAACAAACCAACCATTGTATCTGGTCATACTGCTAATCATTATCACTGGTCATGCTGCTAATCATTATCAAAGGTCATACCACTAATCATTATCAAAAGTCATACTACTAATCATCATCAATGGTCATACTGCTAATCATTTTCAAAGGTCATACCACTAATCAGTATCAATGGTCATACAACTAATCATTGTCAATACTCATACTGCTAATCATTGTCACTGGTCATACTGCTGATCATTGTCTATGGTCATACTGCCAATCATTATCACTGGTCATACTGCTAACCATGATCAATGGTCCTACCACAAATCATTGCCAGTGGCCATACTGCTAATCATTGTCACTGATCATACCACTAATCATCGTCAATGGTCCATGGTGCTACCAATAATCATTATGAGTGGTCATACTACTGATCATTGTCACTGGTGCTACCACTAATCATTGTCAATGGTCATACCACTAATCATTATCACTAGTCATTATCACTGGTCATACTACTAATCAATATCACTGGTCATTATCACTGAACATACTACTAGTCATACCACAGAATATACAACTGGCCAATACAAGAATGCATTCTATACACTCAGGAATACCTACTGGAAATTCAAGTCCTCCAAAAATTAATAGCACCAAGGTCACAGGATACACCTCAAGTCTGAAACAAAACCATCTGGTAATGAGTGTCACATCTGTATGTTGTAATCTGGTGATGTGCGTCACGTCTGTATGTTATAATCAGGTAATGTGCGTCACATCTGTATGTTGTAATCTGGTGATGAGTGTCATATCTGTATGTTGTAACCTGGTGATGAGTGTCATATCTGTATGTTGTAACCTGGTGATATGCCTCACGTCTGTATGTTGTAATCCTTTGATGAGTGTCATATCTGTATGTTGTAATCTGGGGATGAGTGTAATGTCTGTATGTTGTAATCATGTGATGAGTGTCATGTCTGTATGTTGTAATCTGGTGATGTGCGTCACGTCTGTATGTTGTAATCTGGTGATGAGTGTCACGTCTGTATGTTGTAACCTGGGGATGAGTGTCACATCTGTATGTTGTAATCTGGGGATGAGCGTCATGTCTGTATGTTGTAATCCTTTGATGAGTGTCATATCTGTATGTTGTAATCATGTGATGAGTGTCATGTCTGTATGTTGTAATCATGTGATGAGTGTCATATCTGTATGTTGTAATCTGGTGATGTGCGTCACGTCTGTATGTTGTAATCTGGGGATGAGCGTCACGTCTATGTTGTAATCTGGTGATGAGCGTCACGTTTGTATGTTGTAATCTGGTGATGTGTGTCATGTCTGTATGTTGTAATCTGGGGATGAGTGTCATGTCTGTATGTTGTAAACCTTTGATGAGTGTCATGTCTGTATGTTGTAAACCTTTGATAAGTGTCACGTCTGTATGATGTAATCTGGTGATGAGCGTCATGTCTGTATGTTGTAAACCTTTGATGAGTGTCATATCTGTATGTTGTAATATGATGATGTGCGTCATGTTTGTATGTTGTAATCTGGGGATAAGTGTCATGTCTGTATGTTGTAATCTGGTGATGAGTGTCATGTCTGTATGTTGTAATCTGGTGATGAGTGTCATATCTGTATGTTGTAATCTGGTGATGTGCGTCACGTCTGTATGTTGTAATCTGGGGATGTGTGTCACGTTTATGTTGTAATCTGGTGATGTGTGTCATGTCTGTATGTTGTAATATGGTGATGAGTGTCATGTCTGTATGTTGTAATTTGGTGATGTGTGTCATGTCTGTATGTTGTAATCTGGTGATGTGTGTCATGTCTGTATGTTGTAATCTGGTGATGAGTGTCATGTCTGTATGTTGTAATCTGGTGATGTGTGTCACGTCTGTATGTTGTAATCCTGTGATGAGTGTCATGTCTGTATGTTGTAATCTGGGGATAAGTGTCACGTCTATGTTGTAATCTGGTGATGTGTGTCATGTCTGTATGTTGTAATCTGGTGATGTGTGTCATGTCTGTATGTTGTTATATGGTGATGAGTGTCATGTCTGTATGTTGTAATCTGGTGATGAGTGTCATGTCTGTATGTTGTAATCTGGTGATGTGTGTCATGTCTGTATGTTGTAATCTGGTGATGAGTGTCATGTCTGTATGTTGTTATATGGTGATGAGTGTCACGTCTGTATGTTGTAATCTGGTGATGAGTGTCATGTCTGTATGTTGTAATCTGGTGATGAGTGTCATGTCTGTATGTTGTAATCTGGTGATGAGTGTCATGTCTGTATGTTGTAATCTGGTGATGAGTGTCATGTCTGTATGTTGTAATCTGGTGATGAGTGTCATGTCTGTATGTTGTTATATGGTGATGTGTGTCATGTCTGTATGTTGTAATCTGGGGATAAGTGTCACGTCTATGTTGTAATCTGGTGATGTGAGTCATGTCTGTATGTTGTTATATGGTGATGAGTGTCATGTCTGTATGTTGTAATCTGGTGATGAGTGTCATGTCTGTATGTTATAATCTGGTGATGAGTGTCATGTCTGTATGTTGTAATCTGGTGATGAGTGTCATGTCTGTATGTTGTAATATGGTGATGTGTGTCATGTCTGTATGTTGTAATCATTAACTGTGTTAACACTGCCTTGTCCTATTTATTGATCCTGTTTTCAGTCACACTGACAAAGCCATCATCACATAAGTTATAAATATTAACATTAATCAAAATCCTTATTATACCAATTTGGGAATGTTTACTTACATTTGCTGCAGATTTAGGACTCACTAACGGCCTCTGTGCAGGTCCAGCAAAAACCCTTGGTGTATGGTAAAGACCCCTTTGCTTTGTAGTGTTAATTTCACAGACACAATGAGGTGATACGTACGTGTTCTGATGAGCCCTCTGCACACAGTTGAACATGTGGCCATCACCGAATGTGTCCGTACAGTACATGATGGGGTACTGAAAGTGAATGGAGAGCGATAGATAGTAGTGGGACTATACACTGATGCATCGAGATTTTTTTACTTTGCGAAATAAGTATCGATCACAATCACACACAAAGTAAAATGTATTGAATCTTACCTTAAATGTATACTTCAATTAAATGTTACACCAAACACTAATTACAAGTGAAAAGGAGTAGTGAAAACATAAATGTTTTCATCCATTGAGATATACTTGACACTGCCAACAGTAAATTGTTAGTGTGCCAGGTATTTGACCATCGTGTCTATAAAAAACATGGCTCACACACCACAGAAAAGTGCACATGCATGTATCGTAATAGGTATCCAATCGTGAGCAAGGTATCGTGATACATATCGGATCTCACAGTTGGTGTATCGTTCCTGCCCTACTGATTGATGAGTTGACCCCTTGTTGACATTGCCGTAACACTCCATCCGCATCAGAGATGGTATGTATAGTTAAGAAGCCAATGTATTTAGTTAAGAACTAACCAGTTAATCTTTGACATTATCAAAGCAGAAATCATGGAAATAGTTTAACTAGATTTTCTGCATCCTTGGTTGCCAAAAGTGTATCTCTCTAGTTTGCCTTTAACTAATCATGGACGATGGATTTTCTGCCGAGCGGTCAAAAACTGCAGTCATAACGACATTTTGTTTATGAGGGTCATGCTCAAACATTATAACCTACTTCTGGGAGAACATTTAACAGCTCCACTACATTCCTATCAAACACACAACAAATTACAACAGTTCGCTTGCACCAGTGCGTACAACCACTGGTTGATACTATCTCGGGTGACTGCACAAACTGAAAAAAACAAACTTGCTCACGTTGACTTCATACTTTCGTCTTGCTTTAACAACTTGTAGTCCAAGCCAGTTCAGCAAAACCCACGTAGCCACGATGACTAAAACCACATAGCCGAAGTCAGACTGAATTTCTACACTGACACCCATTATTAGCAGCTGAAATTAGCAAAACAGATAGAATACAACCACTTGGACTTTCTCCTCGGTATTTCCCGATAAGAAAAAGGTCAAGGTCTTTCGGTTTAATTTAAAGTTTGGCTCTGGATATTGTATGGATCTAGCACGTTCTACATAATGGTTTCTTATGTGAATAAATTCTTCAACGTGCTTGAATGTTAAAGTATGTGTTATATGGTTGTTCCAAAGGCGTGATCACAAATATTATTACAGCTGATTCATTGACACGACTGTCGACTTCCGCCTACAAACTAAACAACACGGTTCAAGTTTTCGAGTCACCTTACTCCGGGCGGGATTTGTGAATGAACGACTTCTCGTGAATCCCATTGTGAAAGTATTTGATAAGGACAACATTCGTATAGGCCTACGGTAGATTTCCTTTATTCATTATGGCTGCCGCCGAACATTCACCTAAATGGAAGAACCCGTCTGATGTGATGAAGGTTCGAAGTATCAAACGGCGAACGCTAGCTCGAAGAAAAACTATCCACGACCCCACTGAACTGTCTTCTGCATTGCTGAGCTCGAGACCGTCAAGTGATCGTCCCGTCACCAAGAGGAAAAACCCCTTTGGCTGCAAAACTGACAACAAAAGACCGAATCATGGAAATACTAATAAAGAGGATCCCAGAGAACTTTTTAAGGCTTTGGATGTTATGAACGAGGTAGAGTGCACTGGTCATGTGAGAAAACAAATCTTTAGCCTACTGGCCAAGCGACTAGGGACCCGTTCCACAAAGCGATCTTAGCGCCAAGGTGATCGTAACACCCATACCTTAACATAGACTTACGACACTCGTCATGCTAAGGTTGTTTTGTACAATGGGACCCAGTTATCGGCATATGTTTCATGTTATGTCAGAAATATTCTCAATCTGTGTATGAAGTTCATTGTAGCAATAACTTTGATTTGGATGAAACTACGAGCAAACAGCCCATTTCTGTCCGTGGAAGGCATTTGAGGAGACTTCTGACTAGGACTTCTACTTGTTTGCCCCCCCCCCCCCCAATATGATTAAATGGATTGTGTCCCAATGCTTATCCATACATAACTTTTGGAAGGGGGCTAAGAATCAAGAATTTTTATTGTACGGAACACCCTCGTAGGGCAGGGTACAAACTAACTATATATGGAATAAATATAACTATCAACATGAGAGGTATATATACATAATGTACATTATATATATAAATATTACATATTATTTCATTCATAGTGTATAAACATTTATATATAGATATATCATGAGGTGGCTGGCAGCGTGTACTTTAATGATGCTATGGGCGGAAATCTTTCCGACTTCTGTCATAACGTGATGAGGGAATCCAAACAGTGGAAATACTTTCCTGTTGATTAACTGGGGTTTTAGCTAAAACGGGACCGAGCGAAAATGGCACCAATTGGCGAAAATGGCACCTTTTTTTTAAACCTTGATAGATCTAGTGAAATACTCGCTGACTCTGATAGGGCATGTTGGGAGGTACAACTATACTTATGGTGAAAACATTACATGCTTTGAAGTAAATAAATGAGAACTCACATAGTCACTTGTAAACACAAATAATTGAGAAATGTTAATCGCATTTAAACAAGTTTACATAGGAACTTAGCCTCTATTCTAATTTATTTGGAGGCGACTAAACTTATTGTGAAAACATCACATGCTTTGATTACCTTTCCTCAGATTAGCTCAATGTCAAGCTGAAACTGAGTGGCGGAAATGTCAAGAAACTTAACTACAGGTATACTACATATTTGATATTTATGTTATATATATTCCCTTTCTGCCGGCAGCCAAGAATGTTTCTTCAGATAGCAGACCGTGTCCCCGCCCAAGGAAAACATACATACAACAACATAACATAATAAAGCATGTAAATAAAGTATACTCACTACTACATAAATCATTCTTATTGTTATTAAAAATAGAGCTGCCGTTTTCGCACGTCAATTAGTAGCTTTTTTCGCCAAATGAGATGCCGAGGTGCCATTTTAGCCTGCACGCGATTAACTGTACCAGCAAATAGCACGTGCCATGTGATCACACAAACAACTTCAGTGAGGCCTATACAAGTGACATTTTTCATTATCTCTGGTATCGTTAGCCAAGAGCCGCGATGGGGTCCTACAGTCAAATTACAGTCAAAAGAGACCCTTTTCCACTAACAAGTTAAACAGATGTCTTCAGGCAGAAATGAAATGATGTTATTATATGTTTATTATCTCATAAGATAGAATACTGTTTCTCATACAAAGTAAAATGCTTTAATTTGTTCCTTAATGAATGTATCAATGGTTCATAAGGCACATATTGATGATGAGGACAGTTTGTTTTACAAATGTCAGGATTGAGTCAATACCCTAAATCAAGTATGACATGCAGAATGGAGTGACCTACCCTTTCATCTGACTTCGATCGCCAAGGTACAGTCTGAACATGATTGAATTTGTCTTGTAGAGAGTGAATGAGGCGCTGACTTGTGAGCATGGCAGCGAACAAGTCCAACACCCTGAGTCTGACATTAGTGATGGCGTGAGAAGCCTAGTCAACATTGAAGATGGGCCGAAGTGGCAGAGCAGTGAGGTATTACCTGGCAGTGGTAGAGCAGTAAGGTATTACCTGGCAGTGGTAGAGCAGTGAGGTATTACCTGGCAGTGGTAGAGCAGTGAGGTATTACCTGGCAGTGGTAGAGCAGTGAGGTATTACCTGGCAGTGGTAGAGCAGTGAGGTATTACCTGGCAGTGGTAGAGCAGTAAGGTATTACCTGGCAGTGGTAGAGCGGTGAGGTATTCCCTGGCAGTGGTAGAGCAGTGAGGTATTACCTGGCAGTGGTAGAGCAGTGAGGTATTACCTGGCAGTGGTGGAACAGTGAGGTATTACCTGGCAGTGGTAGAGCAGTGAGGTATTACCTGGCAGTGGTAGAGCAGTGAGGTATTACCTGGCAGTGGTAGAGCAGTGAGGTATAATACTATTACCTGGCAGTGGTAGAGCAGTGAGGTATTACCTGTCAGTGGTAGAGCAGTGAGGTATTACCTGGCAGTGGTAGAGCAGTGAGGTATTACCTGGCAGTGGTAGAGCAGTGAGGCATTACCTGGCAGTGGTAGAGCAGTGAGGTATTACCTGGCAGTGGTAGAGCAGTGAGGTATTACCTGGCAGTGGTAGAGCAGTGAGGTATTACCTGGCAGTGGTAGAGCAGTGAGGTATTACCTGGCAGTGGTAGAGCAGTGAGGTATTACCTGGCAGTGGTAGAGCAGTGAGGTATTACCTGGCAGTGGTGGAACAGATGATGATGCCGGTCATGGCTGACAGACCTGATATATAACCAGTCAGTACACACTACTGCGGAGTTTCAGGTGCCGGTTGGCCACCAACAGTATTGCATTGATTTGTTTTTATGGTTCATCCACCATTTTTATTAGTTTGACTTACTGACTTTTGCCATTGACAGGACATTTCTTGGGTCCAATTCATTGACCAATATACAGCCTTTTGTGTCAGAATCACTGAGCTGTTGAACAATCAGTGCACAGTTATAGTGTTGGTGGTATCTGCCATTTCTTTATTTGTTTATAATACTTTTACAATAGATAAGTCTCAATTTAATGAGATTTTGAATTAATTGATAGATTGTTGAAAAGACTATGTAATAATGTTGGCGCTTTGAGCACCTTGTGCATGATGTCTAGCCATCTAAGAACTCATGTTATTGTAGTTGTTTTGTAATTAGATGAAAAACACAAAACTCTCACGAATTAGTAGGCTACATGTCATGGTTTCATTTGATATTAACATTTTTCAGCCACAAACAGACATTACGAGTGAACGTCCGCCTGACACCAAGTTGTCCGAGTTTGTTGCTAACCATTCCCCTGTGATGATGGACCCCACACCCCACAACATACAGTGTCCTGCTCCCCCTCGGGTACAGAGTCACAAGCACTTGCCACTGGACTGGAGTCTGAAGGTGAAGATGAGGATTGTGTCGGAGGCGTCACTGTCGTGGTGTACCCAGCTGAAGATGAATGAGGAGGCGCGGGCTGTTAGCCAGCATGTACAGATGCAGCACCAGGTACACCGTCATCCTTCCCTGCAGTCAGAGGGAATATCTCCAGAAGAAATAGAATAACGAGTGCTCCACTTAGTGTAATTTTTAAGAAGATGAGATGAGGGGTTCTTAACCTACGTTTTGCTTAATCTGTTCGACATACCACATGTTTTGTTTAGTTAGTTCTAAGAGCTTTTCTCTCAAAGATTTAAACCATAAAGCACTAGGTTCCCCCTTTTCACAGACTGGCTGTGTTGAACAGGGAAAAAATAATTACTGGTAAATGTTAACTTGTGGTGTTTGTTTGTCAGTGGCCCGGTGATGCTGACCGCTGCTCCACCTTCCACAGCTGCTGTCTGTACTGGGTGCACCCTAACATCCCCTGGGTGAAGCCCTTCCCACGCATTGTAGCAGAACAGAAGATCAGGTAGGCTGCAGATGGAACTATTCTCTCACCAGGGCACTGTATTCACTGTGTAGAGTTGCTTGTCTTAGTCATGCTAGGATCTGCTGATCACTATCTGAAATACTGTTCAAAGTAATAGCATTTTGTGATTATCCTCCTGGCATACAATGCAGTGGATGTAGTCATTATCTGGTCTGTCTGTCTGTCCATCCATATTTCCAGAGCATAACTTGAAAGATTTTAATCCAAACTTGGTACCTCCATCAATTAGGGGCTGAAGTGGTGCCTTTTGCTATTTAGGAATTGTTAGAGATTACATTCTTTCTGTTTCCATGGCAGCAAGTTTGACTTTGACTCTGTTCATAGTAGTGTGTTTGCCGAGACCATATCTCTAAAACTAATAAGTATTCTTTCATGAAACATTGCACACACAAAGACCATGTTAGCGACTAATGCCTTTTGCTACTTAGGGATTTTTATAAAAAAAAAAATTCTGTTTCCTTGGCAACATGTTTGATATTTGACTCTGTTGATAGTGGTGTGTTTTCCGGACCATATCTCTAAAACTAATAAGTATTCTTCATGAAACTTTGGATACACAAACACCATGTTGTCAACTGGTGCCTTTTGCTATTTGGTGATTATTATCCCCCGCCCAACAAAGTTGGGGGATATAGAAACGGGGTCCGTACATACTTACGTCCGTCGTCACGTTTTGTTTCCAGAGCATAACTAAAAAAACATTCAATATTTTTTCATGAAACTTTGCAGGTCTGTCAAGTACATGCTGAACTGGTGCCTTTTGCTTTTTAGTAATTTTATAAATTTTTATTTTTTACGTTTCCATGGCAACAAGATGGACTTAGGTTCTGTGAGGGTAGGGTTCGTTTCCGGAGCATAAGATGGCAACAAGATGGACTTAGGTTCCAAACTCTTCTTTTTTTTACAATTTCCATGACAAGTTCCACCTCGGTTAAATAAGGTTATAGTTTGTTTAGATTTAATTACCGTATTAGACGTAATAAGCGCCCCGCTCTAATAAGCGCCCACAGTGATATTTGCTAATATATTGGCTAGTGAACAATCCCAATTAGCACTCCTTCCAATTGATCAATGTACACAAGACTTATTATTTATTCGCGTATAATACGCACTCGTGTGTTATATGCATTCTTAATTATGGGCAATTAAATTCTGGAAAAATGTCGCATATAAACATTTCAGTGTGTCAGCATAAACCACAAAATTTATCTTTCAACACTCTTTTTTCCACCAAAATTATATTCTAATAAGAGCCCTCTATTTCTAATTTTGAGAGCGCCCTGGGCGCTTATTACGTCAAATACGGCATGTCATAAAATTCTGCAACAGGGGCGGGGGATATAGCCACGTTATTGGCAAACTCTTGTTTATTTTTTTTATTTTTCTGTTTCCTTGGCATCAAGTTTGACTTTGACTATGTTGATAGTGGTGTGTTTCTCCGGGCAATATCTCTAAAACTAATAAGTATTTTTTCATGAAACTTTGCACGCTCAAAAACCATGTTGTCAACTGATGCCTTTTGCTATTTTGGGATTTTTAGATTTTTTGTTCCTTGTTTCCATGGCAACAAGTTTGACTTTGACTCTGTTCATATTGGTTTGACCTGACATAGAAATACAAAGCTCTGAATCCCAACAGCTCAATAACTACTCTTGTATATGGACGGACAAATTAGATTGGCATTCTCTAATCAAGTTGGACTTAACTAACAGTCAGATTATTTGTTCTTTCGAATGTGTGGGGGCCAGGGGATTTTTTGATGCCTCTTGTTCAAAGTTTTTACAGTCAAAATAATTTTTTTTTGTGACATTAACAAAAAAAAACTTTTTCGCTAAATGACTATACTCCTCTTGAGTTTCCACTTTTAGGATTGTTCTGCTGCAGCGGTTGAGAGGGACATAGTACTAGCCTACTTGTTTAAGTTGAAGATGGTAACACCTTTGTCTGTCTGTTCCAGCAATGTCAGTATTGTGGGATCCAACGACGAAGCCACAGTTGCCCTGCACAGAGACTGGTAAGACACTGAGTGTCCCCGAGGTTGGTCCTGGCACAGGGTTAGGTTGACATTGGAATATTTTCACAACTCACCTGACTAACAGGATCCATCGATCGTTAAGTTTGACATTGTCCACAACTTCTCTGAAAGTAAAGGTGATGTTGAAACATTGCAGGAATGATCCAAGCTATTGTGTCTTACAAACACTTCTCTCAGAATTCTGCTGATATTTTAAACACCCATTCGAAGACAAGTGGAAGTCACTTGCTCTCTAAGGATGTTCAACCTCAGAAGGCGCCAACACAACTTGGCTGTTGTTCTGCTCCACCTTTCAGTGAAATCTGGAAGCTATAACATGGTGATTTTCCGGTGTTGGGGATTCAAAATTGTACAAATGGTGGGGCTGAGGGGCGGGGCCAAATAGGGGCAATTTGGCTATACTGCTTTAAACGACTTCTTCTCTGGAACTAATAGATAGATATCAACCATATTTGGTTGGAAGCATTCTCCGGTGGTGAGGATTCAAAAGTGTATAAATGGAGGGGCTGAGGGCCAGGGTCGGGGTCGGGGCCAAATAGGAGTAATTTGGCGTTATTGTTTTAAACGACTTCCTCTCTGGAACTTAGAGATAGTTATCAACCATATTTGGTTGGAAGCATTCTCCAATGGTGGGGATTCCAACTGGAGAAATGGAGGGGCTGAACCCTACCCCCTTCCCTGGGGACTAAGGGGCAGGGCTGAAAAGAGTTTATAACTTGGACACAGTTAAGATCCCCACCGTATAACCATATATTGGTTGGTTGGTTTGTTGTTGAACGCCACACTCAGCAATATTCCAGCTATATGACAGCAGTCTGTAAATAATTGAGTCTGAACCTGATAGTCGCCTCTTACGACAAGCAGTCTCTTTTTACAGCAAGCATGGATTGCTGAAGACCTCTTCTATCCCGGATCTTCACAGGTCTTTAACCATATGTACAGTTGAGAGTATAATGAGAGGAATGCACATATGCTACCAGGAGTGGCACTTCTGTTCATCTGTCAGACACTCCGGAAGGAGTTAGAACCTTGACCATAACATGCAAACTGATATTATCCCGACCCTATAATAAACAGATACATTGTATAAATTTGTTTGTTATGAAGAGAGTAATGCCTATGATATGGTTTATCCTTGATCATAACATGGAAACGGTTCAGATCTTTATACTGCATTGTATGTAGAGAAATACATGTTCATGCTGTCAGATTTGCTATCCACTCATTTTAAATGTTACATGCAGTATTATATACATGTACAATGCAAATGTATATTTTGTCATGATTGGGTAAATATCCAGGTGAGCGATACAGGCCCTATGGGCCTCTTTTGATTGATATGTTTGATGTAGCAACTTCTAGGGGACTGTGACTCTTGTGTGGTTTTAGGACGGAGAGCTTGACATCCGTGTTCCACCTACTGAGAGCCGGGAAATGCCCATATTTCTATCTGTGCACTCATCAGTTCACGGTGGTGTTCCGTGCTGCAGGGGTCAGCAGTCAGACTAACATCAACGCTTGTCTCACACCGACAACCCGTGGTCTGAGGGAGGCATTCAAGCAAGACGGTATGTTGTTAACACATTACTTGGAATCATGCTGAACTGAACTTCTTTGAGAGGCATTTACAAGTTGGAGTACTAAGTAAGGATAAGATGTATTGTTGAACAACTTCTTTTTTACAATTAGGAGCGACATTGCGGTGTAGGTTCTAACACCATTACAACACAAGTGGTCACTTGAACCTACACCGAAACACCGAAACGTAGCTGTATGTGGTAGTGAGCATTTGCTTCAGTAAAGTGGGAAACCCGATAAACATTTTGTGTGTCACACATCTGTATGTGTGTCTGTATCTGTGTTTCTGTGTGTGTATATGTCTTTGTGCGTGCGTTACACCAACTCACCCTTATCTTTGTGACACTTCCAGGCATCAGTTTCCGGATGCCCAACTTGGAGGGGAAGAAGCTAGAATTGTCTCCTGAGAGAGGCTCTGCTCTCGAGTCTGACCAGAACACAGACCCAGCAGCGGTGCCACAACCCCCACAGCCATCAGGTCCCCATAAGTATGTTGCTGTGTCTGTGTTTTAGCAGGAGATTGCTGTGTCTGCGTTTTAGCAATATATTGCTGTGTTTGTGTTTTAGCAGCAGATTGCTGTGTCTGTGTTTTAGCAGCAGATTGCTGTTTCGGTGTTTTAGCAGTAAATTGCTGTTTCGGTGTTTTAGCAGTAAATTGCTGTTTCTGTGTTTTAGCAGTAAATTGCTGTTTCTGTGTTTTAGCAGCAGATTGCTGTGTTTGTGTTTTAGCAGTAGGTTGTTGTGTCTGTGTTTAGCAGCAGATTGCTGTGTTTGTGTTTTAGCAGTAGGTTGCCCTGTCTGTGTTTAGCAGTAGGTTGTTGTGTCTGTGTTTAGTAGTAGGTTGTTGTGTCTGTGTTTAGCAGTAGATTGTTGTGTCTGTGTTTTAGCAGTAGGTTGTTGTGTCTGTGTTTAGCAGTAGATTGTTGTGTCTGTGTTTTAGCAGTAGGTTGTTGTGTCTGTGTTTAGCAATAGATTGCTGTGTCTTCGCTTAAGCAATTTATTGCTGTGTCTGTGTTTTAGCATTAGACTGCTGTGTCTGTGTTTAGCAGTAGATTACTGTGTCTGTGTTTTAGCAATAGACTGTTGTGTCTGTGTTTTAGAAGTGGATTGATGTGTCTGTGTTTTACTAGTAGGCTGTTGTATCTGTGTTTTAGCAATCGATTGCTGTGTCTTCACTTGAGCAATTTATTGGTGTGTCTGTGCTTTAGCAATAGTTTGATGTGTCTGTGTTTTAGCAATAGACTGCTGTGTCAGTGTTTTAGTGGTAGGTTGTTGTGTCTGTTTTAGCAGTAGATTGTTGTGTCTGTGTTTTAGCAGTAGGGTGCTGTGTCTGTGTTGTAAAATGCCCTCATTACCTTGTATTGTACAGGACTGCCTGCAGCTATGATGACGAGGATGATGATCTGATTGACAATGATGAAGGTGCATCTGTGTGGTTGGAGAGCATGGGCCTCGACAAAAAGAGCTTCCCCTCACTCGACCCGAACAAGGTCAAACTGTATCCTCCTCAGTCTGATTTACCCAGAGCTGATAGTTGCTTGTCTCCCTTTGTCCATCTCACCCATATCAGGTAGATGCCACATGCAGTTGTCTCCCTTTGTTCATCTCACCCACATCAGGTACATACCACATGTAGTTGTCTCCCTTTGTCCATCTCACCCACATCAGGTAGATGCCACATGTAGTTGTCTCCCTTTGTCCATCTCACCCACATCGGGTAGATGCCACATGTAGTTGTCTCCCTTTGTCCATCTCACCCACACTGCTGGGCCATGGGTTCCCCTAGTTCACAGCCAGGTGACAGCACAGGATCAGTAGTTGTTCAGTGTATTGTATGTGTTGATATTTTGTAGTTACACAATCAACCTTAAGATGAGTGGAGCAGTTTCAGAATACAACTTCTCGTGAGGACAATCTCTGCCATAGGTCACATGTCACTGAGACAAGCAAGTTGGAAGTGAACTTGCCACCTTTGGATTTGTAGCCCAACATCTTACCAACCAGTCTACGGCCTCACTGTTGACCTGGTCCTTCCAAAGACGTTACAGAACTGAAAAGAAAGGGTCGAAGTGGTGACAGACACTTACGAAGGTTACGGGTGGGCATGGTGTCTCTTGATGCTAGTCTACGGACACTTATATGAGTGATCCTGATGCCACTTCGCACACTCGTCCCATTCCGCAATCTAGATGATACCGAAAGGTGAGGAATGAGCCGATATAGCGTGAGCTGAAAATGTCTCTAGGAGTCAGATGTCTAATTCACGAGTACGTAGTAAATAATTTGTTGCGTGATTTTCTGGCAGAAAAGTGTATGAGGGAACACTGTGAAGATAATGTGTGTAAAACTAAGGAACAAGGAAGGCATAGGCAGGGTAGTGACGCCACAAGGGTGAGTTGGCTTTTAAATCATTATTGAACAAATGTAGCGAGTGAAAGTTTGATTATACACATAATAAACTGATTATACACTGATAGGCCTACTCACAAACTGATAGACCTACTCATCCACTGATAGACCCAATCCACCCACTGATAGACCTACTCATGCACTGGTAGACCTACTCATCCACTGATAGACCTACTCATCCACTGATAGACCTATACAAAAATATGCAGTTATTATTTCCTTAACTGGTGAAGTCAGCGTGAAGGATTCCGGCGTGTAGACAACAGGCCTGAGTCCCTGGTGTACGTGGAAGGTGCTGACGTCCAGGCGATGTTCAACTTTCTCCTCAACTGCCGGAGCTGCACCGCCACCAGTGGTCCCCAGGCCGGCATCCCCCCAACCATCCTTGCTCCCACGGCATTCAAAGGAGCCACACTCAAACCTAATAAAGTGAGTAAGTCATACATGTACTCTAATTATATCTCTTGTCATCAGCTGAAGTACTCATAATATCACTTTTCTGCAGCTGACCGTTCATTACATGTCACTGTCATTAGGGGAAGTGCACGTAATATCACTTGTCATTAGCTGAAGCGCCTGTCATATCACTTGTCATCACCAGGGCTTACTGTTATTTATCATCCAAAACTGGCTCCCACAGGAGATATCGCTTGGGTGACATGAAGCGCTATCTACATTGTAGATATCGCTGCAATGAAATTGCATCACAATGTTTTGCAGACCATTGTGATGTCATTTGTTTTAAGAATTGACTTTCACTTTGTGTGAGTTCATTGGAGTATGAACCTTCATAGAGTGAGGGCCAAACTGTATGAACGTCGGAGCTAGGGAATTCCCAGGGGTTTCCCCAGGAATGTGGAAGTAGTCCGTCAGTGTTTACGTCATTACAAGAACATGGTCTCGTGAAAAACGTATGAACGTCAAATTGTGTTGTTCATACACTTATGAACATCAATTTCGCGGTCATGTGACCGACCTCTCGTCCAATTGAAAAGCTGTATATCGTGTAAACTTTAAATTATAAAATTATACCATGATGTCACAATCAAATGACATCATCACTAATGGCTCTGCTACTGAAGCTGGTAGCAGTACTTTTTACACTTAAGACACTGCTTATTACTTTCTACAAACTGATAAAGTTGGAAGAATGATGTTGGATGATAAATAAAATCTCAGCTGAGTGTCTTATGATATCAAATATATCAACACGAGTTGATAAAAGTGGACAAAATCCGGGGCTTGCACACACTTTTGTCAGTGATTCTCTATGTGTCATCGGCCGAGACATTCACACTATCTCCTTTCTGCAGCTGAAGCACTCGGTGGCCAAACAGACAGATGCTTCAGGGAATTTCCAGAAAGGCCATGTTATAGAAATGTCCGGACCCATCCTCCCTCACCATGTGCTCAACGTGTCTCACCTCCTGCGTGATCTCCAAAAGGAGGATTTCACCTTGACCTTCAACACACATGAACCTACAGCAGCTCTGAACCTGAGGGGCGCCATGTTTCGGAGTGATTCATGTAAGGAAGTGGAAGAGTCCGGCTTACACCCTGCAGCCCAGGAGACTCTGTCTGGCCCCGTCACCCTGCAGGACAACACCGTGTATAAGGAGGTGACCAGCACTCAACATGGCTTCAACTTCAACTTGTGAAGTTTTGTTGTCTTTTTGACAGGACCTAATAGGTTCCAGATCTAGATGCCCTTGAGACTGGCATTAGCAGTTAAGATTGGTGAAGCATTTGTCATCTAGTGATGTCTCGGTGAAGCTTGGGGCATCTCATTGAAGTTTGGGACCGCCTTTGTGGTCTAGTCATAGAACGTCTACCCGGAGAGCAGAAGGTCCGTGGTTCGATCCCCAGCCGTGTCATACCAAAAGACATTAAAAGATGGTACTTGTTGTTACCCTGTCTGGCGCTTGGCATTAAGGGGCTAAAACAAGGACTCGTCGGCTCGGAGCCAGTATACTGTGTCTGAGTTGGGTATTCATGTTAAACTGCGGCATGGTATCTCAGTGGCCTAGCACTATAAAATCGGCATCAGTCTGGACTAGTACAAGCAGACACAGACACAGACACACACACACACACACATGCATGCATGCATGACGCTATATACGTGCAATAATCTTTAACGGGACGTTAAACCCCATTTCACCTCACCTCATTGAAGTTTGGGGCATCTCATTGACGGTTGAGGCGTCTCAGGGAAACATAGAGTGTCTCATTAATGATTGAGGTGTCTCAGTGACACGTGGGGTGTCTCATTGACGGTTGAGGTGTCTCAGTGAAACATGGGGTGTCTCATTGATGATTGAGGTGTCTCATTGAATTTGAGATGTTTCATGGATGGTTGAGGTGTCTCAGTAAAGCTTGGGATGTCTCGTGAATCTTGCGGCATCAAGGTGACAGGTGGGGTTTCTCAGTGTAAATTGGGTCATGATCATAAGCAAAACTTTGATCTTATGAATGAAGTTTGGGGTATCTCAGTAACAATGTCTGCCTTATTATTTATTTACATGACCATGACAAGAAAAGCTGATACATGTTTACTTCTTATCCGTTCATAATAACTCCACTGATTTGTTCACCTGTGAGTGTCTCTACTCAAACATTTTTATGATAACCCATGTCAAATTGTACATGTACAGTATATATTTAATTTATGTCATCTACATGATGTTTTCAGATATGTTTTATGTCTTTTTTATCATGTTAATAAAACTGTTAATTAGACCACTTTGTTTCCTTTTGTTATGTACAGTATTTTCAAATCACTAAGAATGAAAACAGGTATGATATCCAAATAGTCATATAATCAAATAAATATATATTAATGATAAAAATACATTTCCCTTATTTCAACTTATACTTGTAGCAATACTGTCCTGTATACATGCCCACCTTGGAATACTGTCCTGTAAATATCTCATGCTTGTGGTAATACGGTCCTGTATACATGCCCACCTTGGAATACCGTCCTGTAAATATCTCATGCTTGTGGGAATACGGTCCTGTATACATGCCCACCTTGGAATACTGTCCTGTAAATATCTCACACTTGTGGGAATATGGTCCTGTATACATGCTCACCTTGGAATACCGTACTGTAAATATCTCACGCTTGTGGGAATATGGTCACGTGTACATGCCCACCTTGGAATACCGTCCTGTTATCACTCATGCTTGTGGGAATATGGTCCTGAATACATGCTCATCTTGGAATACTGTCCTTTAAATATCTCACGCTTGTGGGAATATGGTCCTGTATACATGCCCACCTTGGAATACCGTCCTGTAAATATCTCACGCTTGTGGGAATATGGTCCTGTATACATGCCCACCTTGGAATACCGTCCTGTAAATATCTCGTGCTTGTGGGAATATGGTCTTGTATACATGCCCACCTTGGAATATCGTCCTGTAAATATCTCACGCTTGTGGGAATATGGCCCTGTATACATGCCCACCTTGGAATACAGTCCTGTAAATATCTCACGCTTGTGGGAATATGGTCATGTCGACAACCCACCCAGAATGTTTGATAAAATGCCATCAATGCGTTGACCATGTTGGAATAGGGTCCTGTAAACACGCCAACCATGTTGGTATCCCTCTACTTATTTGATAAGGTATTGAATTTGGGTATATTGCCTTGAGTAAGACGAGGTGTGATCGTTCGTAAATTGAGTGAACCATCCAACTCTCTCCCAGATATCTCGGGCTACACTCATACAAACATTTTAGAAAATCGTTTACGCTGATTGGTTGACCTAAATAAACTACTTAGTCAAGCACAACCATGTATTCTACAACTGACAATACAATTACCTTTCAAGCTCTGTGTTCTTATTATCTAGGCCTAAAGGCCGTGTCTACTGTGCATTCATAGACATTCGACCTTGTAGATAGGACAAAAAAACACTTTTATATATATTACATACTAAAGGATGTCATGGAAATATATTTAATTTTAAAGAGCATGTATGAGTCAATTGCTGAATGTGCGAAAACTAACTCGGGTAAGACACGTTTAATGTCATATCAGGTGTGCGACAGGGCTGCATCATGAGTTTTCTTTTGTAAATGAACTTGTTGATGCCATTGGTGAGAAATGCAGCAACGGGATATTTGTAACTAAAAAAAATAAGGATCTAGTTTGACTTTTATTTGGTGATAATATACATGTAGTTATGTTTTCCTATGCAGTGAAAGGTCTACAATCCCGCTCTTCAGCAGTTTTGTGATACTTAGGGGCTCGACCTAGACAAGTCAAATATAGTTGTATTTCGAAAAGGTGGTACACGTGCGCAAGTGGTCGTTTCGTAATGTAAATATGGGAGTTGTTTCCTATCACAAATATCTAGCTTTAATGTTGTCTTCGCGGTTAAATTTGTCAGTGGCCTACAAAACGCTTGCTGCTAAGGCATAGAAAGCTCTACTCACAATCTATAAACTATTTAAAGAAAACAAGTGTATATTACATTTTCAACAGGCAGTATACCTTCTGGAAAATGAATGTCACCAATTTTTGTATATGGTGCAGGGATTTGGGGCTCCAGTTATACTGAAGAAATATAGTAGGTTCATGCTTCTTATTTTAAAAGATTATTTGCTGTTGCTTCGAATAAAGCTATGTTAGGGGAGATTCGGGGCTATATAGAGCGGAAGGTCCGGGGTTCGATCCCCGACCGCGTCATACCAAAAGACGTTAAAAGATGATACTTGTTGTTACCCTGTCTGGCGTTCGGCATTACGGGGCTAAGACAAGGACTTGTCGGCTCGGAGTCAGTATACTGTGTCTGAGTGGGATATTCATGTTAAACTGCGGCATGGTATCTTAGTGGGCTAGCACTAATAAAATCGGCATCAGTCCGACTAGCACAAGCAGCCACACACACACACACACACACACACACACACACACACACACACACACACACACACACACACACACACACACACACACACACACACACACACACACACACACACACACACACGTGCATGTATATGTGCAATAATCTTGAACACGGCGTTCTACCCCATATTCACCTCACCTCTGAGTGAGCTCTCGCCCCTCTAGCTAAGAAACTGTTATCCCAAATATAACATTTGTTACATTTGACCACTTTCTAAATGGCATTGTGTATTCATAGCTTTCGGCCATGGGAGCCGTGCCAATTTACACTTGTCAGAGGGGTACCCAAAGTACGTGATCTAGACTACCAGCTGTCGGACTTTCACTTTTGTGGAAGCCTCGGTGGCTGAGTGGGTTAGATCGCTGACTTTGTGTGCTGGCGATTAGGTGCCTCACTCTGGCAATGTGTGGTTCGAATCCCGGACGGGACTCAACTCCAAAAAGTACGAGAATCTGTACTCTACTAAGAAAGTGTTACTAAATATAACATTTGTTATGTTTGGATTGCCCATGATCTTGGGAATAAGGTATCGTTTGTTTCTACCTTTAAAAAAGATTCGTTTATATTTTCGTTCAAGGTTGGTGAGAAAATATCTTCTTTTACATTACGCTTTCATTAAATCTGTGTTCCAACCTGAGAAGCATTCAACATTAATGGAAAATTCCTTCTGCGAGCGATTTTATGTTTAGTATCTCGTTTACATTGATAAAAAAATACAAGATATTAGGAAGAACAAAGACATATACTATTCAAATATCATTTGTACATATTGTAAATCTGGATCTATTGAAGACGGGTTTCGTGTCCTGTTAATCTGCGATGCCTTTGCTTCCTAAAGAAAGAAATATTTGCCACATTTAGAAAATATATAGGTTAATCACCAAGTAATGTACTTAACTCAAATGATGTTATACTATTATGTCAGCAGCTCTCTTTATCAAATACAGTTTCTAAACGATTTCGAAGAGTTGTTAATTCAACAAATGTCCAGTCAGTCACGTGACTACTAGATTTTGTTCACAAGGCCGAAATACTGACTAAACACATCCGTCTATCTGTCCTCTACGTTTCTCTGATAGTCTGTCTGTCTGTCCTCCACGTATATCTGATAATCTGTCTGTCTGTCTGTCTTCTACGTATCTCTGATAGTCTGTCTGTCTGTCTGTCCTCTACGATTCTCTGATACTCTGTCCGTCTGTCTGTCCTCTACGTTTCTCTGATAGTCTGTCTGTCCTCTACGTTTCTCTGAAAGTCTGTCTGTCCTCTTCGTTTCTCTGATAGTCTGCCTGTCTGTCCCCTACGTTTCTCTGATAGTCTGTCTGTCCTCTACGTTTCTCTGATAGTCTGTCTGTCTGTCCCCTACGTTTCTCTGATAGTCTGTCTGTCCCCTACGTTTCTCTGATAGTCTGTCTGTCCTCTACGTTTCTCTGATAGTCTGTCTGTCTGTCCTCTACGTTTCTCTGATAGTCTGTCTGTCCCCTACGTTTCTCTGATAGTCTGTCTGTCTGTCCCCTACGTTTCTCTGATAGTCTGTCTGTCCTCTACGTTTCTCTGATAGTCTGTCTGTCTGTCCTCTACGTTTCTCTGATAGTCTGTCTGTCTGTCCCCTACGTTTCTCTGATAGTCTGTCTGTCCTCTACGTTTCTCTGATAGTCTGTCTGTCTGTCCCCTACGTTTCTCTGAAAGTCTGTCTGTCTGTCCCCTACGTTTCTCTGATAGTCTGTCTGTCCTCTACGTTTCTCTGATAGTCTGTCTGTCTGTCCCCTACGTTTCTCTGATAGTCTGTCTGTCCCCTACGTTTCTCTGATAGTCTGTCTGTCTGTCCCCTACGTTTCTCTGATAGTCTGTCTGTCCCCTACGTTTCTCTGATAGTCTCTCTGTCTGTCCCCTACGTTTCTCTGATAGTCTGTCTGTCCTCTACGTTTCTCTGATAGTCTCTCTGTCTGTCCCCTACGTTTCTCTGATAGTCTGTCTGTCCCCTACGTTTCTCTGATAGTCTGTCTGTCCCCTACGTTTCTCTGATAGTCTGTCTGTCTGTCCTCTACGTTTCTCTGATAGTCTGCCTGTCTGTCCCCTACGTTTCTCTGATAGTCTGTCTGTCTGTCCCCTACGTTTCTCTGATAGTCTGTCTGTCCCCTACGTTTCTCTGATAGTCTGTCTGTCCTCTACGTTTCTCTGATAGTCTGTCTGTCCCCTACGTTTCTCTGATAGTCTGTCTGTCTGTCCTCTACGTTTCTCTGATAGTCTGTCTGTCTGTCCCCTACGTTTCTCTGATAGTCTGTCTGTCCCCTACGTTTCTCTGATAGTCTGTCTGTCCTCTACGTTTCTCTGATAGTCTGTCTGTCCCCTACGTTTCTCTGATAGTCTGTCTGTCCCCTACGTTTCTCTGATAGTCTGTCTGTCCCCTACGTTTCTCTGATAGTCTGTCTGTCCCCTACGTTTCTCTGATAGTCTGTCTGTCCCCTACGTTTCTCTGATAGTCTGTCTGTCTGTCCCCTACGTTTCTCTGAAAGTCTGTCTGTCCTCTACGTTTCTCTGATAGTCTGTCTGTCTGTCCCCTACGTTTCTCTGATAGTCTGTCTGTCCTCTACGTTTCTCTGAAAGTCTGTCTGTCCTCTACGTTTCTCTGATAGTCTGCCTGTCTGTCCCCTACGTTTCTCTGATAGTCTGTCTGTCCTCTACGTTTCTCTGATAGTCTGTCTGTCCTCTACGTTTCTCTGATAGTCTGTCTGTCCTCTACGTTTCTCTGATAGTCTGTCTGTCCTCTACGTTTCTCTGATAGTCTGTCTGTCCTCTACGTTTCTCTGATAGTCTGTCTGTCCCCTACGTTTCTCTGAAAGTCTGTCTGTCCTCTACGTTTCTCTGATAGTCTGTCTGTCCTCTACGTTTCTCTGATAGTCTGTCTGTCCTCTACGTTTCTCTGAAAGTCTGTCTGTCTGTCCCCTACGTTTCTCTGATAGTCTGTCTGTCCTCTACGTTTCTCTGATAGTCTGTCTGTCCTCTACGTTTCTCTGATAGTCTGTCTGTCTGTCCCCTACGTTTCTCTGATAGTCTGTCTGTCCTCTACGTTTCTCTGAAAGTCTGTCTGTCTGTCCCCTACGTTTCTCTGATAGTCTGTCTGTCCCCTACGTTTCTCTGATAGTCTGTCTGTCCTCTACGTTTCTCTGATAGTCTGTCTGTCCCCTACGTTTCTCTGATAGTCTGTCTGTCCTCTACGTTTCTCTGAAAGTCTGTCTGTTCTCTACGTTTCTCTGATAGTCTGTCTGTCTGTCCTCTACGTTTCTCTGATAGTCTGTCTGTCAACCAAGTCAGCGAGCCTGACAACCCGATCCCGTTAGTCGCCTTTTACGACAAGCATAGTCGCATGTTACGGCAAGTATGGGTTGCTGAAGACATATTCTACCCCAGACCTCCCGTCATCCGGATCAGATGACACTGAATGATGAAAGTGTTCATGGCGAACATCTTATATATTTAACATGGAATTAAAATGTTATATCAGGGTAGATCTACTTCGGATGATAAACTCACATTGAGTATTGTATTAGTATTCCTGGCAAAGGACGCCTTTATTCTTATGAAAATGTACGGTGACCTTGACCCCACGACGGGAGCTGGAGGTGGGACCCGACGTTTCACGAACACCTGGTGTTACTTGACAATGTTTCGAGGTGGTATGTTCTTGACTTTGTGGATTTAACTTGTTCACACGAATACGTTTAATTCACTGATCTAAGTGGTTTAGAAAGCACGGTCCTTCACGTGTGCTTGATGCATGTTAATTGAATATTCCTCCTTGACGTCTCGTGTCCCGGTCTGCTCCGTATTTTGTTGTGAGTGTTTCAAGCCACCCATCCAGACGTCCATGTTCCAACTGCTGAAGTAGCATTTCATCCCCAACCGATGACTGCTGTCACGCCCAAGTGTATCATAATAGCTCAGCACTCACGACAATCTGCACATGACACGCGACATCATGCGCCATTGTCTTCCCCTCACTGACGTCAGTGTACACGTGACATAAGCAATGACGTCATGCTGAGAACCAGGCGGGACCCGTTCATCAGAGTATTGTTTCAGCTAATCAGGGTAAGTGAGGTGACCAGGGTCCAGAGCTGCCGGACTGACGGGGAGCGGGCAGGGCTGTGGTCAAGTGGGCAGGGGACGGGGGGTCGTAGGGTGCCTATATTGTGGTATTGACCACACGCTGACCGTGGCGAGATGGTCACTGTTCCCCGCGTGTCACACGCACCGTGGTCGTCCACTTCAACACGCCGCCATTACCCCGACACACACCGACACGTGCTGGCATCAGAAGCAGAGATGAAGATGTTGTCTCTGTGGCATTAGCTATTATTTCAATATTCTGGATTGAACAAGAAGAGGAAATCAGATACAATGATATTGTGGACACCCTGATGTAACGCACGTGTCTATCTACTGACCCTGAAATGGCCGTGATAGTTCTTTTAAGATTTTGGTGTATTGTAAACAATTCAATGTGACAACTTGTGTCTGTACCCCAACGTCACGTTGTAAAAATGTTAAAATGCTGTAATGGTAAAGTACGCTTGATTGATCATGTTTTGCAGTGTGTCGTACAACCTGTGAATATCCGTGCGGTCCGTGATAGAATACATCTTCAGCAACCCATGCGTGTCATAATAGGGGACTATACTTGTTGTAAAAGACGACTAACGGGATCGGGTGGTCAGGGTCGCTGACTTGGTTGATGCACGTCATCGTATCCCAATTGCGTAGATCGATGCTCATGATGTCGATCACTGGAATGTCTGGTCCAGACTCGTTTATTTACAGACTGCCGGCACACAGCTTGCATATTGCTGAGTGCCGCGTTAAACAACAAACAAACAATACAACATGTGAACATTGCTTATGACTGGAGACCTATCTGAGATTCACTTTGTCGGTGTAGATGACAACAAACACTCAATACAACCTGTGAACATTGCTTATGACTGGAGACCTATCTGAGATTCACTTTGTCGGTGTAGATGACAACAAACACTCAATACAACCTGTGAACATTGCTTATGACTGGAGACCTATCTGAGATTCACTTTGTCGGTGTAGATGACAACAAACACTCAATACAACCTGTGAACATTGCTTATGACTGGAGACCTATCTGAGATTCACTTTGTCGGTGTAGATGACAACAAACACACAATACAACCTGTGAACATTGCTTATGACTGGAGACCTATCTGAGATTCACTTTGTCGGTGTAGATGACAACAAACACTCAATACAACCTGTGAACATTGCTTATGACTGGAGACCTATCTGAGATTCACTTTGTCGGTGTAGATGACAACAAACACTCAATACAACCTGTGAACATTGCTTATGACTGGAGACCTATCTGAGATTCACTTTGTCGGTGTAGATGACAACAAACACTCAATACAACCTGTGAACATTGCTTATGACTGGAGACCTATCTGAGATTCACTTTGTCGGTGTAGATGACAACAAACACTCAATACAACCTGTGAACATTGCTTATGACTGGAGACCTATCTGAGATTCACTTTGTCGGTGTAGATGACAACAAACACTCAATACAACCTGTGAACATTGCTTATGACTGGAGACCTATCTGAGATTCACTTTGTCGGTGTAGATGACAACAAACACTCAATACAACCTGTGAACATTGCTTATGACTGGAGACCTATCTGAGATTCACTTTGTCGGTGTAGATGACAACAAACACTCAATACAACCTGTGAACATTGCTTATGACTGGAGACCTATCTGAGATTCACTTTGTCGGTGTAGATGACAACAAACACTCAATACAACCTGTGAACATTGCTTATGACTGGAGACCTATCTGAGATTCACTTTGTCGGTGTAGATGACAACAAACACTCAATACAACCTGTGAACATTGCTTATGACTGGAGACCTATCTGAGATTCACTTTGTCGGTGTAGATGACAACAAACACTCAATACAACCTGTGAACATTGCTTATGACTGGAGACCTATCTGAGATTCACTTTGTCGGTGTAGATGACAACAAACACTCAATACAACCTGTGAACATTGCTTATGACTGGAGACCTATCTGAGATTCACTTTGTCGGTGTAGATGACAACAAACACTCAATACAACCTGTGAACATTGCTTATGACTGGAGACCTATCTGAGATTCACTTTGTCGGTGTAGATGACAACAAACACTCAATACAACCTGTGAACATTGCTTATGACTGGAGACCTATCTGAGATTCACTTTGTCGGTGTAGATGACAACAAACACACAATACCACCTGTGAACAATGCTTCTGACTGGAGACCTATCTGAGATTCACTTTGTCGGTGTAGATGACAACAAACACTCAATACAACCTGTGAACATCGCTTATGACTGGAGACCTATCTGAGATTCACTTTGTCGGTGTAGATGACAACAAACACACAATACCACCTGTGAACAATGCTTATGACTGGAGACCTATCTGAGATTCACTTTGTCGGTGTAGATGACAACAAACACTCAATACAACCTGTGAACATTGCTTATGACTGGAGACCTATCTGAGATTGACTTTGTCGGTGTAGATGACAACAAACACACAATACCACCTGTGAACAATGCTTATGACTGGAGACCTATCTGAGATTCACTTTGTCGGTGTAGATGACAACAAACACTCAATACAACCTGTGAACATTGCTTATGACTGGAGACCTATCTGAGATTGACTTTGTCGGTGTAGATGACAACAAACACACAATACCACCTGTGAACAATGCTTATGACTGGAGACCTATCTGAGATTCACTTTGTCGGTGTAGATGACAACAAACACTCAATACAACCTGTGAACATTGCTTATGACTGGAGACCTATCTGAGATTCACTTTGTCGGTGTAGATGACAACAAACACACAATACCACCTGTGAACATTGCTTATGACTGGAGACCTATCTGAGATTCACTTTGTCGGTGTAGATGACAACAAACACCGGTATGGATGACCAGGTAGCGATGTCTCTGTGCAGTGAGATCAAGGTGATGACATACAGTCGTCAGTCTGTTCCATCACTCAGTGACTGGAGGTTGCATTATCAAGTCAGATTGCGGAGGTGCTGATGACACACGTGACCCTGCTAGCATATGATGTGTGCGTGTGTGTGTGTGTTGAAGAGGAGCTTCGCATCCAAGACAAGGAAACTCTACCCCTGGTTCACGCACTGCCCTGCTCCTCTCGTCACGTTCTGAAGTCGACCGATTTGGTCGACTGTAGTTTGTTGTATGACAGTTTACTGGTGGTGACGTTGTTGTGGAAGCGGGTTGCACGTGTCATGTTATCAACACGTGACAATGTGAACTAAATGTATGTAGAAACAGGTCTTTCAATACATGTTCGTCTACAGTTCAAGTACACCCTGACGTTCAGTCCAATGCTGTCTGGATTCTGCAACCCCCGTTGTTCGGCGTTGTAGGGCCAGCACCACCAGAGCGTGAAGACCGCACTGACGTAGTTTGCCTCAGACTCTACATCAGGCTCAGTGTGGAAAACAGTCCGTTGCTATATTTGCCTTCGGTCATCTCCCGCTACTGTGAAGATGTACTGACTGATATATATGACATGCAACTATTTGTAGTATTATGCACCTCACCAAATCACATGTAAGCCAAACCACGCGGATCACGTGAGTTAGGCGTGCTCTCTGCATATAATATAACTGCTAACATCAAGAGCAGCAAAATTCCATTTTTATCGACACAAAGAAATGTTTATTCTTCGCACCAATTCTCTCTACCATAGACTATAGTTCTACTACCACTAAATTATTGTTATAACACGTATCTGTTACATGGTTCAGGAATGACAATGTCTATATATGCACTGTGCACTAAATATCTACAAAAGCCCTGTAGAATGTAAAAAAACAGTTGTTGTGATATATGTACAACCAATATCTGCAGTTTTTTTGTTAATCCTGCTTGAGCTTGTGAAGTTAGTCGTTCATTTAGTGAACTGCTGGTCATAAAACCCCCCGAAGTACTGAACGTTGTTTAGACGAGTCTAATGCTGCGTTAGACTTTTCCTTATAATTTGGATTTCCCCGTCAGCCGTGCTCGGGAATTATACCAGATGAGAGACAAAACACACTGTAAAGTAGGGCAAGCGAGTCAGTATTGTTAACATCGTCACTGTCGATGCAGGACTGTATATAATGTCGTCACTGTCGTGTCAGTTGAGGCAATAAGCCTTTTGTTGGTTTACTGTTGTTTTCTACAGTTTTCATACACTGAAACAAATATATCCAATACAGCCCGTGCAAGCCTAAATGTTTGGCAAGTCTACATTACTGCATTATCTGAAAATGAAGAAAGTCTCTGGGGACTCCCTTTTATCATATTTTATAACTATAATTTAACAACTGTTTCTTTCTGTAAAGTATCTTCACATGAGAGACCAGATGTTATTCTAGCAGCGCGTGTAACTTCATCAGTGGGAATAGGACAGTTAGAGTATTCACAGTACCACTGTCTGTTTCACCAGCATCAATCATCAGTGTCTTATCACTAATCTTTAAAAAAATACAAACAATTATTAACAACCTGTCTGTCTATATAATTATTGTTCCCTCCTGTTTATTGTTTCCCCCGCGTCCTTCAGTACGTCCACGCCGGTAGTGACATGGTTTGGTCCTGTACGAGTTGTTGGCGGCGGACCGGCGAGTTGATGGAGATGGGTAAGATACACCTGCAGGCGATGCTAGATTGGTTTGTGCACAGGGTATACTTAGCGTGACTTGAAGCACGCACTCACATGCTCTGTTTTCAAGTGACGTTACTTAATAAATGACTGAGTCGTGTGTTATTTACTAATCCATTAGTGTCAAGGAGAGGTGATTCACAAACATGTGTAACTCACTGTACTCGTAGGAAGCCAGCATTGCAACAAAACGCGCAGTTTTTCTCAAACATTATTTTGACAATGCTTGTCACTTTTTACATCTCACTTGCCATGTTGTGGCCGCTGAACCGTCACAAAGCACCATGTGCCCGGGGGTAGGGCTTCTTCCCGGGGGTCGTTCAGGCCCGGCACTACCCCTCGGGCAGAACGCCCAGCGACGGTAAGGGTTATTGGTGAGGGCAGAAAGACATCTTGAATGAAATTGAAAATTTAACGCTGGTCAGTTTGGGGTGAAATTAGCCCACCCCTATTTGTGTTCCAGGGCATCTGTCAGCATTTGACCGGTGGTCAGGGAAGGGCTTCAGGGATGAGGGAGTTAGCCCCGCAGTAGCCCGGAGCTGGGGGAGGGAGTTGCAGCCCGCAGGGACCAATGCATACATACAGTGGGGGTTGCGGGGGTGGGGCGGATGATTACTCTACCTGCTGGGCACACGTACCCAGGATGTCGCTACAGTCTGTTCTGTGTTTAACGCTACAGTCTGTTCTGTGTTTAACGCTACAGTCTGTTCTGTGTTTAACGCTACAGTCTGTTCTGTGTTTAACGCTACAGTCTGTTCTGTGTTTAACGCTACAGTCTGTTCTGTGTTTAACGCTACAGTCTGTTCTGTGTTTAACGCTACAGTCTGTTCAGTGTTTAACGCTACAGTCTGTTCTGTGTTTAACGCTACAGTCTGTTCAGTGTTTAACGCTACAGTCTGTTCTGTGTTTAACGCTCCAGTCTGTTCTGTGTTTAACGCTACAGTCTGTTCTGTGTTTAACGCTACAGTCTGTTCAGTGTTTATCGCTACAGTCTGTTCTGTGTTTAACGCTACAGTCTGTTCAGTGTTTAACGCTACAGTCTATTCCGTGTTTAACGCTACAGTCTGTTCCGTGTTTAACGCTACAGTCTGTTCCGTGTTTAACGCTACAGTCTGTTCAGTGTTTAACGCTACTGTCTGTTCAGTGTTTAACGCTACTGTCTGTTCAGTGTTTAACGCTACAGTCTGTTCTGTGTTTAACGCTACAGTCTGTTCAGTGTTTATCGCTACAGTCTGTTCTGTGTTTAACGCTACAGTCTGTTCAGTGTTTAACGCTACAGTCTATTCCGTGTTTAACGCTACAGTCTGTTCCGTGTTTAACGCTACAGTCTGTTCAGTGTTTAACGCTACTGTCTGTTCAGTGTTTAACGCTACAGTCTGTTCAGTGTTTAACGGTACAGTCTGTTCAGTGTTTAACGCTACAGTCTGTTCCGTGTTTAACGCTACAGTCTGTTCAGTGTTTAACGCTACTGTCTGTTCAGTGTTTAACGCTACAGTCTGTTCAGTGTTTAACGCTACTGTCTGTTCAGTGTTTAACGCTACTGTCTGTTCAGTGTTTAACGCTACAGTCTGTTCAGTGTTTAACGCTACTGTCTGTTCAGTGTTTAACGCTACAGTCTGTTCAGTGTTTAACGGTACAGTCTGTTCAGTGTTTAACGCTACAGTCTGTTCAGTGTTTATCGCTACAGTCTGTTCAGTGTTTAACGCTACAGTCTGTTCAGTGTTTAACGCTACTGTCTGTTCAGTGTTTAACGCTACAGTCTGTTCAGTGTTTAACGCTACAGTCTGTTCAGTGTTTAACGCTACAGTCTGTTCAGTGTTTAACGCTACAGTCTGTTCGGTGTTTAACGCTACTTTCTGTTCAGTGTTTAACGCTCCAGTCTGTTCAGTGTTTAACGCTCCAGTCTGTTCCGTGTTTATCGCTATCGATTATTCTATTTCCTCATACTGAATACATTGAGTCTGACGATTGGTCAGACATGCCTTTACAGAGTCCAGCAGTACTTGCTATTCTTACATATTCTCTTAGTGTTTCATGCGGATTTGTCAAATATACATTTATGAACGGTCTTGCCAGCATTTCCCCCAAATCAGTCACTTTGTTTTATATAGGATCACCTTTACTTTCCATGGTCACAATCGTTTTCGTAAGTCCCGAAGAGCGTTTTGGAGACGTTTTGGTGTTTTCGATCTTAATGACGTACGTGTCATATACACACAGTAAAAGTAACAGTTTGTTGGTTGTTTGACGTCGCGGTCTGTAAACCATGGAGTCGGGACCAGACAATGCAGCGTCTTACATTGTGAGCAACGACCATGCAGAAGAAATGTTAAGTTGTAATTATAAACTGATGATATAGCACTAATTGCACCAACAGTCACTGCAGACATGTTAGATTGTGCAGCCCTTTTCTTTACAAATGGAAACTAGCTGTAAATTCTCAATAACTATCTGACGAAAAATGTCCATTTTAGGAATAACAACCTGACCAATCTGATTTTGATTTAAAATGGCCCGACACCGATACTGATTATTCTCCGATGTATAGATACCTCGGCTTGTGGCTTAATGGATGTTAAGATATGAACATTCCTGCAAAAGAGATTGCCAAATCATCAAGTCTAGCTTTATCTGTTATCATTGTTAAATTTAGAAAACAAAAGGTGGTATGTCATATAGAGTTTTCAAACAGCTGTATAACCGCCTTGTAAACCTATTTCATCATGCGGTGCTCCCACTTGGTGGACTAGAGAGTATCTAATTATTCACACGATGCAAAATAGAACATGTAGATTATATTTGGGCGCTGGCAGCAAGTCATCTTATGTGGATGCCAAAGACGACCTAGGCAGGACCTCATGCTTTTATGAGCAAAAAGCTGAAACCATACGCTTCTGGTCAGGATTAAATAAGTTTATACCACATCGCTTACTATTATCTCATATTTATAATCAGTCAGCTGCTATCCATAATTCATGGGTCAATCGTGTGATTATTTTATTTGCACGTGTTGCTGTTCGTGCCTCGCTTAGTTAAATCGCAATAAGGATCTTTTGTTAACCATTGTTTGTACAAAGTGGCACCACAGCTCATAGAATGATATCTGGGAATAAATTAAGCACTTGCCGACTTTTTGAAAATGATTTATGCACTGGTAAATATGTAAAATGTATTGATCCCGGAGAATACCGGAGTATGTTAACTTAACCACTATGACCCCCTTACTGAATCACATATGTAAACACTGCAATATATAAGCTATTGAAGGCGAATGTCATTTTATATATTGCCTGACCGACTTCAGGTACGATCAATTCTGTTAAACGTCTCAGTTCGAACCACTGTTTCTAGCTATAGAACCTATTGATAAATTTTATGAAATGATTAATGATTCATCGTTTTTCACAATCCCTAGCTGCAACTCTCTACACCATGTACAAACGCAGAGTTCAATTTCCCTAAGTGCTACCCCCTTCCTATTACGATATAACGTATTCATTGTTGTATCAATTATTTTGTGTGTATCTAAGTATAAACATTATACAATAGTTTTTGATATTTTATGTACATTTGTGTCTTGTAAGCCTTATGAGGCCGAACTTTGATAGTTTTACCGATGTTGCTATCATAATTGTATAAACTGTAAATGCAAAGTGTGGCACAATAATAACATAATGTTCTTCTTTGTCTTCTTCACCTGACCACCCGATCTGTTTGGTCGCCACATTATAAAGTCAAATATTAAGCTCACGTTCTATACGAGTGCTATAAGTGATGGCACTATAAAATCTGTTTACAGTTAGAAAGAGAGAATTTGTGTGACAGCGTTATCACAAGAGAGGAATTTTCTGACAACGTTATCGCAAGAGAGGGGTTGTGTGACAGCGTTATCACACAGAGAGGAATTGTGTGACAACGTTATCACAAGAGAGGAATTGTGTGACAACGTTATCACAAGAGAGGAATTGTGTGACAGCGTTATCACAAGAGAGGAATTGTGTGACAGCGTTATCACAATCGGGGAATTGTATGACAGCGTTATCACAAGTGGGGAATTGTGTGACAGCGTTATCACAAGTGGGGAATTGTGTGACAGCGTTATCACAAGTGGGGAATTGTATGACAACGTTATCACAAGTGGGGAACTGTGTGACAGCATTATCACAAGAGAGGAATTGTATGAGAGCGTTATCACAAGTGGGGAATTGTATGACAACGTTATCACAAGCTGGGAATTGTATGACAGCGTTATCACAAGTGGGGAATTGTATGACAGCGTTATCACAAGTGGGGAATTGTGTGACAGCGTTATCACAAGTGGGGAATTGTGTGACAGCGTTATCACAAGTGGGGAATTGTATGACAACGTTATCACAAGTGGGGAACTGTGTGACAGCATTATCACAAGAGAGGAATTGTATGACAGCGTTATCACAAGTGGGGAATTGTATGACAACGTTATCGATTGTTTACATGAAGATATCTACAAGGAATTTCAAAATGCATCATCTGTTGTATATTCTGGTAATTGGATATTCAAGCGCTTGGAGTAGATCGATATGAACGTTTTGTCCGCACAGTTTACAATAGAGAAATCTCTGTATTTGTCAGCGTCCATCTGGTCATCGTGTTTGTTGTCTGCATGTGAGATCCTGAATGAAAGGCAGGATTCGATGACATAGCTTATTGACGTCAATGAACGTTCAAAAGTATATTTTCATGTTATGTTGTTTATTCGAGTGTGTACACGGGGTAGACCATGTTTGCCGTCTGTACGAGCGTAGATTCTGCCACGTTGCGTGGTCAATGCAGGCGTGGAGTTGGTCACGTTGTTGTCAATGCCGGCGTGGAGTTGATCACATTGTTGACAATGCTGGCGTAGAGTTGGTCACGCTGTGTAGTCCATGCCGGCGTAGAGTTGGTCACATTGTTGTCAATGCCGGCATGGAGTTGGTCACATTGTTGTCAATGCCGGCGTGGAGTTGGTCACGTTGTGTTGTCAATGCCGGCTTGGAGTTGGCCACGTTGTGTTGCCAATGCCGGCGTGGAGTCTCCCAGTTGTGTTGTCAATGCCGGCATGGAGTTGGCCACGTCGTGTTGTCAATGCCGCCGTTGGCCACGTTGTGACCTGTATACGATGTGTTTCTAATATTCATTTCGAGGTGTAAATCTAATTTATACATATGCTATTTTACCAAACTGCGTATATGGTATTCTTGGTCGTTTGCTCTCAATAAAACAGTAAGCCTCGTGACTACTTGGGTATTATCACCACCCCCCCTAATAAGATACACCCGCGGGAACTCCACAGAGAAGATAGCCACCTATCCTTGTCTCCCGTGCGGATTCAGGGGAAGAATGTGTGTCCCAAGCAACCCTTGTTTGTCGTAGAAGGCGACGGAATGTTTGTTTGTTGTTTAACTCGGCAATATTCCAGCTGTATGACGGCGGAATGTAAATAAACGAGTCTGGACCAGACAATCTAGTGATTGGCATCATGGGCATCGATCCACGCAATTGGGATACGACGACATACATCAACTAAGTCAGCGAGCCTGACCACCCGATCCCGTTAGACGCCTCTTACGACAAGCACAGTCGCCTTTTACGGCAAGCATGAGTCGCTAAAGACCTATTCCACCCCGGATCTTCACGGGTCGCGACTAAATGAATCGGATGGTCAAGATCGGGGGCTTGGCAGATTGCATGTCATCGTGTGTGGATCGATGCTTATGATGTCAATCACTGGATTGTCAGGTCTAGACTCGATTATTTACAGACCGCCGTCATACAGCTAGACTATTGATGTGTGTGGCGTTAAACAACTACTAGTAACTAACAAAAGTTAATATCGCGGAGAGGGCTATTTAAGTTGTAAGTTAAGTTCAATAAAATATATTTTAATTCAAAACCAAATTTGTGCTATGAAAAGACGAAATCAACCACCCATAGTTCAACAAACACCCATTATAGTTCAACAAACACCCATTATAGTTCAACAAACACCCATTATAGTTCAACAAACACCCATTATAGTTCAACAAACAACCATTATAGTTCAACAAACACCCATTATAGTTCAACAAACACCCATTATAGCTCAATCGACGCAATTCAACTTTAACTGCCAAATCCTAGTTATCATCGACATAACATCTGACTGCTTATGACATCATGACGTCACATGACTGTCAGGCGAGGACAATAGGAAGTCGCAATGCTTACCCACAATGCAGTGGCCTCCCCATCTGCCCGCGTGTTGACAAAGGCTGTTGTAAACTAGCGCTTGATTACCTTCGTTAGTCTCCACAAGGCACTGGTCAGTGGACGGAAGTGGCCAAGATGGACGTAAATAGCCTATTGCGTGACCTCGTCATGGTTTGAGGTTAATAAAGTGTGTAATTGAAGGTGTGGACACAACCTCTTGGTACAAGGCCGGGTTCTCACGTGCCGCTGGATGAACGTTGTGGTCATCATTGGGGCATCAGCTGTGTGTCAACGTAACCATTCACTCACGTAAAAACATGTATTCAAGAAGCCTGGTTATTGTGGGCGAATTTCACGTAGAGAATTTACCAATAATTTGCACAATAATTTAGAATTCATCGCGTCAGAAGGTGAATTGTGGTTTAAAAGTATGGAGGGTTGTTTGTACATGATCCACACTGACATCGAAAACTACAGACGTTTATCGTTCAAATAGCACTCGGTGAGACTGTACTACCCGAATATTATACCACGAATTACCTGGGAAATGCCGTCTCATATATAGCAATACATCAATGTCATTTTCTCCCCAATGAAAGACCACATTTAACTGTACGGTAATAGTTAGAATAAATTGAGACTCGACATTGCGGATAGGTAAAATGTTCATCCGTAAACCCTGCCTCGGCCGGCATGTTTGAACATTATAATCCCTGGCTAGAAGTATTAAACTATGTAGGGTTAGGGTTAGCGTTATGTTGCCCTTACCCAAGTAACAATTGAAGCAGAAGTTACGTGCGTAAATCTTTTTCGCGGTTGTTTTGAATGTGCTTATATGTCCAAAATCGTATTATTAATTGCCGACTGCAGGATTAACTCGGATAGCTTGACCCGATCCACGTGTTGTGTTCGTTGTGATAGGTTGGAGCTGGGTACGTGTGGAGAAACTGAATTGACTGCAGCCCGCCAGTCTCCTGGTTCACGGCCGCCGTTCTGTGATAGTTAGTGTTGCAAGCAGAAAACCTTTTATAAATCTCTTAGTCCTTTTAACGTTTGAATGGTTGTTTAGTTGTGTTTTGTAAACATCAATCGGTCAATTTCAAACAGACGAACACAATGTTTTTCCTCTTGGAAATCTTTGTTGACAACTTGAGACACAACGCTGACGAGGAGATCAACTTTTAGTTGCCACTCGAAAACAGGAAAGTCTTTTGCAAGTCACACAGGAGGCACTCAAGACGAATCTCCCCGCGGACAACAGCGCGTCCCGCGGGCGGCGACCCCGGAACAATCCAAGCGTGCTGGTGCCCGCTCATCCCACCCCGGGGACCCCACCATTGTGTGGCCCGACCCCCTGACCCAATGTTCGAGCACAGTTACACTGACGCAAGTCAAAGACATTCTTCATCTTCATGTTTGAATGGCCAGAAGCGGACCGTGGTTGGTGGGGTCATTCTCTCGTGTCCACTCTCGGTAACAACATGTTAATAGCTTCAGATGAGTTGGCCATTATTCATCCATCACGATCAGACAGATTCGTCAAGAGAACTCTCAAAGTTCCACTTGTCTGAGATAGCATTTGTCATTAATGTGTTTTAATAGCATCAGTTTCACTTCTTCGAATGAAAACATTTGGATGTGCTGTTTGACACAACTCCTTTGTATTATTCTGTGTTGGTATGTGTTATGAAGAAATATTATTTAACAAGAATGAAAAGCCTGTCACATGACGTCATCTGACATCTGACGTACAAAACCATGTTAGTCTGTCACTGCACGCCATCTGACGTACACAGTCAAGTCATCTGAGGTACAGAGCCATGTCTCACATCACGTCATCTGACGTACACAGTCATGTCAGTCTCACAACTCACGTCATCTGACGTACAGAGCCATGCCAGACTCACACATCACGTCATCTGACGAACACAGTCATGTCAGCCTCACACATCACGTCATCTGATGTACACAGCCATGCCAGTCTCACACATCACGTCATCTGACGTACACAGCCATGCCAGTCTTACACATCACGTCATCTGACGTACACAGTCATGTCAGCCTCACACATCACGTCATCTGACGTACACAGCCATGCCAGTCTCTCACATCACGTCATCTGACGTACACAGTCATGTCAGCCTCACACATCACGTCATCTGACGTACACAGCCATGCCAGTCTTACACATCACGTCATCTGTCGTACACAGTCATGTCAGCCTCACACATCACGTCATCTGACGTACACAACCATGCCAGTCTCACACATCACGTCATCTGACGTACACAGTCATGTCAGCCTCACACATAACGTCATCTGACGTACACAGCCGTGCCAGTCTCTCAAATCACGTCATCTGACGCACACAGTCATGTCAGCCTCACACATCACGTCATCTGTCGTACACAGCCGTGCCAGTCTCTCACATCACGTCATCTGACGAACACAGTCATGTCAGTCTCTCACATCACGTCATCTGATGTACGCAGTCATGTCAGTCTCTCACATCACGTCATCTGACGTACACAGCCATGCCAGTCTCTCAAATCACGTCATCTGACGCACACAGTCATGTCAGCCTCACACATCACGTCATCTGTCGTACACAGTCATGTCAGTCTCTCACATCACGTCATCTGACGTACACAGTCATGTCAGTCTCTCACATCACGTCATCTGACGTACACAGTCATGTCAGTCTCACACATCACGTCATCTGAGGTATACAGTCATGTCAGCCTCACACATCACGTCATCTGATGTACACAGTCATATCAGTCTCTCACATCACGTCATCTGATGTACACAGTCATGTCAGCCTCACACATCACGTCATCTGATGTACAGAGGTATGCCAGTCTCACACATCACGTCATCTGACGAACACAGTCATGTCAGTCTCACACATCACGTCATCTGACGTACAGAGCCATGCCAGTTTCACACATCACGTCATCTGACGAACACAGTCATGTCAGTCTCACACATCACGTCTTCTGACGTACACAGTCATGTCAGTCTCTCAGATCACGTCATCTGTTGTACACAGCCGTGTCAGTCTCAAATATCACGTCATTTGACGTACACCGTCATGTCAGTCTCACATCACGTCATCTGACGCACACAGTCATGTCAGCCTCACACATCACGTCATCTGATGTACACAGCCATGCAAGTCTCACAACTCACGTCATCTAACGTACGCAGCGATGCCAGTCTCTCACATCACGTCATCTGACGTACACAGTCATATCAGTCTCACACATCACGTCATTTGACGTACACAGCCGTGTCAGTCTCACACATCACGTCATCCGACGTACACAGCCGTGTCAGTCTCACAACTCACGCCATCCAACTTACGCAGCCATGCCAGCCTCACACATCACGTCATCTGACGTACACAGTCATGTCAGTCTCAAATATCACGTCATTTGACGTACACAGCTGTGTCAGTCTCACAACTCACGTCATCCAACGTACGCAGCCATGCCAGCCTCACACATCACGTCATCTGACGTACACAGTCATATCAGTCTCACACATCACGTCATTTGACGTACACAGTCATGTCAGCCTCACACATCACGTCATCTGACGTACACAGTCATGTCAGTCTCACACATCACGTCATCTGACGTACACAGCCATGCCAGTCTCTCACATCACGTCATCCGACGTACACAGCCATGCCAGTCTCTCACATCACGTCATCTGACGTACACAGTCATGTCAGTCTCTCACATCACGTCATCTGACGTACACAGTCATGTCAGCCTCACACATCACGTCATCTGACGTACACAGTCATGTCACCCTCACACATCACGTCATCTGATGTACACAGTCATGTCAGTCTCTCACATCACGTCATCTGACGTACACCGTCATGTCAGTCTCACACATCACGTCATCTGTCGTACACAGTCATATCAGTCTCACACATCACGTCATCCGACGTACACAGTCATGTCAGTCTCACACATCACGTCATCTGATGTACACAGTCATGTCAGCCTCACACATCACGTCATCTGACGTACACAGTCATGTCAGTCTCTGTGTTTGTGATTGTAACGGTGCTGTGTTTGTGGTTGTAAGGGTGCTGTGTTTGTAGTTGCAACGGTGCTGTGTTTGTGGTTGTTATGGTGCTGTGTTTGTAGTTGCAACGGTGCTCTGTTTGTGGTTGTAATGGTGCTGTGTTTGTGGTTGTAACGGTGCTGTGTTTGTAGTTGTAACGTTGCTGTGTTTGTGGTTGTAATGGTGCTGTGTTTGTGGTTGTAACGTTGCTGTGTTTGTGGTTGTAATGGTGCTGTGTTTGTAGTTGTAACGGTGCTGTGTTTGTGGTTGTAATGGTGCTGTGTTTGTGGTTGTAATGGTGCTGTGTTTGTGATTGTAATGGTGCTGTGTTTGTGGTTGTAACGGTGCTGTGTTTGTGAATGTAAATGTTCGTGAGGACGGTATATTCTTTAAAAAAAATATTGACAACATATTTCATATTTGAATCACGTAGAAGCTATCCTAAAACGTATTCCAAATGATCCTATCGCGAGACACGACTGTCTTCCACTAACAATGAACGTAATAGCATCAAGATAAACATCTGCATCTACAGTAGCAAGGCCCTAATGTACTCGGCTGTGATTATGTGCCATTTGCAGGTCGCTGTCTCTTGCCCCTGTCTATAGAATGTGGATGTGGGGATAACTACTTTATAATCACTTCTATGTTTGTGTTCATTGTTAAATACGACGCTTGTTACTCAGTAACAGATTTCGGTTGACTTGTCAGCCCACTCCTGGGGCCAGATGATGGCCATCTTCATCCTCACATCTCACTGCAGAAACATTAGACGTGCAACAGACGGGCAGATTCGTCCATCTTTTGTCATAATACTCTCCTAAAAGCTGCCTCGTTCAAACATTAGTCATTCTGGGAGTTAATTATAGTCATTATTCCCTATGAACATTCCTGCTTGGACAGTGGTCAAGCGTCGGAGCACGACACACATCTAATTATCCTCCTTAACTGCCCAGATGCCCGCCAGAGGGCGCTATGTTGATGTCATCATGGTCAGTCAGCACCTGATAATCACAGGTAGCAGTGGTCATCGTTTGCAAACATTTTGTGTCCAGTTTGAGCAGATGACCACCACGGGGGGTTGCGTCGCCGTCTTCAAACGCTCATGTCGGCCATCAGGACTGTAATGTTGGACAGCACAAATAAACTTAAGAACCCATTTACCCTAATTGAATGTCTCCATAATGACTGAAAACGAGGGGACCTTTCACTGGAATTGCGGGAAGGGCAATTATCTGTGTTGTCGATTGGATGTTGATGTTGTTGATATTTTTGCACTTCAGGTTGGTACAATGCAGATGACGTGAACGGACCATATCGTCGTAGTTTCTGTGTGCGATGCAGTTCAGGTTATTATAAAGAAAACCTGGACAACCGACTTGAACTGCCGAATACACCGCCTCCATGGTGTTGTGGACAGCGCCAGCGCAGATGCCGACAGGTCGTCATACAAAGTTACGTTAAAATATGATGCTTACTGTCACCCTGTCTGATGACTGGCATTAAGGGCACACAAGAAGCACTGGCCGTCTCGGAATCATTATGATGTGTTTGAGTAGGGTATTCAATGTACATGTCAGACTGCGGACTAGAACAAGCAGCCACACACACGCACGTGCATGCATGCGCTATATGAGTGAAATAATCTTGAAAGTGACGTTGAAACCCCAATTCACCTCCCCAACTGTCCAAAACAAAATGTACTTAGGTTATCTAAACCATTTCCTCTAACTATATAAGTAGGTCAAGTAGAGTTCCCCAAACATCGTGGTTCAACCAGTAACACCTCTGTGATGCCAACGCCATCTGCTGAACTCCACATTACTCGTCACGTTGCATCTGATGTGTGGAGACTGAAGTAGTGAGGTTCGTCTTCACGTTTGATCCACAGTCGGCGAAGGTAATCAGGAATTTCACATGTGATTACATGGTCACTGGTGCAGAAGTAAGCCTGGGCAATTAGCTGGAGGTGCCGGCAGGAAGGAGAAAGGAGAGAAATGTGATCCCTGCTTAACACGTCGTCCACCCGAGGCAGACGTGACGAGAATACCCCGACTAGGTCCTCTTACCTCACTGGGTCTGTAAGACTCGCACTCACCTCAAGGAAAACCGCAAACTCCTCTGTTTCTTCTCACGCCAGACTAATGGTGTTTAAAACAAACGCTTGCCCAGAGGGAGGGGAGGGAGAGGGAGACAAGGACGCTCAGTGACAACCATAGAACCCTTTCGCCATGATACGCCCAATAATGCATTTCATACCAGATGAGTTCCCAGAAAGCGGATTTAGAAGAGGCAGTTTGGTGTTAAAAAAGCTGGTAGATAATTGGTATCCATATCAGGTTTCTAAGGAAGCAAGGCGTTTGTTGATAATGATCATTAATACAAGCTTTGCTGCTTTCCAGTAGACGACTAGAACACGATGGAGACAAGCTGCTTTCATATCAAACACAGGACTAGCACTCTTGGGGTCCTTCTGGGTAAATATAGGCTGTACATGGACGTACCAGGAACCCTCCAGAGGAACAGCACTAAACAGACTTTAAACACAGTGGGTCGGAGGGTATCGCGACACCCATTGCGTTAAATAATCGGGCTGACTTTTCTTGACTATAACTACGAAACAACACCCCTGTGATTATTTTATTTCTACATGATATGACATATTCACCTTTCTAGCGATTATGATGAAACCCAATACCCCTGCCACGCCCCCTTCCGTCACCCGTGCTTGTGTCGATCCACTCAGCCAGACTCGTCCGTGACGTGAGATGAGGTGACAATATAGAAGTGCTTGTCAAACAATATAACACAGCAGCTTGTCATTCTAGCACCTAATCCTGGTTCAAATGCATCAGTACGGCCCTGTATGATGAACTATCTTGTATGGTGAACTGTCTACATGAATACTTCCTTGTATGATGAACTGTCTACATCAATACGTCCCTGTATGATGAACTATCTACATCAATACGTCCCTGTATGATGAACTATCTACATCAATACTTCCCTGTATGATGAACTGTCTACATCAATACTTCCCTGTATGGTGAACTGTCTACATCAATACTTCCCTGTATGATGAACTATCTACATCAATACGTCCCTGTATGGTGAACTATCTACATCAATACTTCCCTGTATGGTGAACTGTCTACATCAATACGTCCCTGTATGATGAACTATCTACATCAATACTTCCTTGTATGGTGAACTGTCTACATCAATACGTCCCTGTATGGTGAACTATCTACATCAATACTTCCCTGTATGATGAACTATCTACATCAATACTTCCTTGTATGGTGAACTGTCTACATCAATACGTCCCTGTATGATAAACTATCTACATCAATACTTCCCTGTATGATGAACTGTCTACATCAATACGTCCCTGTATGATGAACTGTCTACATCAATACTTCCCTGTATGATGAACTATCTACATCAATACGTCCTTGTATGGTGAACTATCTACATCAATACTTCCCTGTATGGTGAACGGTCTGCATCAATACGTCCCTGTATGGTGAACTATCTACATCAATACGTCCCTGTATGATGAACTATCTACATCAATACTTCCCTGTATGATGAACTGTCTACATCAATACGCCCTTGTATGGTGAACTATCTACGATACGTCCATGCATTGTACTATCTACATCAATACGCCCCTTTATGATGAACTATCTACATCAATACGTCCCTGTATTATGAAATATCTACATCAATACGTCCCTGTATGATGAAATATCTACATCAATACTTCCTTGTATGATGAACTGTCTACATCAATACGTCCCTGTATGATGAACTATCTACATCAATACGTCCCTGTATGATGAACTATCTACATAAATACGTCCTTGTATGGTGAACTGTCTACATCAATACTTCCTTGTATGATGAACTGTCTACATCAAGACGTCCCTGTATGATGAACTATCTACATCAATACGCCCCTGTATGCTGAACTATCTACATCAATACGTCCTTGTATGGTGAACTGTCTACAACAATACTTCCCTGTATGATGAACTTTTTACATCAATACGTCCCTGTATGATGAACTATCTACATCAATACGCCCCTGTATGATGGACTATCTACATCAATACGTCCCTGTATGATGAACTATTTACATCGATACTTCCCTGTATGCTGAACTATCTACATCAATACGTCCTTGTATGGTGAACTGTCTACATCTATACTTCCCTGTATGATGAACTATCTACATCAATACGTCCCTGTATGATGGACTATCTACATCAATACGTCCCTGTATGGTGAACTGTCTACATGAATACTTCCTTGTATGATGAACTGTCTACATCAATACGTCCCTGTATGATGGACTATCTACATCAATACGTCCCTGTATGGTGAACTGTCTACATGAATACTTCCTTGTATGATGAACTGTCTACATCAATACGTCCTTGTATGGTGAACTGTCTACATCTATACTTCCCTGTATGATGAACTATCTACATCAATACTTCCCTGTATGATGAACTGTCTACATCAATACGCCCCTGTATGATGAACTATCTACATCAATACGCCCCTGTAATGTGAACTATATAAAATACGTCCGCTCCATATAACTGTGACCGGCAGTTGCTGGGGGTGGTGGGAGATTATCACACGTGTGTGTGTGAGCAGACCTGGTTATGAATCCAGCTTGATACGATTATTCTGGTTTTACTAAGTGAAATTTACGAGGCTAATATTTCTGGGGCGAAGCCAGTGAGACATGGTAATTGATATCAGGGAAATCGGCTTTGAAGTGTGAACGCTTTACGCAGCTCAGGTGTAGGTTTTAACAAGCTTTCCCCGGAGGGTCTTCACGGAATAAATACACAAGTGAACACCTTCTATCAATGGATTTAGTGGGTATAAAATCCTGTCTTGTAATCCGCGCCCAGCAGAAGGCTGCTTGTGTACGGCCACAGAAGCAGATGGGTGTTGTCCACACACCGCCGATCAGGGTCCTGGACGGAGATCTGACGCAGGAGGGATCATCACCGGACATAATGGACAATTAGACGCTTGGATTGCTGCATGGTGTCGCCGCGGTCGGGGCGGGCCGGGGATTGCTGTGGGTGGGGGTCGGGGAGGGGTGGTTTGGTGGGAGGGGGAGGGGATGTCAACCCAGGGAACCTGTCAGGATATGTACAACATGCAACTCCAAACAGTGCGACATGTAATATATTTATATATATATAATTTATTAATATAAACCCGTTAACGCAGGAGTCCGACACGGTTCGGTCTTAAGGTCATTATTATTTTTTTGTTTTCAGTACTGTTACAGTGAACAATATATAGTACTTTGCTGACGATACGTCTCGATATATGACTACTGATGACCCCGATTAAGAATTGACAGCAAAATGGGGTAAACGTGGAATGTTAATATTAATCCTAGTAAGACTGAATCAATTATATTTTCTAGGAAGAGAACAACAAGCCCAAGGCCAGATCTGTTTATGAACGATCAAGATTGAAACTGTTAATTCTCACCAACATCTTAGACTTACTGTGCAGTATCATGGTCAGAAGCAGATGCGTGTAGATGGTATTATTGCCAAAGTAGATCAACTGTTGAAGAAGCTTGATAGTCCCATAACTTATATATAACTCATTCAGTTTACCAATATTTGACTATGGGCATTCATCTGGAATAACTGTACAAAGAACCAAGAGTTAGTGAGTCAGTATGGTTTTACTCCGCTTTTGCAGAATTCCAGCAATATCACGGCTGGGGACACCAGAAATGAGCTTCACACATTGTACCAATGTAGGGAATCGAACCCGGGTCTTCTGCGTGACGAATGAACGCTTTAACCCACCGTGTCAAAAAATACTATTTGAAAAACGTCACCTAGATGAATGGAGACCTATATGTGAATCTGTCAGAGGAGTGACTCATTCTAGAGTATCTAATGGAACTGGCTGTTCATCTCAAAGCTTAACTCATACAATGTGTGACTTTCATCAAATGTTTTAAAAAGATCGCCCGATTTTCTTTCATGATGTTATTCCAGTCAATATGTCCGTCAGTTTCACGTATGGTACAAGGTCATCCAAGAAACCCTAAGTTCCACTTTTGTCGCCAGATACGTATCAAAAGTGTTTAAGATCTGCTGTGTTGGGTGACACTCTACATTGTACAGAAAAATCGTTGTCTGTATTATAAATGCTTATGATAAAAACATATCAAGCAATGTACATCACATATTCAAAACATATGGAACAAGAGTTAATAAGACTACTCATTATAAACTTAAACTTGGTTATAGCGACCTAAATGGACATAAATTTGAGCGTTTTATGATATTTCAACTGTAGCTGTGGCTTCTATCTATTCATGTATTACACTGTTCAAATTTCAGCCGAAATTGTTTTTTTATGCAATAAAGGATGTAGTATAACAATAATATTGTTCGGTAAGTTAGATTTGCCAGATGCATTCACTTTAAAGATTATTCAGTCTGATTATTTTACACAAACGAATCGCTTAAGAAGCTCATAAGTGTTACATAATTATGCAAATTGGAACTGTCATTCGATAATCAGGAAGCACAGCGTCGCCGATCTGACCTGGTCCTGCTACAGGACCTGCTACAGGAGACACCTGAAGAAAGTTGGGAGGACACAGAGCAGTTAACGAGAGATGTTTTCCACGACACTTTGGGAATGGAAAGTGCTGGAGATCTGCCCAGCGAACGGGTGCCAAGTCTGAAAACAAAGACCTCGAGCAAACCGATCATAGCAACACCAAGCAGATACAGGGACATGGCGGCCGTCACGTGGAGCGCAAAGACTGCACTGAAAGAAGATGATGACCTGCGGGTTTCTAACGACTTTTCTGAACGAGTGAGAAAAATGAGATTCACCCTGAGTCCTTGCCTGGTTAAAGCGCGGGGCGAGGGTGAAGAGGACTGCCTATCGTAGGATAAACTTGTGATTGAGAACGACGTTTTGTTGCTAGTGACGGGACGATCAGGCGCATGGGAACCCGACGGAATCTAGAGAACAGTCGTGACGGGGTGGGTTCCCTTGACACAGGAGTGACAGGGTGGGTTCCCTTGACACAGGAGTGACAGGGTGGGTTTCCTTGATACAGGAGTGACAGAGTGGGTTTCCTTGATACAGGAGTGACAGGGTGGGTTCCCTTGACACAGGAGTGACAGGGTGGGTTCCCTTGATACAGGAGTGACAGAGTGGGTTTCCTTGATACAGGAGTGACAGGGTGGGTTCCCTTGACACAGGAGTGACGGGGCGGGTTCCCTTGACACAGGAGTGACGGGGCGGGTTCCCTTGACACAGGAGTGACAGGGTGGGTTCCCTTGACACAGGAGTGACAGGGTGGGTTTCCTTGATACAGGAGTGACAGAGTGGGTTTCCTTGATACAGGAGTGACAGGGTGGGTTCCCTTGACACAGGAGTGACAGGGTGGGTTCCCTTGATACAGGAGTGACAGAGTGGGTTTCCTTGATACAGGAGTGACAGGGTGGGTTCCCTTGACACAGGAGTGACGGGGCGGGTTCCCTTGACACAGGAGTGACGGGGCGGGTTCCCTTGACACAGGAGTGACAGGGTGGGTTCCCTTGACACAGGAGTGACAGGGTGGGTTTCCTTGATACAGGAGTGACAGAGTGGGTTTCCTTGACACAGGAGTGACAGGGTGGGTTCCCTTGACACAGGAGTGACAGGGTGGGTTTCCTTGATACAGGAGTGACAGAGTGGGTTTCCTTGACACAGGAGTGACGGGGCGGGTTCCCTTGACACAGGAGTGACGGGGTGGGTTCCCTTGACACAGGAGTGACAGGGTGGGTTTCCTTGATACAGGAGTGACAGAGTGGGTTTCCTTGATACAGGAGTGACAGGGTGGGTTCCCTTGACACAGGAGTGACAGGGTGGGTTCCCTTGACACAGGAGTGACAGGGTGGGTTTCCTTGATACAGGAGTGACAGAGTGGGTTTCCTTGATACAGGAGTGACAGGGTGGGTTCCCTTGACACAGGAGTGACAGGGTGGGTTCCCTTGATACAGGAGTGACAGAGTGGGTTTCCTTGATACAGGAGTGACAGGGTGGGTTCCCTTGACACAGGAGTGACGGGGCGGGTTCCCTTGACACAGGAGTGACAGGGCGGGTTCCCTTGACACAGGAGTGACAGGGTGGGTTCCCTTGACACAGGAGTGACAGGGTGGGTTTCCTTGATACAGGAGTGACAGAGTGGGTTTCCTTGACACAGGAGTGACGGGGCGGGTTCCCTTGACACAGGAGTGACAGGGTGGGTTCCCTTGACACAGGAGTGACAGGGTGGGTTTCCTTGATACAGGAGTGACAGAGTGGGTTTCCTTGATACAGGAGTGACAGGGTGGGTTCCCTTGACACAGGAGTGACAGGGTGGGTTCCCTTGATACAGGAGTGACAGAGTGGGTTTCCTTGATACAGGAGTGACAGGGTGGGTTCCCTTGACACAGGAGCGACGGGGCGGGTTCCCTTGACACAGGAGTGACGGGGCGGGTTCCCTTGACACAGGAGTGACAGGGTGGGTTCCCTTGACACAGGAGTGACAGGGTGGGTTTCCTTGATACAGGAGTGACAGAGTGGGTTTCTTTGATACAGGAGTGACAGGGTGGGTTCCCTTGACACAGGAGTGACAGGGTCGGTTCCCTTGACACAGGAGTGACAGGGTGGGTTCCCGTGACACAGGAGTGACAGGGTGGGTTCCCTTGACACAGGAGTGACAGGGTGGGTTCCCGTGACACAGGAGTGACAGAGTGGGTTCCCTTGATACAGGAGTGACAGAGTGGGTTCCCTTGATACAGGAGTGACAGGGTGGGTTTCCTTGATACAGGAGTGACAGAGTGGGTTCCCTTGATACAGGAGTGACAGGGTGGGTTTCCTTGATACAGGAGTGACAGAGTGGGTTCCCTTGATACAGGAGTGACAGGGAGGGTTCCCTTGACACAGGAGTGACAGGGTGGGTTCCCTTGACACAGGAGTGACAGGGTCGGTTCCCTTGACACAGGAGTGACAGGGTGGGTTCCCTTGACACAGGAGTGACGGGGCGGGTTCCCTTGACACAGGAGTGACGGGGTGGGTTCCCTTGACACAGGAGTGACGGGGTGGGTTCCCTTGACACAGGAGTGACAGGGTGGGTTCCCTTGACACAGGAGTGACAGGGTGGGTTCCCTTGATACAGGAGTGACAGTGTGGGTTTCCTTGATACAGGAGTGACAGGGTGGGTTCCCTTGACACAGGAGCGACGGGGCGGGTTCCCTTGACACAGGAGTGACGGGGCGGGTTCCCTTGACACAGGAGTGACAGGGTGGGTTCCCTTGACACAGGAGTGACAGGGTGGGTTTCCTTGATACAGGAGTGACAGAGTGGGTTTCTTTGATACAGGAGGGACAGGGTGGGTTCCCTTGACACAGGAGTGACAGGGTCGGTTCCCTTGACACAGGAGTGACAGGGTGGGTTCCCGTGACACAGGAGTGACAGGGTGGGTTCCCTTGACACAGGAGTGACAGGGTGGGTTCCCGTGACACAGGAGTGACAGAGTGGGTTCCCTTGATACAGGAGTGACAGAGTGGGTTCCCTTGATACAGGAGTGACAGGGTGGGTTTCCTTGATACAGGAGTGACAGAGTGGGTTCCCTTGATACAGGAGTGACAGGGTGGGTTTCCTTGATACAGGAGTGACAGAGTGGGTTCCCTTGATACAGGAGTGACAGGGAGGGTTCCCTTGACACAGGAGTGACAGGGTGGGTTCCCTTGACACAGGAGTGACAGGGTCGGTTCCCTTGACACAGGAGTGACAGGGTGGGTTCCCTTGACACAGGAGTGACGGGGCGGGTTCCCTTGACACAGGAGTGACGGGGTGGGTTCCCTTGACACAGGAGTGACGGGGTGGGTTCCCTTGACACAGGAGTGACAGGGTGGGTTCCCTTGACACAGGAGTGACGGGGCGGGTTCCCTTGACACAGGAGTGACGGGGCGGGTTCCCTTGACACAGGAGTGACGGGGTGGGTTCCCTTGACACAGGAGTGACGGGGCGGGTTCCCTTGACACAGGAGTGACAGGGTGGGTTCCCTTGACACAGGAGTGACAGGGTCGGTTCCCTTGACACAGGAGTGACAGGGTGGGTTCCCTTGACACAGGAGTGACGGGGTGGGTTCCCTTGACACAGGAGTGACGGGGCGGGTTCCCTTGACACAGGAGTGACAGGGTGGGTTTCCTTGATACAGGAGTGACAGGGTGAGTTCCCTTGACACAGGAGTGACAGGGTGGGTTTCCTTGATACAGGAGTGACAGGGTGGGTTCCCTTGATACAGGAGTGACAGGGTGGGTTCCCTTGACACAGGAGTGACGGGGCGGGTTCCCTTGATGCAGGAGTGAGAGTCTTTACTGGTTAAAGCGTTTGCACGTCACGCCGAAGACCCGGGTTCGATTGCCCACATGGGTACACTGTGTGAAGCCCATTTCTGGTGTTTCCGCCGTGATATTGCTGGAATATTGCTAAAGGCGGCGTAAAACAAATACTCACTCAGTAACTCACGAAGATAGCTCCTATTTTACTGTCTGGCTCCGAAATCCGGGGTTCTGAGTATAAGCAAGCTCGGTTTCGAAACGTTATTTATGTGTATCCAAATCAGCTTCAAATACGATTGGGCTTGGACAGTCTGGAAGGCATTGTTTGTGTGTAAAGTTCACACGCTGCATCAAGTATTGATGTAAACTGCAATTGTTATCTATGGATCGAGACAGTATCCATGTGCGGGTCGTGAAATGCTGAAAGTATTTGATGAAAATGGTAAACTAACTTTTCATACTGGGTTCTCCTATTTTTGGATAGCCCAAGATGGTGGAAATGTAGACGTTTGTATTCATCAGTTTGTACCACGTTGTGATGACATACAGTTACAGACTAGGCATGACAAAGCTACCAACTCCACGTACCTAAATACGTACTCCTGTACAAATCTTGGACCTGAAAAATATGTAGCCCAGATAGACAGGATCTTGTCATAATGACATGTAGATTTCCTTATTTGTCACACACATTGAAAGTTCAACAATGTCGCTATATTCCGTCTGTGGATGTCAGTTCACGCATCTGTAGCAGGTGCAATACGCAGCTCATGGAAGATGACAGTCACTCCATAATACTCCTAACTCTGTTTTCCAGGGCTAAACGAGTATTGTCACCGCGTGCATGTTTTGAGACCAACTTACGTTGATTGATAAGCCTTGAAAAAGGATATAGACAGACAGACAGACAGACAGACAGTTATTTTATTTAGGTCTCGTCAGTGCAAATCATACAAAGGACAACAACGACATATGTACATACAGTTCTGTGTACTGATCCACTCTCATCAGAGGATAGGATACATAGGTTTCTCAAGTGTATTAGATTTTCTCATCAAATGGTTACCAAATTACTTTACATGAACATATTTATAGGTATAGGTAAATGACATTTGCAAAATATGTAATAGTGAATTTCACTCTATTGAAACACCTGTCGCCGACGTAAGGTCGACAATTACACACGTCCTCAAATCGTGAATTCCAATTGAAAGTATATTGAAATGTCTGTGAGTTCAAGATAACATAACATGTAAAATTGACATCAATATGTCTTTTTAGAAAACTAATGGATCATTTAAACAACGTCCCAGAATGTATACGTTATAGCATGGTCTCCACACACCGCATGCTCCTAGCGTGGGCAGATGTCACCCAGTTCACGGATCAGTGGACATTTGCCTTCTCTGGTCCTGGAGAGTTCACACGTCCATGTTTTGGACTGGTAACACCAAACGTACTGGTAGTCCTACAAGGTGTCAAAACGGCTGATTTTAAAGTTTTCAACCTGAGCAAATATTTGATCGAGCTGGAATAGTGGTTAGTGTCGCGTTAAACAACATACAGTGAGTGAGTATGGTTAAGCGCGGCCTTGAGCAATATTCCAGCAATAACACGGCCTGGGACACCAGAAATGGGCTTCATGTATCCATGTCGGGAATCGAACCCGGGTCATCGGCGTGACGAGCGAACGCTTTAACCACTAGGCCAACAACATACAACAAACCTTTGTATGTTGCCAGCCTTGTTCTTTAAGTGTACATGTGCCCGTGGAGCGCTAGTCGCTGTACATGTCATGAAGGTCACAGGTGGCCCAGTCGTCTAAAGGCGCCGCCAGTAGCTGTACATGTCATGAAGGCCACAGGTGACCCAGTCGTCTAAAGGCGCCGCCAGTAGCTGTACATGTCATGCAGGCCACAGGTGACCCAGTCGTCTAAAGGCGCCGCTAGTAGCTGTACATGTCATGAAGGCCACAGGTGACCCAGTCGTCTAAAGGCGCCGCCAGTAGCTGTACATGTCATGAAGGCCACAGGTGACCCAGTCGTCTAAAGGCGCCGCCAGTAGCTGTACATGTCATGAAGGCCACAGGTGACCCAGTCGTCTAAAGGCGCCGCCAGTAGCTGTACATGTCATGAAGGCCACAGGTGGCCCAGTCGTCTAAAGGCGCCGCCAGTAGCTGTACATGTCATGAAGGCCACAGGTGACCCAGTCGTCTAAAGGCGCCGCTAGTAGCTGTACATGTCATGCAGGCCACAGGTGACCCAGTCGTCTAAAGGCGCCGCCAGTAGCTGTACATGTCATGAAGGCCACAGGTGACCCAGTCGTCTAAAGGCGCCGCCAGTAGCTGTACATGTCATGAAGGCCACAGGTGGCCCAGTCGTCTAAAGGCGCCGCCAGTAGCTGTACATGTCATGAAGGCCACAGGTGACCCAGTCGTCTAAAGGCGCCGCCAGTAGCTGTACATGTCATGAAGGCCACAGGTGACCCAGTCGTCTAAAGGCGCCGCCAGTAGCTGTACATGTCATGAAGGCCACAGGTGGCCCAGTCGTCTAAAGGCGCCGCCAGTAGCTGTACATGTCATGAAGGCCACAGGTGGCCCAGTCGTCTAAAGGCGCCGCCAGTAGCTGTACATGTCATGAAGGCCACAGGTGACCCAGTCGTCTAAAGGCGCCGCCAGTAGCTGTACATGTCATGAAGGCCACAGGTGACCCAGTCGTCTAAAGGCGCCGCCAGTAGCTGTACATGTCATGAAGGCCACAGGTGGCCCAGTCGTCTAAAGGCGCCGCCAGTAGCTGTACATGTCAAGAAGGCCACAGGTGGCCCAGTCGTCTAAAGGCGCCGCCAGTAGCTGTACATGTCATGAAGGCCACAGGTGACCCAGTCGTCTAAAGGCGCCGCTAGTAGCTGTACATGTCATGCAGGCCACAGATTCCCAGAATCCCGATTCGCCCCGATTTATGTTTCTAGATTTGTCAGCACAATACCCGTGCCGTGGGTTTCACCAAAGTGGGAAACGCCTGAGATCTCCCACATTGAGCTGACACGCCATGACATAACTGGAATATTTTAAAGTGCGGCGCTAAACCCAAATCACTCACTCAATCAAGGACACGTCAGACGTCAGAACAAGACCAAGACTCAAAATATATATTTGGAAAAATAATTTATTCATAATACCCTATGTTCGTCAAGGCACCATGTGAAAGAGTATACAGTTTATGTATAAAACATATCTAAACGCAAAAAACAAACAAATGAAAACATCAGCACTTTGCACAGCGACACTGCGGCGGTCACACGACAACCACGAGATGTCAAACATAGATCCCCTGCAGCGGTGCCCTCAATAAAACATTGGTCCGTCAAACATAGTTCCTCTGATCTTCCTGGTCAAGCATGTGGAATTTTTTTGTACATTTCAAATTTCTTCACGTCAAGCAAATACACTGAGAGTGAATTGTCCGGGAATGTCCCAATTTATATCAATTGGCAATGCGTCCACACCCTCACATTGTCTGTGCTGGATCGAAGGTCCACAACCTCACATTGTCTGTGCTGGATCGAAGGTCCACAACCTCACATTGTCTGTGCTGGATCGAAGGTCCACAACCTCACATTGTCTGTGCTGGATCGAGGGTCCACAACCTCACATTGTCTGTGCTGAAATAGGGGGTCCACAACCTCACATTGTCTGTGCTGAAATCGGGGGTCCACAAGCTCAAATTCTCTGTGCTGGATCGAAGATTCAGAAGCTCACCTTGTCTTTTCTGGATCGTAGGTCCACGAGCTTAACTTATCTGTGCTGGATCGAAGATCCAGAAACTCACATTGTCTGTACTTGGTCAAAGGTCCACCACAACCTCACAATCTCTGTATCCGATAAAACGTCCACAAGGTCACATTCTGGGTACAGCATCAAGTGTCTTAGTCGTATGTGTATAGAACTTGCCCGCAGACGACACAATGGGCGCCATGACGGAATGTCCCGGGGGGTATGGATACATAGAGCACCCACACGACATAGACGTACAGGGGTGTGACTGGACAGGGTGGTGCACCATAGGCCCCGGGGTGATGTGGTGGTGGGGGTAAGGGTAGCCTGGGGGTGGGGATGCAGTGGATACGGGCGGAATGTGTGCAGCAGAGACGCCTGGCGCCCGACGGGGGTGACCAGAGCGGTAAATGTCATCAATCAGTGACTTCATCTCCTCCACAGACTTCGTCAGCATGGTGATGTAGTTCTTGGCGAGGGTCAGCGTGGCTATCTTGGACAACTTCCGGACCGCTGGTCCACGGGCGTACGGCATGACATCACGCAGCCCTTCCATGGCGGAATTGAGATCATGCATGCGTTTCCGTTCTCTCTCATTGATCTTTGAGCGGAGTTCCTTCAGTTCGCCATTGCTGAGACCATGGAGGGAGTAGTTGGCTTTACTCTGGGGACATCCGTCGTCGCTCCTGTCGTCACCAGTGGAGATGCAGTCGTCCTCGCCGATGATGTCGATATAATCCCTCCCGTCGTCTTCCTGCTCAGAGCTGTGGTTGTGGGCCTGGGACGACATGTCAGACTGATATGTTCTGTAATGCAACTTCTCCACGTATTCTCAGAATGAAATGTCCATTAGTGTCTAGCACCTGTGAGCGTTTCTCCTTAAAAGTCTTCAGAACTGTTGAACAAACACCTTGAACTGTCACTCAATTCCCGACCTTCCTAACTTTCACTGACAGTAATTGTGACGTCTTCAGTGGCCAAGGCTGTAAGGTTGTTGTGATCACCGCGGCGGTAGCTTCAATACTGAAGTTGTAGCATTCGCACTGACGTTTGTACCTCGGGCCGCACCCCCCGGGGGCACACACAAGAGGGTGGGGCAAGTCACCTGGAATAAAGGTGTTAGAGGACAATAGGCGAACCATCAGCCGTCACTAATACACTCACTGTGCAGGGCTGGCGACCAACCAACGCGAGAACATTGTGGTTCTGCCAATCAGTCCCGCCGCGCTGGTTGGTCGCTGTGTGAAGACAATACTGGGTAGGAGGAGCATCTCAATGACGGACATTTACCAATTAACAGGCGACATTAAATTACTGATAATTGATATTAAACAATTCCTGAATGTATGTAAGAATTGTACGCATGTTAAATAAAATCTAATTCCTTTTTCTCTCACTTACATCGTCGTCTTATGGCTGCTGCATAATGTTTATACTAAAACATGTGGAGTAGATTTAAACAAATCGACAGTCACACCATCGCCGACATAAACTGAGGAGAGAAAAAAAGAGAGAACTAATACTGCCAGTTGAAAGTCGTGTGAAATCAGTGTTGGTGAACATACCGACTTGACCAGTGGCATACAGAATATGTGTGGATGACAACAACAAACAACAAAGAAAAACGTTTATTTTGCTACAGGGTCATAACTATGACAAATTGAAGATACAAGCCGAGATATATGATGTGACACGAGGCATGAGACAGACGTACGCCAGCTGAACGTTAAACTGCAACACACTCATACATCTAATTAAATATGTTGAGGATTTCTTTTACAAACTGTGCTAGTTTTCTTTGTTCTCATAAACTTTCAGTATTTAGTTACATATCAAGTAATATCGCGCGAGGTCTTGTAAATACGTTTGAATATATAACTTACGCAAGTTATGCAGAGAAAGATATATTAATAGATGGTGATATTCGTCAGCTAATTCATGTTTATTAAAGTGACTTCAGATTCTGTCTTCCCATGGTATATTTACCCATCGCCCCCTTTCTGTCGGTAGAGTATGATTAGTTGATCTTATTTTAGTAATCGGGGTACTGAGTCTTGAGGGAAGTGATAGTAGATAATTTTCTAACTGGATTTTATGTTTAAATAATCGGTAGAATACTGCCTTGCGAGAGTTGTTTATCAAGCTTGTCCAAGTCTGGCTAAACCGATCAAAGATACGTTGTTTAATAACGCACGTTAATACATTTATATTTGGCATAAGTTGTTGGGTCCGTATATAACTTAGGGCTTATCCATCAAATAAACCTTTAACATATCGAGCCAACTATATGTATGAATACAGGGGTCTATATAATGCAAATGATACATTATCCATAACGGTACACAATTTCGCTGGTTTTTGAAAGTCTTGGATCATTATGTCCACATTCTTTGTTTAAATAAATCAGTAATAGGGGTTCTTCCCAGCTATCCGTATAAAAAATGGTGAGGTGTGGTTTTTTAACGTTTAGTATAAATTTTAAGAAATCTGTGTTAACCTTTTCTATCATATCTAGTTTATCAAATCCCCAAATTTCGGAACCATATGTTAATATAGGCATAAATGGTTTGATCATATAGTAATAACTTGCAACCTATTGGTAAGTCCAGATTATGTTTTCTACTATAAAATGAATGCATAGCTTTTCAGGCTTGAGCTACAAACGAAGTCTTGGTGGCTAGAAAACTTCCATTTCGTTTAAAAACCAGACCCAAAAACTTCTACTGATCTACTACTTCAACACCAGTACTCACTGTCGTAACCACGTTATTCTTTCTTGATCCAAATACAACCACCTTAGTTTTATCAATATTAATTAGTCATAAAAACTTTCATATTATTTTGAAGATCATGGGCGTTATCTGAAAGTATAAAAGTATCATCTGCATATGTCAAAACAATAATATTTTTTACAGATTCTTAATGCTTCATCTTCCGATATAACATCAATACTTTTACACATTTGCTGCTGTATGTATTCTTCCAGGTCATTTCAGTATAAAACAAAGAGAATAGTCAATACATTTACCCCTGTCTAACTCCGATATCACTAGACAAAAACGATTAGCAACAATGCACGACTTTGTGTATGCCTTGATACATGTTAAATATGATCTGCAAATATTTACCTTGTATATTTGTATATCATTATTTTGCCAGAGTCCAAGGCACCAAACGTTATCGGAGGCCTTTGAAAAATCTATTAACGTACAGTATAGTTTATTTTTGTGTGCCCTGCGGTATTCAGCGAGGGAATGCAACACGAACATGTTATCAACAGTAGAATATCCGTGTCGAAATCCTCCTCATGATTCTGATAATAAATTATTATTTTCGAAATAATTGTTAATTCTTTCACTTACAATAGAAGTAAACAGTTTATCGAGGCAGCTAAAAGGAGCAATGGGTTGTTACAAGTTCGGGTCTTTCCGGTCACCTTCGTAAACAGGTTTGAACAATATCGGAGCAGCCATTCTTGTGGTAAAATGCCTGTATCGAATATAATAATAAACAGCGTGTGATACAGCTGATACACTGGGATAAGTAAACCAATATTCATTGACATGACATTGCCATATTATTTTGTACTGTGAAATGTTTATGCCTGACAGAAATCATTTCTTCTTATGCCTGATTGATAAACTTGATGTAGATGTATATGTGTAAATAGATATGCTTGACGATGATGATATGCTTTCATTCTTTCTCGGTGCAGATGTCCCCATGACTTGACTAACGAACTTGATTACGATACTCGGCAAAGCATCATACTGTCTTTCTGCCACTTCATATGGAATTTAAAGAAATACCTTATGTATATGTACTAGATACCTTACTGCTCTCAAAATGTACATTGTAAATTGTTAATTCATAGCACTGTATAACATGATTTCATTGTATATAGTCAAGCAACTTCATTGATGTATTGTAAATAATGTATTTGCCTATGTAAAATCTTCGGATTCAACTCTGGGGGAAATAAAGAAATTCATTCATTCATTCATTCATTCATTCTTCGTACCCATATCTTGTAACGCTTTCTACGAATTAAAACGATGCTGTTTAATGTACTTATTCATAACTTTCTTATATTCCTTGCTAGACATCAATAAAGAAGTGTTTGATGCAGAGGGACAGTATTCCGTCTTCTTAAAATAGTTACGATCTTTTTAAACTTCTAAATGATCTTTCAATGACAAACAGTCAATGGTTAACGTAGACAGCGTTGCCGAATCGCTTCATGTTTTTCTTAATCGCTTCCTATTGTACCACAAACAGCCCTTGAGTGCGTCATCAGGTGTAGAGCCAGCATAACATGCAGGCGATAATACCAATTACCCCCACAGTAAGTCCGCCGATATACCTATACATGTTTAACCTAGCGTATATCGCGCCGGCCTGATTTCCCAGCAGTGCAGGTGCTGATACCCGCTGGTCTACACCCGGGGTGTCAAGCCACCCGCTGAGCTGGAAGGACTACGGGCTGGTCAAACGGTTATTGTATGGTCAAAATACCTATTTATGTTTTTACATAAACCCATCCACGTTAATCACACGTAAGGTGAAGTAGGCTGTGCGGAGCTGTTGACACTGGCTGAAACACGTGTTAATCGGCCCACTGACTCCACACAGCGCGATAACACGATTACCTGAGACAGCTTGATTCAATCAGATTACCACACGTCGGTGATCGGCGCTTGATGTACCCAGTGGGTGTTTATATGTTAACAGTGTTGTGGCTAACATGGTTTACATAACAACATATTTCAACGTTGCCACATTCATAACCGACACCCTTGGTTTGGTTTCCTGCAAACTAACGGCCAGAAAGTCTTACAAATATACCCATCTCTCAACTTGATACTGAAAGTCTTACAAATATACCCATCTTTCAACTTGATACACGGCTCTACAACAAAGAATGTGTTGGAGCCAGGAACTGCCCGCTAGTTGTTCTGGAGCGAACGCCGTCTTCAGCTGCGATAGGTCGTAAGGACAGTTATACAGGGGTGTGTTTACTGTTGCTTAGGATGTTTTTGATTGACCTTCACCACATTACTAATGTTTCTCATAGAGAACATGTAAACGCATGATGGCCCACAGGCCCTACTCCTACAGCTTTACCACAGTTCGGTTTATAAATTATAAAATGGACATCAGTTTACTGAAATCATTACTATTATTGGCGAGCACCAGGTTGGAGTAAGTAGACAACATTCCACTGTCGATAACATTTATATTCTCCTATTCTATTTATAGTACTTGTCCAAACATATATTTCACGTAACAAAGGCAAAGTCTACGTTGCTTTTATCGAAAATAACACCCATTCGATCAGATAAATAGAAGTAGGTTGCTAGCCTATATGTCATTTTACAAAATGTAGTTCACAGAAGATTTTACAATAATTGAGAGCGTGGCAAAAATATATCTGCAGTTGTTACAGAAACTATTAATAAACTTCCAGATTGCTGTTTTTCTGTTCTCCAGGTGTACCTCAGGGATGTACATTCAGTCCGTTAATTCTTATTTAGGAATCAGTCGAATACTGCTATACGTCTTCTCTACAGGATGACGTATTTGTCTCTGAAGAAATGTTTGATCTAATAACGGTATTGTCTGCAGATGACCTCATTGTAGGAGAAACTGCAAAAATAATTATTATATACATACAACATGGACACATCTCATATAGTATTAAAAACCTGGTGGTCGCCTCGGGGTTAAGCGGCATTATCAGTGTTTCATATCATATCAAGCTCCTTCCCAGCGCGTGACATCTTCGTTACACTCTCGGTAACATCGCTGCCACCACTGTGGGCGCGGCCATTACAAAAATCTTTAAATTTGACCTCTAACCCCAAATGTAGTAACGTTCATACTTTTGTTCATGTCTTTGGGAATGCCATCATAGTTCATTTTGAAAAGGTTTACGACTGACAATGTTTTCCAGATGAATTTACTTTGTTGTTAGTATATGAGATTGGTTCGAGATTGCAGACTAACGGAACATCAACCAACTTCTCCCTTACATTCTTACTAATTTATATCAATTACATGATATACTCAACAACAAAAGTTCCCGTGACACCAATATTTTAGTGTATTTTTCAAACAAGTAAAGTTTGGTTTTCAATATTGTAGTACATGTATGGAATCAAGTCACAAAAACGCAACTGCTACAGAAAAGCATGCATTCCATGCAAAAGCCCCATGCATTTCACTACCCAACAATGGGTATAAAAACATGTGCGTTAACGGGATTCCATATGCATTGTTTAGCATCGTGCGGACAACCACTCAGAAAAACAACATAATTACGTCTGCAGTGGCGGAGCGTCTATGATGGACGGCCATGCAGTGGGGACAAGTTCTATTAAATGACGAGTCTCGTTTTCACCTCAGCCACAGCGATGGACGGATTCGAGTGTACCGACGTCGAGGTGAACGTTATGTCAATCATTGTGTCATGTAAGAAGATCGGTTCGAGGGCGGCAGCGTTATGGCATGGGGTGGGATTACAGCAAGACAGAGGACCCGTTTGATAGTGGTAGAGGGAAATCTCAATGGACAGCGCTACCGCGACGAGATCATCGGCCCTGTTGTTCTACCGTTTTTGCGTCGTCATGGCCCAGGCATTTCCTTTCAACATGACAACGCCCGGCCTCATATTGTTCGACTTGTTCAGGATTCTCTTCAACAAAACAACGTGAATGTCATCCCCTGGCCGGCTCGCTCCCCTGATCTCTCACCAATCCAGCACATGTGGGATGAGATGGATCGGCGCCTTCGACATCAACCATGTGTTCCACAGACACTCCAGGAACTTCGAAACATGCTCCAGCAGATATGGACAGATATCCCACAGGACTTTGTGCGACGCCTGGTCCATTCCATGAGTCGAAGGTGCGTTGCTTGCATCGCAACCAGAGGTAGACACACACGCTATTGATTTGTAAATTGTCATATTGGCATGTTCATGTGTTTTATGAAATCACGCACTTTTCTGAAGTCAGTATGGCAAATTATAACCATTTGAACACTTACAGGAGCCTTTTATCTGTTGCAAACCTAAATTGTTTCAGATTTGGTAAAAAACATAACTTTGCATTAAATCTTATTTAATGTCACAGGAACATTTGTTGTTCGGTATAGTTTTAATGAAATAGTAGGGGTAAGTGTATTCGGCGTCCCGACAGTCGTCACGTGTCTGTAAACATGACGGTCATTCGGTTGCGAGTTCAACTCCAAGCATGGTTGTGGTTATTTATCAATGTGGGGAGTTTTGACTAGTGGCAGCGATAGGATAGCCCACATTTGTAAATCGCTAGGCTTCATTGGGGTGACATAGTCATTTAGTGGGCTCACATTTGTAATTATTTTGTATGGATATGTAGCAATATATATTATTTTCATTTTGTTATATTGATCTGAAATGTTTTTATAAGTTATTTAGTGTGACGTTACCCTCACGAAAGGTACACGAAGTCTATGAAGTTTGAATAACGTCATTATACCTGACCACTCTCGTCCCATAACAGAGTTTTGTAAAGATTGTTACAGCGCAAGAAACTTAGATCTACTTCAAATTAACTTTACAGAGGCAATACCACTCAGTCTACATTTTCTAGTATAACACATCAATCTAATCATAAGTGTCGATGGCGATATAAACCTGAAAATTATGTCTACACTTGAATAGAACTCAGACATGATACAATCCTGTGACCTCAAATTTTTACGAGAACTTGTTCCATAAAAGGAAAATATTAATGACCCCACGACCTAGTTTTGCGATGTTCGTAGAAGTGAGTTCTGCTGAGGTTTCTACGCATTTGTACATTCTAATCCAGTTAAAAGTCATAGTACATATTTTGAATAGATTTAATAGTAGTTTGTAATACGGGGTTGTTTGCATATTATCTACAACACGTGCGTTGTTTCGATAAGGCAAGCGGAGTTAGCTCCCTTCTCGAACCACCTACTCGTGTAATGCGGTTTCGAGAAATGGTTTTATAATTGTAAATGCCACGAATGCTGTTAATGCTTATAAATGTCCGGGTATGATGATGACCTCAAAACTTTATACTACAACATTCCGTTTAAGGTTCATGTTATTCTATGTCGCTGGGGAAATACCGGAATTTTGACACTCGTGTCGTAAACATAATATGACATGAACACTCATATGATATCCTCTATTTACCCCATAAGATGTATTAAGTTTGATGTGTAGCTACATGGGTAGTTACGTGTGCAGTGTGAGCACGCTGTGATAGAACCATGAACTTGAAAAGACAACCTGTCCACTAGGGCTGGCACGATACACCAACTGTGTGATCCGACATGTATCACGACACCTTGCTCACGATCCGACACTATCGCGATATACTTGCATGTGCACTTATCCGCGGTGCGTAAGCCATCTATTTGATAGACAGTTTGCATGAGCTGTGTGAAGTTCATAAGAGATGGCCGGAGAGACGTATTTTCTTCTACAGTGGCATACCGTTCACATGTAACTACATAACCATCACATGGTATGCATCTTCAATATACATGTATTTACAGTTTGAGGGCAAACAGGGTTAGGGTAACCCTGACAACTTGGGGTGAAAACTGTTCCTAAATGTTTTAAAAAAATCACACCTTCAATTCTTACTCCTTTGATATTCTATTTTTCGTAGTTGTTCAATATTTTGCCTCGTCGAAACACAATCGTTTTGGTTTTCTTTCAATGTACTTCCCTTCCTGTGGATAGACAGAAATTTAAAAAAAAGTTTATTTTCTTTTGTAGCTGTAGAGCACTATCTACAACACCGTCTGTAGTATAGTAAGTATGCAAATAAATGTGGTATCTCACTACTAAACAATATGCCTTGACCACCATTCTTTCCACGATTATTGATTGAGTTCATTTACAGAGATACTAAAACGTTTTGGGCTCAAAACACATCCCTGACGGGTACCGACATTTCAGGTAAAATTATCAGAAACACCATTATCATTAATTCGAACACATGATGATAAGTTAGAGTACATCGACGCTAATAGTCGTAGAAAGTTCCCATTTATTCTCACTCGAATTTTTAAAAGAACATCGATGTTAATTCTGTCGAAAGCCTTCGAATATAAATAAAGCTGCAGTAAAATCTACCCTTGGTCTTTGAGATGTATTTCTGCACAGTAGCTTGAAGATAAAATATTTGGTCTATGGTGGAATATCCTTGTCTCAAATCTGCGTGTGTTTCACGAATGATGTTGATATTGCCACGCCAGGACTGGAGGCGTCTGTCTGGAATGGAAGTCAATTGTCCTTAATTGTTCCCCGCCACATAATGTCATCTGCAGAGCATCAATTGTTCCCCGCCACATAATGTCATCTGCAGAGCATCAATTGTTCCCCACCACATAATGTCATCTGCAGAGCATCAATTGTTCCCCGCCACATAATGTCAGCTGCAGAGCATCAATTGTTCCCCGCCACATAATGTCATCTGCAGAGCATCAATTGTTCCCCGCCACATAATGTCATCTGCAGAGCATCAAATGTTCCCCGCCACATAATGTCATCTGCAGAGGAAGGAAGTGTAAGCAGAGAGAGGAGAGGATTGGTGTTAAGTACAAATTGGTTGTTTATATGCAGTTATCTTTGGAAATCACAATAAAAGAAAAAGTGTCCTCAAATGGTCAGCACAAGGAAAACCAAGGCAAGAAAACCTATAACTAGACCTGTCAGGTAGAACTTGGTGTATACCACGTAATAGTACCAGTAATATATAAAATAATTGATGACAAGTCCCATATAGATAACACAAGAAATGTCATTCTACAAACATGATTTGGCAGTAATATCAATCTTTCAGATCAAAATGTTTCCTGTGTTAAATAAAACAAACTTTTGAAATAGTAAACACAAAAAATGTAATGAATCCACTGTAGATAAACTTCGGTGCAAAAGTAAAAATATGTTGACGCATTCACTGAGGGCTCCCAATTTTGCAACAGCAAGTTAAGAAGATACAGGTTGGTCAAGTCGTCTATACTCACTGAAACCTTTCTCGCTGGCTGCCTGAATAGCATACGATACATTGCAAAGGTAGTGCGCAATTAATAGAACTATTCGGTTAAGGGATACAGACAGACAGACACATTTATTCGGTACTTCAGGCCACCGGCCCCTAATACAGTGGGAATATACTGTATATAATCTGCATGCTGAGTAGATTTAATAATGATTTACCGTTCAACACTGTGTTTCCGTTCGAATGTTCATGACTTGAAAGAGAAATTTACCTAAGCTTTTTATAATTTGTTCGTTTTCAGCTGACATAAGTCTTATAAAATTCTCAATAGAGGGAGGGGTAACAATACTGGTCACAAATCACAAGAACATGGAATTCATCTTCAACATGGTTATGTCCCTTCGAAAAACAGAAAGTGCAGACACGTTCATTATATGGGATGTTGTTGTGACGCCTCAATTCCACAGCAAGTCTGAAATTATTACACCGGAACATGGCTATAAGTCTACATTGCTAAGAAGACATATCACAAGTAATATATGATTCCACATTTAGTAATGACTTGAACTGTGAGTAGTAATTGCATTTCGTTGATGATGTCAGGGAAAAGTGCCAATATTGAGTGAGGCAGTCGTAAAATCTTCGTTTAAACATCTGTCATGAAATGTTGAATATTACCAGTCTTGGCTTAGCCAAACAAAACCAAATCCAAACTGGAATAAAATCATTCTAATATGTGATGCCCAGGTAATTTTACCATTATCATCAAGAGATTTTAGTATATAATAAGCTTGGATGGGTAGCCTGTGTTGTTCCATCTGAACTAGTCTGCACCAGCACTTGACTGCTCTTGACATGTAGTTTTACTGTAGGGGGATCCTACCACAGTCTCCTAGAACCATGTTGTTATTGGTGAACTTATTTACTTTCAAAAATGATTTGCAGAATCTGTTATGGACACTCTCAATAATGTTACAGTAGCTGGTTCCCCAGATCTCTGATCCATAACATAGGATTGGTGAAATCATAGCATCAAAAATATTAAAAAGATCATGGTAATTAATGTATCCAAATTGTTTTTGATAATTATATGTTGATAGAAGTGCTTTCCTTGCCTGGGCTGCTAGACATGCTTGGGCCTTGGTCCAAGATAACCTTGGTGAGAAAATAATTCCTAAATATCTGTACATGTTGACAACTTCTATCTGTTGACCATTCAAAAACCACTTTTCATAACTGCGAAGAGGACCTCAATTCCGAAATGCTATTATTTTAGTCTTATTCAGATTGACTTTCATGCCAGTATCATCACAGAATTCCTTGGGGTATTTATTTTCTTTTGAAGCTGTAAAGCAGTATCAGAGACGGATGACACATCATCAGCAAATAACAGAGCAAATACATCAGGGATATGAGTAGATATAAACACACCTCTACCACCTTCTTCCTCCAACATTGAAACTAACAGATTAAGGGATATGATGAAGATCTGAGGGCTTAAGATACACCCCTGACGAGTACCCATGGTACACTTGAAGAATGGCGATAGTCCACAATCAGTTCTCACACATGCACATAGTGTTGAATACATCTGAATTATAAACTTGAGAAATTTACCTTTAACTCACAGTTGAAGGAATCTGTTAAATAACATTTTGTGGTTCACACTGTCAAAAGCTTTTGAAAAGTCTATAAAAAGACAATAAAACCTTCCATTTCTCTTTGATAAATATTTGTTGACCAAAGCTTGTAGGGTAAATATCTGGTCAATAGTGGAATTACTTTTTCTGAAGCCAGCTTGAAATTCAGATATAATATTGGTGTTATCACACCAATGTTGAAGTCTGTTGTTAACTACTGTTGTAAGAACTTTACACAATGAATTCATCAAGGAAATGCCTCTGTTATTGTTTTGGTCTGAGAAGCTGCCTGATTTGTGTAGGGGGCAAATAATACTCTTGCCCCAGCTACTAGGAAATATACCACTGTCATAAAGTTTATTGAATAGTTTTGTTAATAATGGTGAGACATAGTTCTTAGTTGCTTTAAAGAATTCGTTAACTATGCCATCTGGGCCAGGAGATTTGCTTGTTTTGAGCAATTTCAAACTTGCATTAATTTCCTCTTGAGTAGAAGGGTCATTTAATTCACACAAATAGTCCCTGTCATCTGCATCTGTGTCTTCCCATATTGGGTCACTGTAATCATAGCTGCAGTCAGAATTACATTTCAACAGGTTATTAAAATGTTCAAACCACTGATCTACTGTTATGTTGGAAGGATTCTTATGATTTACTCTGCAGGATTTTAACACTTTCCAAAAAGATTTTGAATTATGTCTGGATGCACTGAGAATTTCCCTGTTTATGGCAATAATCTTCCTTTTTCAAATAAGATGTTTCTTTAAATTTCCTTTTACATTCTATATATATAGCAATATCCTGTCCATATTTCCTATGGAGCCTTAGAGCTGTATATTTCTTTTGTTTTAATACTTCCAGCTGATCATCCCACCAAGGTGGCTGTGGTGATATGTCAGCGAGCTTACTACCTTTGTACACATTTTTAAACTCTTCTGCAGCACTATGGTTAAGGTCTGTTAAAGTATCTACACTGTCTTCTACATTTTCTTCAATCTGTTTGTATATACTGTCACAATATGTTTAAGAGAGACCTTGGAAATTCACCATAAATGATTTACTGTTATATGGGCACCATGTATACTTGGTCCATCTTTCTTGATGGGCTTCATTACCAGTATGACTATTATTAAAATCATTGGGGTTGCTGTTGGATTCCTCGGAGTAATTAAGTGGAAGGTCAATAGTACAGTAAAGAGGGAAGTGATTAGATTCATCTCTCTCATGAACACCAAAGAAGCTAAAATGTGGAAATAAATCTGTACTTACCAGAAAATAGTCCACCACACAGGCACCATTGTGAGTGATACAAGTAAAGTTCCCATCCATATCATCAAATAGCCGCCCGTTTAGTACATGAACATCATGTGTGCAACATAATTCTGCTAGTTTGACACCATAACTGTTGTGTCGAGTGTTATCCTTTGTTTTACGGGGAATATCGAACCCATCAGTTGGATAGTCATCACTGTTCTCATGGATGAAGTTGAGGTCATCAGCTGGGATATAATCCAGAAATGTACGCATCCTTGCATTGAAATCTCCAGCAAGTAATAGGTAATGATTGTTATAAATATTTATGATTGTCTCAATATATCCCTCAAGACGACTTATGGGATCAATGTTAGCCTCATTATAAACAGGGGAGTTTTCAGGCGAGATATAAACAAATATTAAAACTGAATCTTTTTGTAATCCAAAATAACTTGTTTGAAAGTGCAGCACAACACAATCGATAAATGAATGACATATTTGACGAATAAGATTGTTCTTGATGAAATTATCTTTCACCAATACGGTTACACCACCACTGTAACGGCCACGTTGTTTATGTTTAGGTCAACAAAAGTTAAATGATTGAAAATCGGACAATAGATCGCCAAAGTCATCTTCCTGCTTAACAAATGAGGTGAGGTGAAATTGGGTTTAACGTCGCGTCCAAGATTATTGCACTTATATAGCGACGTGCATGCACGTGTATGTGTGTGTGTGGCTGCTTGTACTAGTCCGGACTGATGCCGATTTATAGTGCTAGCTCACTGAGATACCATGCCGCAGTTTAACATGAATACCCCACTCAGACACAGTATACTGACTCCGAGCCGACCAGTCCTTGTTTTAGCCCCTTAATGCCGAGCGCCAGACAGGGTAACAACAAGTACAATCTTTTAACGTCTTTTTGTATGACGCGGCCCGGGATCGAACCCTGGACCTTCCGCTCTCCGGGCGGACGCTCTACCACAAGACCACGGAGGCGGTCGCTTAACAAATGACAGAAACTAATAATGTCGTATCTACTGCAGAACTGTTTAAAATCACTATATGAAGAACTCGCGTATTTATACAATCCATCAATATTCCAAATGAGAATACTACAACTTGTGCCTTGGCCTTCTCATCTCCACGTTGTCGATCGCAGACCTCTGTCTCATCTCCATGTTGTCGATCGCGGACCTCTGTCTCATCTCCACGTTGTCGATCGCGGACCTCTGTCTCATCTCCACGTTGTCGATCGCGGACCTCTGTCTCATCTCCACGTTGTCGATCGCGGACCTCTGTATCATCTCCATGTTGTCGATCGCGGACCTCTGTCTCATCTCCACGTTGTCGATCGCGGACCTCTGTCTCATCTCCACGTTGTCGATCGCGGACCTCTGTCTCATCTCCACGTTGTCGATCGCGGACCTCTGTCTCATCTCCACGTTGTCGATCGCGGACCTCTGTCTCATCTCCACGTTGTCGATCGCGGACCTCTGTATCATCTCCATGTTGTCGATCGCGGACCTCTGTCTCATCTCCACGTTGTCGATCGCGGACCTCTGTCTCATCTCCACGTTGTCGATCGCGGACCTCTGTCTCATCTCCACGTTGTCGATCGCGGACCTCTGTCTCATCTCCACGTTGTCGATCGCGGACCTGTCTCACCTCCACGTTGTCGATCGCGGACCTCTGTCCGGAGGGCTCTCCTTCCATTTCCGGGTCCAGATTCCGACGTAATCAAAGGGGCGTGTATGTGCTGTTGGTTAGACTGTGTGCCTATGATGTTTGTTGTTATCCTGTTTCCATTGGTCGTGCATACATTCATGTTCTTCACACTGTTGTTTACAAACACTTTTCCATCAACCATGAGTTTGTCGTGTCGAATTTTCGGTTTTAATCCGGCTTTTAGAGCTTCAGAATATGATGGAGCTAAGGAGGGTCGGGCCTCGTGTACACGCTGTGTTAGGTCCTCTGTGACTCTGTACTGTGGGTTTTGTTGACCTTTGAATTTCCTTTTAGCCACATATAGAATGTTGTTCCTCGTTCACTGGATTGTCTGGTCCAGACTCGATTATTTTACAGACCACCGTCATATAGATGGAATATTGCTGAGTGCGGCATTAAACAACAAACAAATAAACCTGTTTTAAAAACAAAATGAACAAATTGAATGGATTATCTACATTACGAAACATGACTAAATCACAGAATGAGACATGGCCGGATTAAGTTACTCTCATTTCATTTTATAAACTCCAATTTTTTAAAATGGAAACCAAAATGGCGCTCTCCTTCAGTCAAAATTAAACGGACCCTTATAAACTAACCGCCTTCAGGGCGGGGAAGAATAATTGTCGGGTTAATCCTTATTACCTCCCTTGAATATGGGACAGAATACACGTTCCCCATTCCTCTGGAAAAACACCACTGTGAAGAAATCTGTTGATTTATTTGTTTTTAAATAGGTGCAATATAATGTCCAGGTGATTTCATAAACTCACTTACAATACTGTTAGACCTGGGAGACTTATCAGCTTTTAAATTGTGAAAACTCCATCAGTGAAAGGCATGTTGAGATCATCCCATATTTCTGTGACTCATGCATATTTGATAATAGACAACAAAGCCACTGAGTGGGGATAACAACATTGGATATTCCTGACATTTTTTTCAAGTAACTTGGGGTGGTTCCTAGTCACAGCCAGCTTATTCTTTGGTTTCTCGTAATAATCTTCTCTTTGGGTGGAAAACAAATTCTTAAAGGGGAAGTGTACACGCAAAAATCACTTTCTTTCTTTTTCTAAACAAAACGCAATTTTAGAATTAGTTAGTATCTGTGTTTGAAAATATACACTCACTTTTTTCACAGTGAAAGTAGGAAGCTCACAATTGTGTGAAAATGATATGCCGTTATGAGGCCTTCGTTTTTCGAGCTAAACAGGCCTGAGTTATCCCCCTTAGATTATGACGTAATTGGTGCCAATTCAACTGGGTCCCTGTCTATTCTGAACGCAAAAGATATCAAGTACCAGTTTTCGGTAAAACAACATGGCCTACGACACACTCCGGCGCAGTGGTGACTCAGCATTACACTATGCTGGCTGGCATCTGAGACGCTAGAATCACACACCTATACCTGCACCACGTGAAGCGGCTCTAACAAAGCATGATGACGTCATAATGTTTATCAATTGGCACCAATGACGTCATATTGCAAGGGGCATAAGCCATGGTGTTTTTGTTATGGAAATAGAACACTTGGTAAATGTGAAAAATATAAATCGTTTTAATGCAAAACATATGTTAATTAATTGTGATATTTTTATATTTTTGTCTATGACACTTCTAGGTTAACACTTTTATTGAGGAAAAAGTACAAGAAAATTAGGTTCATTTCCGTGTGAACTTGCCCTTTAAACAAATTCTTAAACAATCTTGTGGAACTCTGATGTTGTCAATATCCTGTCATATCAACCTAATTCAATACAGTAAGCATGTAGTTTACAATTTATTATGCTTTTTCAATATCAAAACCTTTCTTCATTTCAAAGAAATATCTCATGACAGTATGTCTAAAAGTTTCAGAGAAGATATTGTCACTGATATTGCAGTGACCATTTAGAATGTTTCAAAATGAATATTTACATGACTGGAACCAGGGACATGGAGAACATATTGTGTGAAATGATTCAGTAGATACGGAGGAGAAGATGGACTAACAGATGGACGACAGATAAAGATCCATAACATAGGCTCACATTGACAATATCATGTTGAGCCAAAATCACTCATAAAGTCTGTTTGCTGAAAACAACATTTATTTGTGTTCTATATAACAGAAACATACAAATATTTACAAGGCACAAATTACCAAAATAGAATTCCACAGAAGACAAACAAAGCACAATCTCATTAAAAGCAGACCTTAGTTTTTCGCTGAGGACATCCCATTAGTGGTCACGTCAGAACGACCTTTCATCCGACCAATCAGAACGTCGCTTACCAGATTATGAAAGTGACAGTCAGAATGTGGTTTCTAATCATGCAATTTCGAAAACTTTAACACAGGGTATTCCGAACGATGGTTACGGGTTTAACGACTGAATCCATACAATCTAGACCATCTATTAGCCATTCCAGAATGTTCTTTTGTTTAGCTTTCAAACTTGTAATCGAGAATTTGTCAAAATATGTTTCGAAACGTAGTCGCCAATTTGAATTTAGTGCCTTAAAGCACGAGAAAGCTTCCTCCTGATTGGTCATTCCATTGGTCGGTCTGATGTGACCCGTAATGGGATGTCCTCAGATCTTTGTTTAGCGGTATCGAGAACTAAGATCTGATTTTAATGACATTGAACAAAGCAGTGCAGAAGCACCGAGGAGTGGGTATCAGGTCCTTGCAGGCGTTGCCATGGACACAAGCACTGACGAGTGGGTATCAGGTCCTTGCAGGCGTTGCCATGGACACAAGCACTGACGAGTGGGTATAAGGTCCTTGCAGGCGTTGCCATGGACACAAGCACTGACAAGTGGGTACAAGGTCCTTGCAGGCATTGCCATGGACACAAGCACTGACGAGTGGGTATAAGGTCCCTGCAGGCGTTGCCATGGACACAAGCACTGACGAGTGGGTATCAGGTCTCTCTCCTTACTGCAGGTGTTGCCATGGATACAAGCTCTGATGTTGGAGAGTGCAACATGTTCTCCCAGGTTACCGTTGGCCAGGTGTCTTGTGATCCAGGCAGCGAGTTCTTCATGTTATTTCACAAACGATAGACCAAGTTTGTGTTCTGTCACATTACATTTCTACTTCAACACCGGCTCAACAATTAATACCATGTCTGTAGGAAGATGACAGCCTACAATCAGACCACTGACAGGTGAGAGATGGCTTCACATCATGACACGTCCAACTACAAGGAGACGCTTTCCTGCACCACAGTTGATGTGACCACATCTCCTACAACTTGACACAGGGTTTCAACAATTCTCAGTTTGCAGATGAAGGGTTAGCTACTTGACTGACACATTGTCAATACTTCATGGTTCCGAGGAGGAACGTAGTGTATACAGTACACACATACACAGCAATGATGGTCATTGTTTTCTGAAAGTGGATACTTGTGGATCGACACACTAAATCATTCAGCAGTCTCATTGTACAGAGATTTGGCCACAGTGAGTGTGTAGAACACATGGTTCTAGATTATCAAGCAGGAGTTTAGTTTTCAATGGTGACACAAGAAACATTAACCATTGATAAATCTATAAAGTAAATCTTAGCACACCTTGCATAAATACCAGGTGATGGGATAGATAATATATAAAGTATGGTAGACAGACCAGGTCGATACGGCAGATCAGGCAGATGTGTAAGGTATACAATACACACGGTTGTGTGGAGAAGCAATCACGGGGCCATTTCCCCGAGGCAAGAGAGTTAATTGACTATAAAAGTCCAGTTTCCACCCTTGCCCAACCAGGCTGGTATTATGGAGTTATATTTTGGCTGGACTAACTAGTCTATGTATAGTCCAATCAAAATTGCACCTGGTTAGTAAACTGTAGAGCAGATTTTGGTCAACTGCAGGATTTGCCAAGCATGTGCACTGCCAACTCGTTGTCAGCAGATATTTTCCAAATCTTTTCATGTTTTTAATCAAAGTGCTCATGTGATTTCATGCATTTTGTGATGCAAGACCCGTTTTATCACAATATAGATCTTGATTATGGATCAGAACGTCCTGCCTTGGCGCCCTCATTTTGTGTGAAACAAATGCAAGTGATATGAGAGATGGAATCTGATTGGTCCATAGGGGAGGCTTAGAAGGGACATAACTCGTAACAGCCACTGGTGGCGCTACCATCGAGCCCAGGAATTCCAGCCTAGTTCTGCAAGGGTGGTAACTGGACTTTTAAAGTCAGTTAACTCTCTTGCCTCGGGAAGATGTCTCGGGGCGGGACTATGTACATGGGATGGGTTGTGATTTGTTGCTATGGGGACAGGAGACTTGGAGATGGGCTGGGACAACAAATAAATACAGAAGCAATTTACAATTACAAAACATGAATCAGAAAGTATTCTATAGACATCATAGAAAAAGAATATCACAAATATAACATTGATGTAATTCTGTTTTTCATCAGTAGGTTATGACTTGACACAACTGTTGCTATTTCCTGGAAGTTATCAATACAGCAGACATAAAGTAGGCGACTGAATGGTCAGTATATTAAAAATGTTTTTCAAAATCATGTCCTAAATTATCCACATCCAGTCTCCAGATCCACTAACGAAGACTTTCAAGTAGTATTGTATTAACAGTGAGAACAAGTTGACCCAGTGGGTCTCAGTGTTACAGTTGCCTCCTGGGGGAATCTACCTCTTCAGCCACAGACGGGGGGTCAGACAGCCACCCGCCTCAACCCCACAGGTCCTCCGTCCGACCAAACTTGAAGACAATTGAACTGAAACAACAGCAGAGATACTCTCACAGGCTGGAGAATGTGTAATCATGTTCCTATATATCAACTGTTATAAGCACTACCGAATTCACTCGTGTTCATAACACTACAAGTTATGAAGAAAGTATTCCATTCAACATGATCACAAGAATAAGCTCTTATCCTCTTATCATATTCTGTAGAAGATTGTTTTATAATAATAAATTACCTGAAAAATATGAGAGCGTTCTGCAGGAAGACGGCAATACCGGGCCAATCTGGAGTCGCATCTGGAAGATAAAAAAAATATTTACAAGGGCTGCATGTCACATATGGACTTCCATATATTAACAAGGGCTGCATGTCACATATGGACTTCCATACATTGACAAGGGCTGCATGTCACATATGGACTTCCATACATTGACAAGGGCTGCATGTCACATATGGAGTTCCATACATTAACAAGGGCTGCATGTCATGTACAGGATTTCCATACATTTACAAGGGCTGCATGTCACATACAGGATTTCCATACATTTACAAGGGCTGCATGTCACATGTGGACTTCCATATATTAACAAGGACTGCATGCCACAAATGGACTTCCATACATTCAGGAGTTTGCGCTGCAGCTTCAGGACACCAAGTCACATCACACTTAAACTGGGACGGCCTGATTGTTGTGGGTGTTGACAGTACTTACACTGGACAACATAGAAGCCGAACAGGATCCAGGACGCAGCAATCAGCGCACCGAACCCCAGCAGGAAACCGAAGAACAACCAGATGCGAGCTCCTGTGGAGATGAAACACCATGTCAGTGTGTGAGTGGGAGGCTTATTGAAGGAGTGAGAGAGAGAGAGAGAGTGAGTGAGTGAGGGAGAGAATGAGTGAGTGAGAGAGTGAGTGAGGATTAAGTTAGGAATGAGTGATTGAGGGAGAAAGAGTGATTGAGGGAGTGATTGAGTGCGTGAGGATTAAGTTAGGACTGAGAGTGAGTGATAGAGGGAGGGAGAGTGATTGAGTGAGTGAGTGAGTGAGGGAGTAAGTGAGGGAGAGTGTGAGTGAGTGAGGATTAAGTTAGGACTGAGAGTAAGTGATAGAGGGAGAGAGTGATTGAGGGAGGGAGTGATGGAGAGAGTGAGGGAGAGAATGAGTGAGTGAGGATTAAGTTAGGACTGAGAGTAAGTGATAGAGGGAGAGAGTGATTGAGGGAGGGAGTGATGGAGAGAGTGAGGGAGAGAATGAGTGAGTGAGGATTAAGTTTGGACTAAAAAATGAGTGATAGAGGGAGAGAGTGATTGAGGGAGTGAGTGAGTGAGGGAGAGAATGAGTGAGTGAGGAATAAGTTAGGACTGAGAGTAATTGATAGAGGGAGAGAGAGTGATTGAGGGAGAGAGAGTGATTGAGGGAGAGAGAGAGTGATGGAGTGATGGAGAGAGTGAGGGAGAGAATGAGTGAGTGAGGATTAAGTTAGGAGTGAGTGTGAGGGATGTAACAGACCAGCACACACACATTCCAGCACTACATGACATCTTACCTGTCTGTCCCATGCATCCATTCGTGTAGCTCTCACCGCGGATCTGGCCATTTGACACTGAGTTTATCCTGAAAGAAATAATGAGAGAGTGAGATCTGGTTCAACAAACCCTTGACTTGTACTTCAGTTGTTCAATGTTGGTTTACTGAGAGTGCAGCCCCAAGTAAAACAGGTCTGAGATCAACCCCATGGGCACTGTGATGCATCAAGAGGCTTTATCAAGGTGAATCTTGGCTAACCAGTGTATTCCTTGTACTAGTGGCAGTGAAGGGAAGTAACTCTGACAATGTATTCTTATACAAGTGGCAAGCTCCGCAAATGGGCTATCACCCATTGAGAGGGTTGGGGTCAGAGGGCAAATTTCAAGATTCTTGTACTGGCTGCTTCCACACTGACGGCAGCAATGTAACCATTGGTTACCGAGAGTGTAACGGTGTCACGCACTGAGAGGGAGCTTGGTACCAGTGGTAGGAAAGGAGAGTAACTATGACAGTGTATTGATGTACTCGTGGTCGCTATGGAAGTAACTTTGACAGTATTCATGTATTCATGGTCGCTATGGAAGTAACTCTGACAGTGTATTCATGTACTCGTGGTCGCTATGGAAGTAACTGTGACAGTATTCATGTACTCATGGTCGCTATGGAAGTAACTGTGACAGTATTCATGTACTCATGGTCGCTATGGAAGTAACTATGACAGTATTCATGTACTCATGGTCGCTATGGAAGTAACTGTGACAGTATTCATGTACTCATGGTCGCTATGGAAGTAACTGTGACAGTATTCATGTACTCATGGTCGCAATGGAAGTAACTATGACAGTATTAATGTACCCATGGTCTCTATGGAAGTAACTCTGACAGTGTATTCATGTACTCATGGTCGCTATGGAAGTAACTGTGACAGTATTCATGTACTCATGGTCGCTATGGAAGTAACTATGACAGTATTAATGTACCCATGGTCGCTATGGAAGTAACTCTGACAGTGTATTCATGTACTCATGGTCGCTATGGAAGTAACTGTGACAGTGTACTCATGTACTCATGGTCGCTAAGGAAGTAACTATAACAGTATTGATGTATTCCTGGTCGCTATGGAAGTAACTGTGACAGTGTATTCATGTACCCATGGTCGCTATGGAAGAAACTCTGACAGTATTCATGTACTCATGGTCGCTATGGGAAGTAACTCTGTCAGTGTATTCATGTACTCCTGGTCGCTATGGGAAGTAACTCAGACAGTGTATTCATGTACTCGTGGTTGCTATGGGAAGTAACTGTGACAGTGTATTCATGTACTCATGGTCGCTATGGAAGAAACTCTGACAGTGTATTCATGTACTCATGGTCGCTATGGAATAAACTCTGACAGTGTATTCATGTACTCGTGGTCGCTATGGGAGTAACTATGACAGTGTATTCATGTACTCGTGGTTGCTATGGAAGGTAACTCTGACAGTGTATTCATGTACTCGTGGTCGCTATGGAAGTAACTGTGACAGTGTATTCATGTACTCATGGTCGTAATGGAAGTAACTCTGACAGTGTATTCATGTACTCGTGGTCGCTATGGAAGTAACTGTGACAGTGTATTCATGTACTCATGGTCGTAATGGAAGTAACTCTGACAGTGTATTCATGTACTCGTGGTCGCTATGGAAGTAACTGTGACAGTGTATTCATGTACTCGTGGTTGCTATAGAAGTAACTCTGACAGTGTATTCATGGTCGCTATGGAAGTAACTATGACAGTGTATTCATGTACTTGTGGTCGCTATGGAAGTAACTGTGACAGTGTATTCATGTACTCATGGTCCTAATGGAAGTAACTCTGACAGTGTATTCATGGTCGCTATGGAAGTAACTGTGACAGTGTATTCATGTACTTGTGGTCACTATGGAAGTAACTCTGACAGTGTATTCATGTATTCATGGTCGCTATGGAAGTTTCTGTGACAGTGTATTCATGTACTCATGGTCGCTATGGAAGTAACTGTGACAGTATTCATGTACTCATGGTCGCTATGGGAAGTAACTATGACAGTATTCATGTACTCATGGTTGCTATGGGAAGCAACTCTGACAGTGTATTCATGGTCGCTATGGAAGTAACTCTGACAGTGTATTCATGTATTCATGGTCGCTATGGAAGTAACTGTGACAAGTGTATTCATGTACTCGTGGTCGCTATGGGAAGCAACTCTGACGTGAGGTATGTATGTACTCGTGGTCGCTATGGAAGCAACTCTGACATGAGGTATGTATGTACTCGTGGTCGCTATGGAAGTAACTCTGACGTGAGGTATGTATGTACTCGTGGTTGCTATGGAAGTAACTCTGATGTGAGGTATGTATGTAAGCGTGGTCGCTATGGAAATAACTGATGTGAGGTATGTATGTATGCGTGGTCGCTATGAAAGTAACTCTGATGTGAGGTATGTATGTATGCGTGGTCGCTATGGAAGTAACTCTGATGTGAGGTATGTATGTAAGCGTGGTCGCTATGGAAGTAACTCTGACGTGAGGTATGTATGTAAGCGTGGTCGCTATGGAAGTAACTCTGATGTGAGGTATGTATGTATGTGTGGTCGCTATGGAAGTAACTCTGATGTGAGGTATGTATGTATGTGTGGTCGCTATGGAAGTAACTCTGATGTGAGGTATGTATGTACTCATGGTCGCTGTGGAAGTAACTCTGACTTTAGGATTGTATGTATGCGTGGTCGCTATGGAAGTAACTCTGATGTGAGGTATGTATGTACTCGTGGTCGCTGTGGAAGTAACTCTGACTTTAGGAATGTATGTATGCGTGGTCGCTATGGAAGTAACTCTGACTTTAGGAATGTATGTATGCGTGGTCGCTATGGAAGTAACTCTGATGTGAGGTATGTATGTATGTGTGGTCGCTATGGAAGTAACTCTGATGTGAGGTATGTATGTACTCGTGGTCGCTGTGGAAGTAACTCTGACTTTAGGAATGTATGTAAGCGTGGTCGCTATGAAAGTAACTCTGATGTGAGGTATGTATGTATGCGTGGTCGCTATGGAAGTAACTCTGATGTGAGGTATGTATGTACTCGTGGTCGCTATGGAAGTAACTCTGATGTGAGGTATGTATGTAAGCGTGGTCACTGTGGAAGTAACTCTGATGTGAGGTATGTATGTATGCGTGGTCGCTGTGGATGTAACTCTGACGTGAGGTATGTATGCATGTACTCGTGGTCGCTATGGAAGTAACTCTGATGTGAGGTATGTATGTACTCGTGGTCGCTATAGAAGTAACTCTGATGTGAGATATGTATGTATGCGTGGTCGCTATGGAAGTAACTCTGATGTGAGGTAGGTATGTACTCGTGGTCGCTATGGAAGGTACTCTGACGTGAGATATGTACGTAAGCGTGGTCGCTATGGAAGTAACTCTGACGTGAGGTATGTATGTATGCGTGGTCGCTATGGAAGTAACTCTGATGTGAGGTATGTATGTACTCGTGGTTGCTGTGGAAGTGACGTGAGATATGTATGTACTCGTGGTCGCTGTGGAAGTGACGTGAGGTATGTATGTATGCGTTGTCGCTGTGGAAGTGACTCTGATGTGAGGTATGTATGTACTCGTGGTCGCTGTGGAAGGTACTCTGATGTGAGGTATCTATGTATGCGTGGTCGCTATGGAAGTAACTCTGATGTGAGGTATGTATGTACTCGTGGTCGCTATGGAAGGTACTCTGATGTGAGGTATCTATGTATGCGTGGTCGCTATGGAAGTAACTCTGATGTGAGGTAGGTATGTACTCGTGGTCGCTATGGAAGGTACTCTGACGTGAGGTATGTATGTATGCGTGGTCGCTATGGAAGTAACTCTGATGTGAGGTATGTATGTACTCGTTGCTGTGGAAGTGACGTGAGATATGTATGTACTCGTGGTCGCTGTGGAAGTGACGTGAGGTATGTATGTATGCGTTGTCGCTGTGGAAGTGACTCTGATGTGAGGTATGTATGTACTCGTGGTCGCTGTGGAAGGTACTCTGATGTGAGGTATCTATGTATGCGTGGTCGCTATGGAAGTAACTCTGATGTGAGGTATGTATGTACTCGTGGTCGCTATGGAAGGTACTCTGATGTGAGGTATCTATGTATGCGTGGTCGCTATGGAAGTAACTCTGATGTGAGGTAGGTATGTACTCGTGGTCGCTATGGAAGGTACTCTGACGTGAGGTATGTATGTATGCGTGGTCGCTATGGAAGTAACTCTGATGTGAGGTATGTATGTACTCGTGGTCGCTGTGGAAGTGACGTGAGATATGTATGTACTCGTGGTCGCTGTGGAAGTGACGTGAGGTATGTATGTATGCGTGGTCGCTGTGGAAGTGACGTGAGATATGTATGTACTCGTGGTCGCTGTGGAAGTGACGTGAGGTATGTATGTATGCGTGGTCGCTGTGGAAGTGACGTGAGGTATGTATGTATGCGTGGTCGCTGTGGAAGTGACGTGAGGTATGTATGTACTCGTGGTCGATGTGGAAGTGACGTGAGATATGTATGTACTCGTGGTCGCTGTGGAAGTGACGTGAGGTATGTATGTATGCGTGGTCGCTGTGGAAGTGACGTGAGGTATGTATGTACTCGTGGTCGATGTGGAAGTGACGTGAGATATGTATGTACTCGTGGTCGCTGTGGAAGTGACGTGAGGTATGTATGTATGCGTGGTCGCTGTGGAAGTGACGTGAGGTATGTATGTACTCGTGGTTGCTATGGAAGTGACGTGAGGTATGTATGTATGCGTGGTCGCTGTGGAAGTGACGTGAGGTATGTATGTACTCGTGGTCGCTGTGGAAGTGACGTGAGGTATGTATGTACTCGTGGTCGCTGTGGAAGTGACGTGAGGTATGTATGTACTTACAGGAAGAAGGCCATAGTGCCGATGACCCCAGGTGTGTGGTATGCATGGTTGAAGTCCTTCATGTCAGGATAAACAGCAGCAGCATCAATAACAATCCACCAGCCACTGAAGAACTGACAATGAGATATGACATCTTTAATCCTACTCCATGTAAACATGTGATTGAATACTGAACGGTGCATTAGAGACATTCTCAGAGCCAGCTCCACACATCATGCTTATTTCCATTATGTCCATTGAAAAGTGAAAAGTAAAAAATGCAAAGTTTCACAGACAAGCAGTATAGGAGAAAATTTGCCAATTTGTGTGTTGACTCAAGAAATGAAACTTGTTCGTGGATAACTGGAGCTTATACTTTTGTTTTCCAGTGATCTCACGTAACGAGTCAGGCATTTACTTTCAACACCCTTGCATGAACTGTCTACCAGACTGCCATAAATGGTGGCGGCTTTCAGACAGAGAGTACAGGATCAGCGGCCTAATGACACATCAGTGTAGTGGAGCTGGGACGGGTACTTACAGGGCTACCCAGAACCCTGGTTAGTCAGGATATATTCTTTAATGACAGTAACAATAAAACTCAATGATTAGGCCAATGTTTGGATTTCTTTCTGACAATGCATGCAATCCTTTTGACTTTATATGTTTGAGCAGAGATATAGCTTCAGTCTACTGCAGTGTATGCATGATCACATCATTTCATACATCTATCAGTAACAATGCAGTTTACAGGGCACAGATTACTATCCTGCAGTGGTGCTAAGTGGCTGAGGCTGCCGACTGTGGCTCTCGTGTCACAGACGTCGCATGCCTCTCTGGTCCTACATTAACCCCATCTCTATCCTTAGCCCTTGGATCATATTTCTGATCAAACACCCCTTCACGATTCTTAGGGTTGGGCAGCACTTGCCAATCAACCATCCCTTTACAACCATTAGTGTTTGTTGTGAGGTAGGGTATGGTTCTCTTTTAGCAAATTAATTCAATGTAATTTGAGGAAACTCTGTACAATTTGTTTCATGTTTCGAAGAGAAAATGGCTACTGCGCATGTACATAAAGGTAAAACACACTCGGCAATATTCCAGCTATATGACGGCAGTCTGTAAATAATCGAGCCTGGACCAGATAATCCATTGATTCACACCATGATCATTGATCCAATTAGGATAGGATGACATGCATGAACCCAGTCAGCGAGTCTAACCACCCGATCCCGTTAGTCGCCTCTTACGACAAGGATAGTCGCCTTTTACAGCAAGCATGGGTGGCATGGATGGATCTCCACAGGTACTGATCACTTTATAAACGATCACTAATAATTTGTGATGGTAGGTTATTGGCTAATTAGATTAACTCATTAGCCCAGCAGAGCTTCAAGCATGCAACATGAGTTTGATCCTCCATGCGATGTAAATTGAAATCCGACAAAAGTGAGCTCGGTAAAATGCACTACTTCCCATCTCCATAAATAGTTTATGCAAGTGTTCAGGTAAAACAATGGCAACAATGCAGTTTACCGGGCGCAGCCCGAGCTCTACTATCCACTCAATTACACCGGTTTTCTGTCTTAGGGAAACTTACACGTCTTTTCAATCCAATACCCGTTGTTGGTCTTAGGGAAACTTACACGTCTTTATGATCCAATACAGGTTTTCTGTCTTAGGAAAACTTACACTTCTTTACGATCCAACACCCGTTTTCGGTCCTAGGGAAACTTTCACTTCTTTACGATCCAACACCCATTTTCGGTCCAAGGGAAACTTACACGTCTTTACGATCCAACACCAGTTTTCTGTCTTAGGGAAACTTACACTTCTTTAGGATCCAACATCCGTTTTCGGTCTTAGGGAAACTTACACGTCTTTATGAATCCAACACCCGTTTTTCGGTCTTAGGGAAACTTAAACGTCTTTACGATCCAACACCCGTTTTCGGTCTTAGGGACACTTACACATCTTTACGATCCAAAACCCCTTTTTGGTCATTAGGGTTAGCTTGCTTTGAGCAAGGGTTAGCCATAAATTCTAACCTTTCCAAGTGTTAATACGGTTAATCTGATTGGTCGGTCGTGTTGACATAAACAATGTTGGGTGTGGTTTCAAGAAAAGATTAATGGAAGAGCGGCAACAATGCAGTTTACCGGGCGCAGCCCGAGTTCTACCATCCGCTCAATTACCGCGCTATATTGCCAACGCTGTCTGGTTATACCGTTACCGTGCCTCACGCTCTGGTGACTCTCGTTTTACGATCCAACACCCGTTTTCGGTCTTAGGGAAACTTACACATCTTTACAATCAAACAACCGTTCTCGGTCTTAGGGAAACTTACACATCTTTACGATCAAACACCCGTTCTCGGTCTTAGGGAAACTTACACGTCTTTACGAATCCAACACCCGTTTTCGGTCTTAGGGAAACTTAAACGTCTTTACGATCCAACACCCGTTTTCGGTCTTAGGGAAACTTACACATCTTTACGATCCAAAACCCCTTTTCGGTCATTAGGGTTAGCTTGCTTTGAGCAAGGGTTAGCCATAAATTCTAACCTTTTCAAGCGTTAATCCGGTTAATCCCATTGGTCGGTCATGTTGACATAAACAATTGCGGGTGTGGTTTCAAGAAAAGATGAATGGGAGAGCGGACCGTGACGTCAAACGCATGCGCAATTCATTGTTTACTGAATTACGCATGCATGTCAATGGGGATTCTAATGACCCGTTAAACGAGCACTGACTACATGTGATAGCGCTCGTGGTCCAGTGGTAGAGCGTTGGCAAATTAACGCATTAATTAGCCAAGTCGGTGAGCCGGCCAAATGCGTTCGAGCTCCCACAGTGCTAAATGGATCTGAAAAAGTGCGCCTGGTAAAGTGCACTACACCCAAAACAAATTCACAATCAGGCATTTTGTAACTAACAAATTCACAATCAGGCATTTTGTAACTAACAAATTCACAATCAGGCATTTTGTAACTAACTTTGTGACCTACAACGGGTGCCTGGGTAGTTCATTTGTATTCGCCCCAGCCCTGTCATGCCTATAGAGTAGTAATATAGCACTACAAGCATGATCCTGGTCTTGGGTCATCCTATCCTGATTAGAAAGAAAACACAACCGTACCATTATGCCAGATATGATAGAAGCAACCAGATTCCTCCTTTCACCAAGTTCTATGCAATCACATCGTGGTAATTGGCAGTTGTCTAAAAATCCAGACATCTTGGCAGCTTAGATGGGAGTTAGACTCAGACGGAACGATACTGGAACTCCGTGGATGTCACTTCACTGCAAACGGACAATTCACTTCCTAACTTCTGGATTAGTTTGTTTCAGTATATCTCGACAAGTCTAAGGTCCATAAGTCCAAAATGTTGTATGATCTTCAGGTAACAGTTCCGACCACGGACCGAATTCAGGTTTCGATGACACACAAGCTTGTGACAATGTTTGTACTTTATTTACAAAGGCAAGACATGTCCGCCATATTACTTCCGGTATACGGTTATATAGAAAACTAGAAACTGTACACGGAATGTTTTTGTTGTTGTTTCTCTAAAACTATATCCAGCAAAGTTTGTGCAGCAAACTTGGTCTTTTGTACCACAGAACGATCTTTCTTTATTTGTTTTGCAAGCAAAAATGATTTACAAGCAGACCCGTGTTGATAAAGCAGACTTACATGCACGTTTCGAAAGCAAAAACGAATCAGGTATCTCCAATATTCGATGAGTTTTTAATAAATAACTAATTCCGATTAGAAGAAAAACTGCACATATCTATGTAGAAACGCTGAGATATTTGAACTAAGTCTCAACCTTTTACATTCGTAAGAAAGACTGTTGTGAGAGAACCGGTAGGGTAAAAATGAAGCGCACGTAAAATACTCGCGACCTAACCATGTTGAGCTCTGATAGATCCACGGATATTTCAGAGACCGAAAGACTGAGCTGAGGACAATGTGACCTGTCTGTGAACACAGCACTGCGGGCGTGGTAGTGCTTCATTTCGGTACTTGAACATTGTTTGACTATATATACTTGCAGCTGCTATGGTTGGCGTAACAAGACCCAGTTAAATTGGTAGAACATGAAGACGTAAAACATTATTTTGATAACAACTTCTTTATTATTTGTAATAAAGAATACAGAAGTTGATATCGATAACAAAGATGGAGTGAGGTGAGGTGAAATGGAGTTTAACGTCGCGTTCAATATTATTGCACTTATATAGTGACGTGCATGCACATGCGTGTTTGCGTGTTCTAGTCCGGACTGATGCCGATTTATAGTGCTAGCCCACTAAGATACCATGCCGCAGTTTAAAATGAATACCCCACTCAGACACAGTATACTGACTCCGAGCCGACCAGGGTGCCGTTGGACAAAGCGATCTTAGCGCTGAGGTGATCGTACGTAACTCCCATACCTTAACATAGGCTTGCGACAGTCGTAGCGCTAAGGTTGTTTTGTACAACGACACCCAGTCCTTGTTTTAGTCCCTCAATGCCGAGCCCCAGACAGGGTAACAACAAGTACCTTCTTTTAACGTCTTTTGGTATGACGCGGCCGGGCTTCGAACCTCGAACCTTCCGCTCTCCGGGCGGACGCTCTACCACAAGACCACGGAGGCGGTCAACAAAGATGGATGTCGTCATACCCTCTCCAGGTGTGGACTGCGTGTTTTGGGGTGTGTCAAATTTCAGGCACCTGTCAAAACACTCTAGCACCTCTGGCGTCCACTTGCGTATACGTTTACTCTTACGTGTGTCACTGTTTACACACTAGATTACACTCCAAAACACCAACAGACGTGTAACAACAATGATGATGTATGTAGATCTATACGTCAAACTTTAAGATAGGATGATAAAAGAGGTTCGTAGTTTTAGATGTTTGCCGCTTCTAAGTTTCGTGTTCATATCCGGACGCAATCATTGCATGGAACACATCATTAGACATGGCTGATTTCGTCAACTCTTTTTGTGACACTTTTTTGTCAAGTACACATATAATGGGTTAGATCTTTTCAAAATTAATTCATGATAATCTCCAATACGCAAGACTCTAGGCTTTGTCGGTAGCAGTTCGCTAACACGGAAAATATCAGTGCCATGGAAAGCTTATAAGGAAAATCTGCTTAGAACACTCAGCCAGTGAGAAAACATCATCTCACATCTCGCGACGAATATCATCGATTGCCGTGCGTGCGTGTGATACGTGATAAATACAAAGTTAGTAAGTCAGTTATTCAATGCATTTTATCTTTTGGCACGTAGGAATGAATGAATCTTGGTATGTCTTTCTTAATGGATCGGAGCTCAATTAATTTCTCCAACTTAAACAAGCACTGAATTGTTATTTTTAAAAATAAATTTAAATATCGAAATGAATTCTTTTGACACGTTAATATATGCGTGGCATGTGTATTTTTTCAGGGGCTTGATTATATTTTTAGTCTCGTGTGACTGCAAACTCCAGGTAAAGACCACGCGACAACCTCGGACACAGATATACCTGAAGAAAGATCACACTCCATATTCTCTTTTCCCACTGAACTAATTCACCTTCCCAACCTTAATAAACAAAACAATATTGAGCGACATACAGGTTATATATTATATTTCATTATCTGCAAAGATACGCTGTTAGACAGCGCCGTGGCTTTGCTTGGGAGTGTGGTACTGTTAACAAGGAAAGTGGTCCTTTTCTGCCTGACCACTTCTATTTATATCCAGTCAAGATCAGTTGAACAAATAATTCAAATATAAAAAGCAGTCGTACAATTGACGCTTTGTGGCCAGTTAGAAAACTGTTCGGCCCACAAACTCCGATATATATACCAACTGAAAAGGTAACCCTGCTTGATATAAAGTTCAATAAATTACATTTATTCTGAACTGAAATAATGTATCTTTCAACACGTATTCTTGAAAGCACCTAGACATAAAGGTCGTAATTCAAAATTTGCACGTGCCCCGACGTCCAGCGGTACACCTTGATTTGCTTCCACGTCACCGTCAGGCACGCCTAGCTTGGTGTGTAGACAGCATCTGTGGTCTGAGGTTCACAAGATAAGGCTTGGATAGAATGTCGTACGCTAGCCGGACGATATCGTTCGAGATCATGCTCTACCTTTGACGGGAAGAAACGCCACGTTGCAGCAGGATAATGGCGCCCACATGTTGCACATGTTGAAACAAACTTATGAGGCAGCATAATATTGCTGTACTGCCATGTAGGCTGGCTCTCCCCACTTCTGTCCCAAAGAACATGTCTGGGATGGGGTAGGTCGACTATTACGATAGGACAAGAACCAGCCGATAACGTTAGCTCAGTTGGACCACTGATTGATGGTGTAGTCAAAGTAAGATAGCACACAATCAGTCTTACAATGGCCAACGTTGTTGGTCGTCTATCAAGTTCCTGTCAAACTTTGTGACAAGCATGGGATACTTGGGGCTGGTCTGTCAGAGATTGCCGTGACAAGCATGGGGTACAAGGGGCTGGTCTGTCAGAGATTGCCGTGACAAGCATGGGGTACTGGGGGGCTGGTCTGTCAGAGATTGTCGTGACAAGCATGGGGTACAAGGGGCTGGTCTGTCAGAGATTGTCGTGACAAGCATGGGGTACAAGGGGCTGGTCTGTCAGAGATTGCCGTGACAAGCATGGGGTAAAAGGGGCTGGTCTGTCAGAGATTGTCGTGACAAGCATGGGGTACAAGGGGCTGGTCTGTCAGAGATTGTCGTGACAAGCATGGGATACTGGGGGCTGGTCTGTCAGAGATTGTCGTGACAAGCATGGGGTACAAGGGGCTGGTCTGTCAGAGATTGTCGTGACAAGCATGGGGTACAAGGGGCTGGTCTGTCAGAGATTGTCGTGACAAGCATGGGATACTGGGGGCTGGTCTGTCAGAGATTGTCGTGACAAGCATGGGGTACAAGGGGCTGGTCTGTCAGAGATTGTCGTGACAAGCATGGGGTACAAGGGGCTGGTCTGTCAGAGATTGTCGTGACAAGCATGGGGTACAAGGGGCTGGTCTGTCAGAGATTGCCGTGACAAGCATGGGGTACGGGGGGCTGGTCTGTCAGAGATTGTCGTGACAAGCATGGGGTACAAGGGGCTGGTCTGTCAGAGATTGTCGTGACAAGCATGGGGTACAAGGGGCTGGTCTGTCAGAGATTGTCGTGACAAGCATGGGATACTGGGGGCTGGTCTGTCAGAGATTGTCGTGACAAGCATGGGGTACAAGGGGCTGGTCTGTCAGAGATTGCCGTGACAAGCATCGGGTACTGGGGGCTGGTCTGTCAGAGATTGCCGTGACAAGCATGGGGTACTTGGGGCTGGTCTGTCAGAGATTGTCGTGACAAGCATGGGGTACTGGGGGCATCTCATCACAGCTACAAGTCATCTTAATATCACCGTATTCATCTGTCTCCTCCTCCTTGACCGGAAGCCGGAAGTTGACCTCGTTCTCGCTGACTCACACAAATCAGAAACTACTTCTTTGGTATACCACCAGGCATGTAATCAGTTGCGAGCAAAGCAGGATTCTCACAGATCCACTTTGACTGACGGGTCCCAACACGATGTTGTATACATGTTGTATACAACATCGTGTACATCACCACTTTATACAACATCATGTACATCACCATCATATACAACATCGTGTACATTATCACCGTATACAACATCATGTACAAAATCACCATGTACTAAATCGTGTACATCACCACCGTATACAACATCGTGTACATCAGAACCGTATACAACACCATGTACATCATCACCATCGTATACAACATCGTGTACATCACCACCGTATACAACATCGTGTACATCAGAACCGTATACAACATCATGTACATCACCACCGTATACAACAACGTGTACATCACCACCGTATACAACATCGTGTACATCAGAACCGTATACAACATCGTGTACATCAGAACCGTATACAACACCATGTACATCATCACCATCGTATACAACATCGTGTACATCACCACCGTATACAACATCGTGTACATCACCACCGTATACAACATCGTGCATATCACCACCGTATACAACATCATGTACATCATCACCATGTACTACATCGTGTACAACACCACCGTATACAACATCGTGTACATCACCACCGTATACAACATCGTGTACATCACCATCATATACAACATCGTGTACATCACCATCGTATACAACATCATGTACATCACCATCATATACAACATCGTGTACATCACCACCGTATATAACATCGTGTACATCATCACCGTATACAACATCGTGTACATCACCACTGTATACAACATCGTGTACATCACCACTGTATACAACATCATGTACATCACCACCGTATACAACATCATGTACATCACCACTGTATACAACATCGTGTACATCACCATCATATACAACATCGTGTACATCACCACTGTATACAACATCGTGTACATCACCATCATATACAACATCGTGTACATCACCACTGTATACAACATCGTGTACATCACCACTGTATACAACATCGTGTACATCACCATCATATACAACATCGTGTACATCACCACTGTATACAACATCGTGTACATCACCACCGTATACAACATCGTGTACATCACCACTGTATACAACATCATGTACATCACCATCATATACAACATCGTGTACATCACCACTGTATACAACATCGTGTACATCACCACCGTATACAACATCATGTACATCACCATCATATACAACATCGTGTACATCACCACTGTATACAACATCGTGTACATCACCACCGTATACAACATCGTGTACATCACCACTGTATACAACATCATGTACATCACCACTGTATACAACATCGTGTACATCATCACCGTATACAACATCGTGTACATCACCACTGTATACAACATCATGTACATCACCACTGTATACAACATCGTGTACATCATCACCATGTACTACATCGTGTACATCACCACCGTATACACCATCGTGTACATCATCACCGTATACAACATCATGTACATCACCATCATATACAACATCGTGTACATCACCACCGTATACAACATCGTGTACATTACCACTGTATACAACATCGTGTACATCACAATTGTATACAACATCGTGTACATCACCACCGTATACAACATAATGTACATCACCACCGTATACAACATCATGTACATCACCACTGTATACAACATCATGTACATCACCACTGTATACAACATCATGTACATCACCACTGTATACAACATCATGTACATCACCACCGTATACAACATCATGTATATCACAATCGTATACAACATAATGTACATCACCACCGTATACAACATCGCGTACATCACCACCGTATACAACATCGTGTACATCACCACTGTATACAACATCGTGTACATCACCACCGTATATAACATCGTGTACATCACCACTGTAAACAACATCGTGTACATCACCACTGTATACAACATAATGTACATCACCACTGTAAACAACATCGTGTACATCACCACCGTATACAACATCGTGTACATCACCACCGTATACAACATCGTGTACATCACCATCATATACAACATCGTGTACATCACCACTGTATACAACATCGTGTACATCACCACCGTATACAACATCGTGTACATCACCACCGTATACAACATCGTGTACATCATCACCATGCACTACGTCGTGTACATCACCACTGTATACAACATCGTGTACATCACCACCGTATACAACATCGTGTACATCACCACTGTATACAACATCGTGTACATCACCAACGTATACAGCACCGTGTACATCACCATCATATGCAACATCGTGTACATCACCACGTGCAAAAAAACTGAACAGTTCGTTAAATCCTCTTGCTGTGTCCTGCATCCATTGATGCTGTATGAGTCCTGTATTAACAGGAGGGAGTCATTTATGAGGAGGAGGGAGTCCTGTATGAACAGGAGGAGTTCCGTATGAACTGGAGGGAGTCCTGTATGAACAGGAGGGAGGCCTGTATGAACAGGAGGGAGTCCTGTATGAACAGCAGGGAGTCCTTTATGAACAGGAGAGAGTTCTGTATGAGGAGGACGGAGTCCTGTATGAACAAGAGGAGTCCTGTATGAACAGGAGGGAGGCCTGTATGAACAGGAGGGAGTCCTGTATGAACAGGAGGGAGTCCTGTATGAACAGGAGGAGTCCTGTATGAACAGCAGGGAGTCCTTTATGAACAGGAGGGAGTTCTGTATGAGGAGGAGGGAGTCCTGTATGAACAAGAGGAGTCCTGAATGAACGGGAGGGAGTCCTGTATGAACAGGAGGGAGGCCTGTATGAACAGCAGGGAGTCCTTTATGAACAGGAGGGAGTTCTGTATGAGGAGGAGGGAGTCCTGTATGAACAAGAGGAGTCCTGAATGAACAGGAGGGAGTCCTGTATGAACAGGAGGGAGGCCTGTATGAACAGGAGAGAGTCCTGTATGAACAAGAGGAGTCCTGTATGAACAGGAGGGAGTCCTGTATGAACGGGAGGGAGTCCTGTATGAACAGGAGGGAGGCCTGTATGAACAGGAGGGAGTCCTGTATGAACAGCAGGGAGTCCTTTATGAACAGGAGAGAGTTCTGTATGAGGAGGACGGAGTCCTGTATGAACAAGAGGAGTCCTGTATGAACAGGAGGGAGGCCTGTATGAACAGGAGGGAGTCCTGTATGAACAGGAGGGAGTCCTGTATGAACAGGAGGAGTCCTGTATGAACAGCAGGGAGTCCTTTATGAACAGGAGGGAGTTCTGTATGAGGAGGAGGGAGTCCTGTATGAACAAGAGGAGTCCTGAATGAACGGGAGGGAGTCCTGTATGAACAGGAGGGAGGCCTGTATGAACAGCAGGGAGTCCTTTATGAACAGGAGGGAGTTCTGTATGAGGAGGAGGGAGTCCTGTATGAACAAGAGGAGTCCTGAATGAACAGGAGGGAGTCCTGTATGAACAGGAGGGAGGCCTGTATGAACAGGAGAGAGTCCTGTATGAACAAGAGGAGTCCTGTATGAACAGGAGGGAGTCCTGTATGAACGGGAGGGAGTCCTGTATGAACAGGAGAGAGGCCTGTATGAACAGGAGGGAGTCCTGTATGAACAGCAGGGAGTCCTTTATGAACAGGAGAGAGTTCTGTATGAGGAGGACGGAGTCCTGTATGAACAAGAGGAGTCCTGTATGAACAGGAGGGAGGCCTGTATGAACAGGAGGGAGTCCTGTATGAACAGGAGGGAGTCCTGTATGAACAGGAGGAGTCCTGTATGAACAGCAGGGAGTCCTTTATGAACAGGAGGGAGTTCTGTATGAGGAGGAGGGAGTCCTGTATGAACAAGAGGAGTCCTGAATGAACGGGAGGGAGTCCTGTATGAACAGGAGGGAGGCCTGTATGAACAGCAGGGAGTCCTTTATGAACAGGAGGGAGTTCTGTATGAGGAGGAGGGAGTCCTGTATGAACAAGAGGAGTCCTGAATGAACAGGAGGGAGTCCTGTATGAACAGGAGGGAGGCCTGTATGAACAGGAGAGAGTCCTGTATGAACAAGAGGAGTCCTGTATGAACAGGAGGGAGTCCTGTATGAACAGGAGGGAGTCCTGTATGAACAGGAGGGAGTCCTGTATGAACAGGAGGAGTCCTGTATGAACAGCAGGGAGTCCTTTATGAACAGGAGGGAGTTCTGTATGAGGAGGAGGGAGTCCTGTATGAACAAGAGGAGTCCTGAATGAACGGGAGGGAGTCCTGTATGAACAGGAGGGAGGCCTGTATGAACAGCAGGGAGTCCTTTATGAACAGGAGGGAGTTCTGTATGAGGAGGAGGGAGTCCTGTATGAACAAGAGGAGTCCTGAATGAACAGGAGGGAGTCCTGTATGAACAGGAGGGAGGCCTGTATGAACAGGAGAGAGTCCTGTATGAACAAGAGGAGTCCTGTATGAACAGGAGGGAGTCCTGTATGAACGGGAGGGAGTCCTGTATGAACAGGAGGGAGGCCTGTATGAACAGGAGGGAGTCCTGTATGAACAGCAGGGAGTCCTTTATGAACAGGAGAGAGTTCTGTATGAGGAGGACGGAGTCCTGTATGAACAAGAGGAGTCCTGTATGAACAGGAGGGAGGCCTGTATGAACAGGAGGGAGTCCTGTATGAACAGGAGGGAGTCCTGTATGAACAGGAGGAGTCCTGTATGAACAGCAGGGAGTCCTTTATGAACAGGAGGGAGTTCTGTATGAGGAGGAGGGAGTCCTGTATGAACAAGAGGAGTCCTGAATGAACGGGAGGGAGTCCTGTATGAACAGGAGGGAGGCCTGTATGAACAGCAGGGAGTCCTTTATGAACAGGAGGGAGTTCTGTATGAGGAGGAGGGAGTCCTGTATGAACAAGAGGAGTCCTGAATGAACAGGAGGGAGTCCTGTATGAACAGGAGGGAGGCCTGTATGAACAGGAGAGAGTCCTGTATGAACAAGAGGAGTCCTGTATGAACAGGAGGGAGTCCTGTATGAACAGGAGGGAGTCCTGAATGAACAGGAGGGAGTTCTGTATGAACAGGACGAGGCCTGTATGAACAGGAGGGAGGCCTGTATGAACAGGAGGGAGTCCTGTATGAACAGGACGAGGCCTGTATGAACAGGAGGGAGTCCTGTATGAACAGGAGGGAGTCCTGTATGAACAGGACGAGTCTTGAATGAACAGGAGGGAGTCCTGTATCAGGAGGAGGGAGTTATGTATGAACAGAAGGGAGTCCTGTATGAACAGAAGGGAGTCATGTATGAACAGAAGGGAGTCATGTATCAACGAGAGTGCGCCCTGACAGAATACCACCGCCTTAACACCGTACAGTTTTCTTATCAGCTAGCAGACTGTGCCGGACCAGGTCATGATGGGGTGATTAACGCGTTCCATTCACGTTAATCCAGTGATCTGTCTTTAATCTGCTGACGACAAGTAGGAGTATGTGAAATAGGAGCAAGGTTGTGGAGTTGTATAACCTCCGGGGGTTACAATGGCGGCGGGGGGAGGGGTGTGATTTACTGTCTACACTCGGACGCTCTGCCTGTGCTGTATTGTCCCCGAGGCCCCTGGGTAGGGGAAGATGCTGTCAAGGATCCGCCTATCTCCTTCACATAAAGTTAATGGCCCGGGCACTCGTTGTGGTCATTCAATAATCGGATTTAGGAGGAATCGATGCGGCTTGAAGGACTTTGCTACACGTTCAGGTGTATAGAATTAAACACCTGTTGAAAGGCTGTATTGAGTGCCTGTTTTCGTCAACACTGTAAAAGGGCAGTTAAACCGCTGTCTTCTCGGTGTGACCCTCCTGATGGCGGAGACACAGCGGGGGCGAGATCAAGCATCCCCCTGCAGAGCTCACCGACATACTGTTAAAGTGATGAAGTCAGTCACATGCATAGGGTTAAAGTGATGAAGTCAGTCACATGCATAGGGTTAAAGTGATGAAGTCAGTCACATTGGGTTAAAGTCTCTCTGGTTGAACCCAGCATTCCACCAGCTGTACTCATACTCAACTAAAACATCGACTGATTTAAACACCTCTCAAAGTCTTATAGAAGTCAAATATCGGCAATCATAATGTCAACATAATAAGCTCTGCCATATTATTATCTTTTAAACCCTGAAAATATTGGGATCGATTTCTAGTCACGTTGTCATCATTTCGGCTGATGTTGCATAAGTCAATTGTCATGTTGCTCTCATTACTTCAGACGGGGTCAAGTACACTGATTTGAGTCGACTGTCAGACTGTGGTGTATTATCACGGATTTTCGTACCAATGGATGGATGTTAATACACCAACTATGATGTCTACGCCACTTCATGTCATCTGATAGCCTAGCCTCATCCATTCCTAGAAATGTGTAAAGCGTTAACAGGAAATTTAGATTCTCCATAATTGTAATTGACTTTACTGATAACCTTAGCTTTCACAAAATAAGGTTTACCCACCTGAACTAGAAATAAAGGAGACCTTTAAGACCGCTTCATCTGTTTCATATTTCGATTTATGCATAGAGATTGAGTAAGAAACACAACTTTTGAGGTACAGTCGAGCATGCTCTTGAAGAGCGTCAGACGTAGTTTTGATCAAGGTTACAGCATCAAAGGCCTCAGTAAAACTTTAAAACGTTTTAAGGTAGACAGATTCGAAATGTGATTAATAAAATTCCCCATGTCCTATGCAATTCTCCAGTTTGACTTGTACTCTATGTTTCCGTGGGTTTTTTTCCAGATGAAAAGTTTACTTGCCTTTGCATGTGTTTGTTCCTGATGCCACCGGTGGGGCAGGATACGTTCGCCTATTCGTGAACACCTGGTATCATAATTTGTTATGGTGATTCAAAAACACAAAAAGTCTTGTCCATGATATAGTCGGAATCGGAAAATCGACTCTACATTTAGCAGAAATTTTCGTATCAATACCAAAAGGGTTTTGTCGCTTTTATTTACTGTATGCACGTGTCGTGTTGCGAATGTTTCACTTTACGCACGTGATGTGCTGCCACGTGTGACTGTATGCACGTGTCGTGTTGCCATGTCCGATTGTATGCACGTGTCGTGCTGCTATGTCTCACTGTATGCACGTGTCGTGTTGCTATGTCTCACTGTATGCACGTGTCGTGTTGCCATGTCTGATTGTATGCACGTGTCGTGCTGCTATGTCTCACTGTATACACATGTGGTGTTGCCATGTCTCACTTTATGCACGTGTCGTGTTGCTATGTCTCACTATATGCAAGTGTTGTGCTGCCATGTCTCACTGTATGCACGTGTCGTGTTGCCATGTCTCACATTATTCACGTGTCATGTTGGTGTGTATCACTGTATACACATGTCGTGTTGCCATGTCTCACTTTGGGCACGTGTCGTGTTGCTATGTCGCACTGTATGCACGTGTCGTGTTGCTATGTCTCACTTTATGCACGTGTCGTGTTGGTGTGTCTCACTGTATTCACATGTCGTGTTGCCATGTCTGACTGTATGCACGTGTCGTGTTGGTGTGTCTGACTGTATGCATATGTCGTGTTGGTGTGTCTCACTGTATGCACGTGTCGTGTTGGTGTGTCTCACTGTATACATATGTCGTGTTGGTGTGTCTGACTGTATAAACGTGTCGTGTTTCCATGTCTGACTGTATACACATGTCGTGTTGGTGTGTCTCACTGTATGCATGTACGTGTCGTGTTGCCATGTCTCACTGTATACATATGTCGTGTTGCCATGTCTCACTGTATGCACGTGCCGTGTTGCCATGTCTCACTGTATACATATGTCGTGTTGCCATGTCTCACTGTATGTACGTGTCGTGTTGCCATGTCTCACTGTATACATATGTCGTGTTGCCATGTCTCACTGTATGCACGTGTCGTGTTGCCATGTCTCACTGTATACATATGTCGTGTTGGTGTGTCTCACTGTATACATATGTCGTGTTGCCATGTCTCACTGTATGCACGTGTCGTGTTGCCATGTCTCACTGTATGCACGTGTCGTGTTGCCATGTCTCACTGTATACATATGTCGTGTTGCCATGTCTCACTGTATACATATGTCGTGTTGCCATGTCTCACTGTATCCACGTGTCGTGTTGCCATGTCTCACTGTATACATATGTCGTGTTGCCATGTCTCACTGTATACATATGTCGTGTTGGTGTGTCTCACTGTATGCACGTGTCGTGTTGCCATGTCTCACTGTTTCCATATGTCGTGTTGGTGTGTCTCACTGTATGCACGTGTCGTGTTGCCATGTCTCACTGTATACATATGTCGTGTTGCCATGTCTCACTGTATGCACGTGTCGTGTTGCCATGTCTCACTGTATACATATGTCGTGTTGGTGTGTCTCACTGTATGCACGTATCGTGTTGCCATGTCTCACTGTATGCACGTGTCGTGTTGCCATGTCTCACTGTATACATATGTCGTGTTGCCATGTCTCACTGTATGCACGTGTCGTGTTGCCATGTCTCACTGTATCCATATGTCGTGTTGGTGTGTCTCACTGTATGCACGTGTCGTGTTGCCATGTCTCACTGTATACATATGTCGTGTTGCCATGTCTCACTATATGCACGTGTCGTGTTGCCATGTCTCACTGTATACATATGTCGTGTTGGTGTGTCTCACTGTATGCACGTATCGTGTTGCCATGTCTCACTGTATGCACGTGTCGTGTTGCCATGTCTCACTGTATACATATGTCGTGTTGGTGTGTCTCACTGTATGCACGTGTCGTGTTGCCATGTCTCACTGTATGCACGTGTCGTGTTGCCATGTCTCACTGTATACATATGTCATGTTGCCATGTCTCACTGTATGCACGTGTCGTGTTGCCATGTCTCACTGTATACATATGTCGTGTTGCCATGTCTCACTGTATGCACGTGTCGTGTTGCCATGTCTCACTGTATACATATGTCGTGTTGGTGTGTCTCACTGTATGCATGTGTCATGTTGGTGTGTCTCACTGTATACATATGTCGTGTTGGTGTGTCTTACTGTATAAACGTGTCGTGTTTCCATGTCTGACTGTATACACATGTCGTGTTGGTGTGTCTCACTGTACGCACGTGTCGTGTTGCCATGTCTGACTGTATGCACATGTCGTGTTGCCATGTCTTACTGTATACATATGTCGTGTTGGTGTGTCTCACTCTATGCATGTGTCATGTTGGTGTGTCTCACTGTATACATATGTCGTGTTGGTGTGTCTCCTTGTACGCACGTGTCGTGTTTCCATGTCTGACTGTATACACATGTCGTGTTGGTGTGTCTCACTGTACGCACGTGTCGTGTTGCCATGTCTGACTGTATACACATGTCGTGTTGGTGTGTCTCACTGTACGCACGTGTCGTGTTGCCATGTCTGACTGTATGCACATGTCGTGTTGGTGTGTCTCCTTGTACGCACGTGTCGTGTTGCCATGTCTGACTGTATGCACATGTCGTGTTGGTGTGTCTCACTGTACGCACGTGTCGTGTTGCCATGTCTTTTCACGTGCTGTGTGCTATGTTACCTGTTTTCTACTTCGGCAACACCTTGTTATCAACTCTGCCATTTCATACCAATTACCATAACAACATCGCCGGGACAACATTCCTGTGATCCCTGACTGCTTTCACACCTCACCCATATTAGTCGGCTGGCAATGGGCTGGGTGTGTGTATTAAGCTGATCTCCCGTTTGTCTGTAAGTCGACACTGACCAGATTGTTCAGATGGTGTTCATTATAGCGACCTTGCTGTTCAGGTGAATCCAAGGATACACGATGTGTCATTCCTGTGTTAGTCGCTTAACCATAATTACCCCGCTGGTCACACAGTGTAATGCTGGCACATTAAGTAAATGTCGCGTGTCCTCATTATGCGTCATTGACTTATAGATCTATAGGGGTAGGAGAATATACAACCAACACCCAGTCACGTGGTTGAGACGCAAGTGACATTCTGTGTACACTCATGAGTACCGCTCTATAGGGGCGCTGCGGGGGGTGAGATCGCAATCAACTCAAGTAGATAAACTAACGATACACATCATTAATAAATTGGAAATAAATCACCTTCAGCGCTTCGTTGACATGGGCTGTGAATAATTGGAATTAAGAAGATTAGCATATAGAAAAAGACGGTTAAATGTCTCTCTTACAGAGAATTTACAATTTAAATGTATGAAGGCCAGTGTGGATACATTGCGAGTGTTGACGTGTTCCTGTCTCGATGGGTTGCTGTCCACGAGGTGGGACCCAGGTAGAAGGATGGGAGACTGGGCTATACTGATTTCATGCTATTGGACTCATCTAAATATATATGTTTGTATCCCATAATGTACACCTTGCAACGCCCGGTACAGTGCTGGATAAGGAATTCTCGCTCAGTGGAACCACACTTTGTTGTAGATACTGCCCTGTAAATTATTATTTTATATCTGACAAGTAGACACCTTTAAGCTGAAAACCTGTCTGTCTGTCTGTCTGTCTGTCTCTACATATGTCCTGGGTCCCCAGGGACATGTTATATAGTACCTTGTGTGACATTCCACTAGGTTGTAAAGAACTTGAGGACATCCCTATTTCAGTTGACACGACTAAAGCAACCGAGCGCGATGGGTCAGGAAACAGATTACTTAAAGTAACTGCCACAAAATAATACAAATACTGGTAAAATGTATTTACATGTCACTCTAGAATTCAACCTTTCCAGGTGTTTGGAAAGAGGCATCAGTTATTCCTATCGATAAGAAAAGTATGGAAAATGACTGTTCTACTTATAGACCTGTAGCACTAACAAGATGCATGACCAAGGTGTTTGAGACGCGTATTTGTAAGCATGTATTCAATTACTTTAGAGATAACAATCTGTTGACAAATTCACAATCTGGATTTATGTCTGGTGATTCAACTCAAATCAATTAACGTGTCTGGGCATTAGAGCTGTTTTTGAGTTGTCAGTACAGAATTCCATGAAGTTTGGCACAAGGGAATCATACACAAACTTAACTCACGTGGCACGAGTGCAGAAGGTAATTATTCACGGTCACAGTTCTAATGTGAGGCCAGTGACGGCTGGAGTACCACATGGATCCGTATTGGAGGCCTTTATTATTCTTTGTTTATATAAATGCTAATGTCGGTCTTTCATTTCTATGTGGAAACCTCGGTGGTTGAGTGGGTTAGATCGCTGACTTTGTGTGCTGGCGATTAAGTGCCTCAATCTGGCAGTGTGGGTTCGAATCCAAGACGGACCATTTTCTAAATGGCAATGTGTGTTCATGATATTGTGGAAGGTACTGACAGTAATATCAGGCTTTTTGCGGATGACATGTCAATATATGTAATTGTGGAAGACCCTACCATTGCTGCAAACTGACTAAATAATGACCTGAATAGAATTTCTACTTGGGCGGACAACTGACATCTATCAAGTTCAAACTTAAAGTAACGCCTAATCCTAAAACAGAACTAAAAATGAGTGAAAATATTGTCAAGGAAGTTCAGGTCCACGAACTTTTAGAAATTAGTCTCCAAGACGATTGCTCTTGGGGTGAGCATGTGAGTAAAACAGTCCTGTGATAAACTGTCTCGGTTTTAAATATCGTTTAGATAGAAAAACATTAGAAACTATGTACCCGTCTTTTATACTGCCAAATTGTGAACTACTTCTCTCGTGTAGCAAGTGTATTCATACTTCTCTCATATCAAAGGAACAGACAATGATGCTGGAAAAACTGAGATGTGCTTAGGACAATATGTGGGGCGTTTGGTGGTACTTAGGACAATATGTGGGGCGGTTCGTGGTACTTTGGACAATATGTGGGACGGTTGGCGGTACTTAGGACAATATGTGGGGCGTTTGGTGGTACTTAGGACAATATATGGGGCGGTTGGTGGTACTTAGGACAATATATGGGGAGGTTCGTGGTACTTGGGACAATATGTAGGGAGGTTGGTGGTACTTAGGACAATATGTGGGGCGGTTCGTGGTACTTGGGACAATATGTAGGAAGGTTCATGGTACTTAGGACAACATGTAGGGCGGTTGGTGGTACTTAGGACAATATGTGGGGCGGTTGGCGGTACTTAGGACAATATGTATGGCGGTTGGCGGTACTAAGGACAATATGTAGGGCGGTTGGCGGTACTTAGGACAATATGTGGGGCGGTTGGTGGTACTTAGGACAATATGTGGGGCGGTTGGTGGTACTGAGGACAATATTTGGGGCGGTTGGCGGTACTTAGGACAATATGTAGGGCGGTTGGCGGTACTTAGGACAATATGTGGAGCGGTTGGTGGTACTTAGGACAATATATGGGGAGGTTGGTGGTACTTAGGACAATATGTGGAGCGGTTCGTGGTACTTAGGACAATATATGGGGAGGTTCGTGGTACTTAGGACAATATGTGGAACGGTTCGTTGTACTTAGGACAATATGTGGGGCGGTTCGTGGTACTTAGGACAATATGTGGGACGGTTGGTGGTACTTAGGACAATATGTGGGGCGGTTGGTGGTACTTAGGACAATATATGGGGAGGTTGGTGGTACTTAGGACAATATGTGGAGCGGTTCGTTGTACTTAGGACAATATGTGGGGCGGTTCGTGGTACTTAGGACAATATGTGGGACGGTTGGCGGTACTTAGGACAATATGTGGGGCGTTTGGTGGTACTTAGGACAATATGTAGGGCGGTTCGTGGTACTTAGGACAATATGTGGGACGGTTGGTGGTACTTAGGACAATATGTGGGGCGTTTGGTGGTACTTAGGACAATATGTGGAGCGGTTCGTGGTACTTAGGACAATATATGGGGAGGTTGGTGGTACTTAGGACAATATGTGGGGCGGTTCGTGGTACTTAGGACAATATGTGGGGCGGTTCGTAGTACTTAGGACAATATATGGGGAGGTTCGTGGTACTTAGGACAATATGTGGGGCGGTTCGTGGTACTTAGGACAATATGTGGGGAGGTTGGTGGTACTTAGGACAATATGTAGGGCGGTTCATGGTATTTAGGACAATATGTGGAGCGGTTCGTGGTACTTAGGACAATATGTGGGGCGGTTGGTGGTACTTAGGACAATATGTAGGGCGGTTCGTGGTACTTAGGACAATATGTGGAGCGGTTCGTGGTACTTAGGACAATATGTGGGGCGGTTCGTGGTACTTAGGACAATATGTGGGGCGGTTCGTGGTACTTAGGACAATATGTGGAGCGGTTCGTGGTACTTAGGACAATATGTGGGGCGGTTGGTGGTACTTAGGACAATATATGGGGAGGTTCGTGGTACTTAGGACAATATGTGGGGCGGTTGGTGGTACTTAGGACAATATGTAGGGCGGTTCGTGGTACTTAGGACAATATGTGGAGCGGTTCGTGGTACTTAGGACAATATGTAGGGCGGTTGGTGGTACTTAGGACAACATGTGGAGCGGTTCGTGGTACTTAGGACAATATGTGGGGCGGTTGGTGGTACTTAGGACAATATGTGGGGCGGTTCATGGTACTTAGGACAATATGTAGGGCGGTTCATGGTACTTAGGACAATATGTGGGGCGGTTCGTGGTACTTGGGACAATATATGGGGCGGTTCATGGTACTTAGGACAATATGTAGGGCGGTTCATGGTACTTAGGACAATATGTGGGGCGGTTCGTGGTACTTGGGACAATATATGGGGCGGTTCATGGTACTTAGGACAATATGTTGGGCGGTTCGTGGTACTTGGGACAATATATGGGGCGGTTCATGGTACTTAGGACAATATGTGGAGCGGTTCGTGGTACTTAGGACAATATGTGGGAAGGTTCATGGTACTTAGGACAATATGTGGGGCGGTTCGTGGTACTTGGGACAATATGTAGGAAGGTTCATGGTACTTAGGACAATATGTGGGGCGGTTCGTGGTACTTGGGACAATATGTGGGGAGGTTGGTGGTACTTAGGACAATATGTAGGAAGGTTCATGGTACTGAGGACAATATGTGGGGCGGTTCGTGGTACTTGGGACAATATGTAGGGCGGTTCGTGGTACTTAGGACAATATGTGGGGAGGTTGGTGGTACTTAGGACAATATGTGGGGAGGTTGGTGGTACTTAGGACAATATGTGGGGCGGTTCATGGTACTTAGGACAATATGTGGGGAGGTTGGTGGTACTTAGGACAATATGTGGGGCGGTTGGTGGTACTTAGGACAATATGTAGGGCGGTTCATGGTACTTAGGACAATATGTGGGGAGGTTCGTGGTACTGGCCACTGCCAGATTTATACGGAAACAAATTGTATGCCTCTTAGAGAGAGAAGACATCAAACCAAACTGGCAAACAATAACTTACCAATGGGATCTGGACTCTGGTCTGCTATCCCAAGAGTGGAACGTTTATGTAATCTGTGTAGTTCTTACCTGTTTAGATGTGAAGCTCTTCTCCAGTGGCCGTCTATGTACATACCCAAAGGTCTCTCTGAATGGCCTAATACGTATAAATTAAACAAATGTTTATACAGCATTCGAGTAAAAGATATGAAAAACTTGTCCAAATTCATCAATACCATATTTAAAAAAGGTGAAGCTGATCGAAAACGTGTAAGAGATTCTTGTTACTTTACTTTTTTTCTATCATATTTCATTGCAACCTTTGATCACTATATGTAATTGCACAATTCTCCTGTCATCCTGATACTGATATTTTTATTATATTATGAACTTATATTCTAATGTTTCTCATGTACCACCGTTGGTGGGTTTTTCTGAGAATAAACTGAACTGAACTGAACTAGTTCTTTACGTGTACCAACCACACCGACATAAGGAAAAACGTGTGTTTTTACATGTTAAGATCGATTATGATTGGTTATGATCTAAACTCTATTCTTTATGGAAATGTAAATGTTACAGCAAAGATTAATTTAGAAACACTAAAATCTGTTCATAATTTCCTTTCAGCCTCTGGCAGATTTTCAAACTTTGTCTAACTGCAAACTATCGTTTAAACTGATTTTTGCTTACAGCGTTTTACTTCAGCACATTCCGAGTCGACAACTGTGTTTTTTATGCAAAATAATTACCTTATTATCTCCCCTTTGACTGTACATTATAACTGATGCCAGCTGCATGACAACTGGAGCGGTTCTGACATAAGTCTTTACTTGTTTACTAATTCAGCTTCACACATTCTGTGAAGCATGTTTAAAGCACATGGTACATAATACATTTGACTTGATAAGTAGAACAACAGTGAGTGTGGTGATACACGCATTACTGACTAAGTTGTCACTACTCAGTTCAGTAATTTACAGACAACTGGAGGTGCTAATCACCCAACACTAACTGCCTTGTTAATCCCTAATCCACAATAAGCTGACATTGAGTTCGTCTCACTAATGAGCTGTTGTTAGCATAGTGAGGTAATAAACATCAAAGATGTGTTCCGGAGAAAAGAGGGGCGGTCAGGTAGCCTAGTGGTTAAAGCGTTCGCTTGTCCCGCCGACGACCCGGGTTCTATTCCCGACATGGGAACAATTTGTGAAGCCCATTTCTGGTGTCCCCCGTGTGATATTGTTGGAATATTGCTAAAAGCGGCGTAAAGCCATACTCACTCCGAAGAAAAGATGTATTTGAGGTTTATTTAGGATCAGACTGAAGCTTCGATTGTAAACCTCATGACTCTTTTATTTCAGTTATTGTTCGTATCTATGTACAGTCAAGTCTCGTTAATCCGACACTCGTTAATCCTACAATCGGCTTTATCCGACGCTGATGATGGGAACCGATTAAATCAGTGCTATTTAGACCCGTTAATCCGACAGTCTCGCACTCTGACTCTGACACACATAATTTGCAACGAATTTCCGAAATCACTCATTAATCAGTCTCGTTAATCCGACAATGTCATCAGCGTACTCCGTAGTCATCTGCCCGCGAGTACACAGCCCGTGTTTTGGTGCGAGACGAATCGGCTGGTAGCTGCATATTACAACGGCTGCAGAGATAAACTTGCTTAACAATAAACAATTAATGCTTTAAATACAAAGAAAACAGGCTTAGATTACCTCAATCTTATTAAAATCAGATACAAGTTCTCGCTCTCGACGAGGACATCCCATTACAGGTCACGTCAGAACAATGTTTCGCGAACTATGACCTACCAATGAACTGACCAACAGGACGTCGACGTTAACCACTTAGAAAGCAGCTTTCTTAAGCTTTAGATACAAGTTGCGACTTCCATTCCAGACTATGCTTTTTAAAGTATTTTGAATAAGTCATACAGTCCGTAACAGTTGTTTTGTGTTAAACTTTAGAGGTTGCATGATTAGAAAACATATTCCGCCAACAATGTAACATAACAACATGAATATTTATTATATATTTTTTATTACGTGTTTGTAACAATGCATACACAACGTGAGGCAGATGATTCATTAATGGCAAGCAAGTCGTAGTTGGTTAACCATATAGCCTGTAAAGTAGACCTTTTGCAGGTCCCTTCATTTCCTCCTATCAGGGTTTCACTGTCTCTACATTTATCACACACCTAGCAATGATAGGAGACATTTTGCATGCGCCATCGAACCAACATAGTTTCTTTGTTTGTTTGTTGTTTGACGCAACACCCAGCAATATTCCAGCTATGACGGCGGTCTGTAAATAATCGAGTCTGGACCAGTCAATCCAGTGATTGATATCACGAGCATCAATCAACGCAATTGGGTTACGATGGCATGCATCAACCAAGTCAGCGAGCCTGACCACCCGATCCCGTTAGTCGCCTCTTACGACAAGCACGGGTTGCTGAAGACAATCATATAGCGGACATGTCACAGGTTGTGATGACCAGACCCGTATTACACTCCTTGCCGGAGTGATTTGTATGGAATCCTGGAAAGGACAGTGTCGCATTGTCGCCCTTACAAAAACAAGCAGAAAGCGTCAAATACCAAAGCGCTAAACTGCGTCAATGTCCCTCCTAGGATTCCATAGATATGCCTTGCCAATGCATTTTCAAAGGGCGATCGATATCAACCCGGGTGATAAGAAATTGGAATTGCGTCCTTCAGTGCGTCACCTTCTCGGCTAGCTTTCCCGTGACAATGTCTTCCAAACAAGGTGGCAATGTATTGCATTTGCTTGCAAATATAAAGAGGTTATCACGCGAGTGTGTTTGGGGATGGTAATTATCCTGAATCAGGAATACATAGTGTTTATTCCTAATACAGGATATTTACCATCCCCAAATACACAAGTGTGATAACCTCTTTATCATATAATGTCATTCTTTAATTCTGTGCTCGAAAATCTCTTTCCGTATCTCAGAAACATTACCTAAACATTGCATGTCTTCCTGGAATGTGCGCATTAATATACATTATGTCAGAGGGTAAGTGATATGTCCGTTGGACAGTGACAGTAGCCAATATAGTTCAAACTGAAACCAGTTTCTAATACAGTGGCGTAACTACATAAAGGCAAAACAACAATTGCCTACACAGATTGTTTTTACTTGCTTTTCGCGGCAATCCATCGGTCTGTCCGATAGGGTAACTGCCCTTTATAAAAGGGAAGCTACTCTCAACCTAGCCTATGAAACTTCACGGACAAAGTCAGACGTTGCTGAGAGTCCTGTCAAAACGTTACGAAGTGCAGTCCGATGTACACACAGCGACAAAACGACACAAGATAACAATTCGAACATATTTCGACCAAATCCAACTGTTCTAATTTGTGGAAAAGGTTCCAAGCCGCAGATATGGAAAGTGATCCCGCTCTTGGCTAGTGCCCTCGCCAAATTGTTTTGCTATTTATATTTCCAAAGCCTTAGCAACATCACAGTTAGACACTGATTAGACTATTCTTTTGATAATGATAGCAATTATCCCTGTAGTTTCTTCAGATTCCCGATGGTAAATTCTGACTCGATCGCCGAGTGTCAAGGGCGACCCCATGTTTGTTTATAAACACTGAAAGTAGTCCCTACTTGACCTTTGAAATTTCCATCTCTATCCGAATATGACGCCAACGGATATCGTTTCTATCCGTTGGCTTTATCCAGTTGAGAAACCCACCTATCATATGATAAATACATATTAATTTGATGTGTTACGGTATATGATAAATAGGTTATTACAAAGCAGTTTTCGTATTATACCTCATATCAACCCTCGAACCCCATATCAGCTGTCTGACCTTCGACTCTCGAGCTGAAATGGGTATGATATAAACAATGCCATAATCTGATCTCAATTTACATTGATGTAGCATGTTCTGTAAAGTAGTGTTTTATCTAAAGAATGACCATAGCATGTTCGGTAAGTAGTGTTTCATCTCAGGAATGACCATAGCATCTTCAGTAAAGCAGAGTTTTATCTCAGGAATGACCATAGCATGTTCGGTAAAGTAGTGTTTTATCTAAAGAATGACCATAGCATGTTCTGTAAAGTAGTGTTTCATCTCAGGAATGACCATAGCATGTTCTGTAAAGCAGAGGTTTATCTCAGGAATGACCATAGCATCTTCAGTAAAGCAAAGGTTTATCTCAAGAATGACCATAGCATGTTCAGTAAAGCAGAGTCTTATCTTGGGAATGACCATAGCATGTTCGGTTAAGCAGAGGTTTATCTCAGGAATGACCATAGCATGTTCGGTAAAACAGAGTTTTATCTCAGGAATGACCATAGCATCTTCAGTAAAGCAGAGGTTTATCTCAGGAATGATCATAGCATCTTCAGTAAAGCAGAGGTTTATCTCAGGAATGACCATAGCATGTTCAGTAAAGCAGAGTTTTATCTCAGGAATGACCATAGCATGTTCAGCAATGCAGAGGTTTATCTCAGGAATGACCATAGCATGTTCAGTAAAGCAGAGGTTTATCTCAGGAATGACCATAGCATCTTCAGTAAAGCAGATGTTTATCTCAGGAATGACCATAGCATGTTCAGTAAAGCAGAGTTTTATCTTGGGAATGACCATAGCATGTTCGGTAAAGCAGAGTTCTATCTCAGGAATGACCATAGCATGTTCAGTAAAGCAGACTTTTACATCAGAAATGACCATAGCATCTTCGGTAAAGCAGAGGTTTATCTCAGGAATGACCATAGCATGTTCAGTAAAGCAGAGTTTTATCTCAGGAATGACCATAGCATGTTCAGTAAAGTAGTTTTTTTTATCTCAGGAATGACCATAGCATGTTCAGTAAAGCATAGGTTTATCTCAGGAATGACCATAGCATGTTCAGTAAAGCAGAGTTTTATCTCAGGAATGACAATAGCATCTTCAGTAAAGCAGAGTTTTATATCATGAATGACCATATCATGTTCTGTAAAGTAGTGTTTTATCTCAGGAATGACCATAGCATGTTCAGTAAAGCAGAGTTTTAACTCAGGAATGACCATAGCATCTTCAGTAAAGCAGAGTTTTATCTCATGAATGACCATAGCATGTTCAGCAAAGCAGAGGTTTATCTCAGGAATGACCATAGCATGTTCGGTAAAGAAGTGTTCTATCTCAGGAATGACCATAGCATGTTCTGTAAAGAAGTGTTTTATCTCAGGAATGACCATAGCATGTTCAGTAAAGCAGACTTTTATCTCAGGAATGACCATAGCATGTTCGGTAAAGTAATGTTTTATCTCAGGGAGGACCATAGAATATTGCTTAACGCGGCGTAAAACCATACTCACTCACTCACTCGTCACGCCGAAGACCCGGGGTCGATTCCTGACATGGGTACAATGTGTGAAGCCCATTTCTGGTGTCCCCCGCCGTGACATTGCTAAAAGCGACGTAAAACCATACTCACTCACTCACCCATAGCATGTTCGGTAAAGAAGTGTTTTATCTCAGGAATGACCATAGCATGTTCGGTAAAGAAGTGTTCTATCTCAGGAATGACCATAGCATGTTCTGTAAAGAAGTGTTTTATCTCAGGAATGACCATAGCATGTTCGGTAAAGAAGTGTTCTATCTCAGGAATGACCATAGCATGTTCGGTAAAGTCGTGTTATATCTCACTAGTCACCGTGGAATGTTGTGTAAGTTAGTATTTTTTATGTTATTAGTGACCGTAACATGTTAAGAAAGGTTGTTTTATGTTATTAATGACCGTAAAATGTTCGGTAAAGAAGAGTTTTATCTCAGGAATGACCATAGCATGTTCGGTAAAGAAGTGTTTTATCTCAGGAATGACCATAGCATGTTCGGTAAAGAAGTGTTCTATCTCAGGAATGACCATAGCATGTTCGGTAAAGTCGTGTTATATCTCACTAGTCACCGTGGAATGTTGTGTAAGTTAGTATTTTTTATATTATTAGTGACCGTAACATGTTAAGAAAGGTTGTTTTATGTTATTAATGACCGTAAAATGTTCGGTAAAGAAGAGTTTTATCTCAGGAATGACCATAGCATGTTCGGTAAAGTCGTGTTATATCTCACTAGTCACCGTGGAATGTTGTGTAAGTTAGTATTTTTTATGTTATTAGTGACCGTAACATGTTAAGAAAGGTTGTTTTATGTTATTAATGACCGTAAAATGTTCGGTAAAGAAGAGTTTTATCTCAGGAATGACCATAGCATGTTCGGTAAAGAAGTGTTTTATCTCAGGAATGACCATAGCATGTTCGGTAAAGAAGAGTTTTATCTCAGGAATGACCATAGCATGTTCGGTAAAGAAGAGTTTTATCTCAGGAATGACCATAGCATGTTCTGTAAAGAAGTGTTTTATCTCAGGAATGACCATAGCATGTTCTGTAAAGTCGTGTTATATCTCACTAGTCAGCGTCGAATGTTCGGTAATTTAGTATTTTTTATGTTATTAGGGATCGTAAAATGTTCGGTAAGGTTGTGTTATATGTTATTAGTGACCGTAAAATGTTCGGTAAGGTTTTGTTTTATGTATTTAATGACCTTAAAATGTTCGGAAAGGTTGTGTTTTATGTTCTTAGTGACCGTAAAATGTTCGGAAAAGTTGTGTTTTATGTTATTAATGACCGTAAAATGTTCGGTAAGGTTGTGTTTTATGTTATTAATGACCGTAAAATGTTCGGTAAGGTTGTGTTTTATGTTATTAATGACCGTAAAATGTTCGGTAAGGTTGTGTTTTATGTTATTAGTGACCGTAAAATGTTCGGAAAGGTTGTGTTTTATGTTATTAGTGACCGTAAAATGTTCGGTTAGGTAGTGTTTTGTCGCATGAATGATTGTAACATGTTCAGTAAAGTAGCGTTTTAATTCAGGTATGGCCATAACATGTTCGGACAACACTAGTTTATGTTACAGGTACTATGACATACAACTCGATGCTGTCACAAGTGTTTCTGCATACTAAGAGATCGCCATATATGAATAGTTTGATATTTGAATAAGGATCTGTATATGTGTATCTATGTACGTTTGGTTTTTCATTCACTGACAAGACAAAGGTCACGTGACGTACTATTTAGACCATGTTTGGCGAGGGATGAATCTTGTGACATGTCATTCATCCCAGGACAATGCGCGGAGAGATGTGGATCCGTACTTGACAGAGAGGGCATTCCATCTTCCAGCTGCTCTTTGTTACAGTGACAGGTTGTGTGGACTCAACTTGTCCCCACATACTTTTATGCTCTCTAAGGAACACGTATTACCACCTCCGTAAAGCACCTGCATACTTTCTACTTAAGAGCAGAATAAATATCAATTTCCACCAAGCTAAACGCGCTGATTCTGCCCATGTTGTCACCTAGTTGAACAAATTAACTGTCACTCACAGTAGAAAGACGGCAGTCACACCCGACACTCACGTGTATGTACGAACATGATGACCACTTAATTACTGGTTAGGGCCGACACTTTCAGAACCCTCATCGGCCCCCACTACATCGTGGGTAACAATCTCAGAGCCGACACATTTTCTGATTATCAACTCGCCAATATAAAAATGTCCTTAATATTATTTTTTTCTTGGAATTTGAGAATATGATACTTGAGTAGTACTTTCTTGATCCATGCAGTGCAATGATTTGTTTAATTACACATGTAATTAGAAAATGATTATGCTACCATGAATTTGGAAAATACTCGATTTTGATTGGTCAATCAGAGGTATCAAATCACAATAAACCTCATCTGATTGAAACAGCCGATCTGACTGGCGCATCATCGCGGAAGCTAATATTTTTAGAATAATACTTATTTTACAGTCATTGTCGGTAGGCATATTCATTTTAGGCTACAAAATGCAAATTTGCGGTTACTAAAATAGTCCAAGGATACTAAGCAATACACTTCTTCCAGAAAACACGATAGAAATCTGCAAAGAGAATGTATTACAAGTTTGGAGAACAACAGGGAGCTTGCTATTGGGCACTTTACTATTTACGAATGTGACGTCATATCTTTTGCGTCAGAATGAGCGGTGCGATGGCAAAATGGTGAGGTGCGGCGTAGAACGAAACCTTTGCGTGGCTTGCTTACTTTACTCCAGGGGTACCCACCTCATGTTAGTTTACCAAGTTGCCGTGCAACATGCTTTCAGTGCCTGTCATAAGTTCGGGTGAAACATTACGGTATAAACGATGTAAACTGCTTGAGCACATTGAACGCATATAGATATTTTGTTTAAAGGCTGTTGTCGGTGATTCCGTAATTTCTGATTGACAACCCACTCAAAACACTGGACTCAACCCACGCCACTTCACTCGGTATATTTGCTAACACCAAAGAGTTTTATTTAGTCATGGTAGAATGGAGATAAACATACTGTGTTTTCAATGTAGAGCGAGATTACCTGTAGATTTAACCGCGCTTAATTTAGCGATGCATATTCTGTTTTAAATTCTTATCCACTGGGACGCTCAACTCCTTTACGGCTGACAAAGTGGAAAATAATTTTAATACTGCTAACTTACTGTCATATATAAAATCATGTTCAACAACGAACCTTTAGTGTGAATACAATTCAGTGTTAATACAAATGGAAACTTGTTTGAAAAAATGTATGACTGAACATTCGTAAGCGCGCCTAACATATTTCAAACGTTTGCATTGACAACAATATCAGATATACGAATGACGGTTTCCAAAACATGGTAATTTTCATCTTTTGTTACAACAAATAGTATCATAAATCCTGATCTAAATCTGAAGCTCATAAAAACAACAAGGTTTTGGGTAATTGTCAAAAGAGGTCATTTATGAAAAAACCGACGTAACAAAGTTGAGTTTGTTTAATGGAGTTGTAACTCATATATTTGTTATTGCAATGTAGCATAAAATAACAACCTTTTCATCCCTTATGAGATGAAATGTGAAAATACTGTATTGTATTACATGTCCGAACTCCGGTACTCACGGTGATAAGCACGTTTCTGCGGTAAGGACACAGAAAAGGAGGTCTACTAATTTTCAACACTTTGCTTAGACATTGAAATGAGTATTGTCAGGTATAGGGTTAAACATTTCAAAAAGACAATTTCTTGAAGAAGAACAAAGCTATGTACTGACAATTACTATCTATATCGTGACATGCACAATTCCCTCCACTCTGTTACTGGACAGCATTACAGAGTAGAGTGTAACAAAGTTGAGAAACCTTACCATATATGGTTGATATCCCATCATACATTGCTTTTTTATGGAAATTAAACTACTTATTGCTGACTTGGTCTTATTTACCATTTGGGATTGTGAGTGAGATATCGATGAATAGAAAGTGTAATAGAGTTGAGGCTTTGAAAAAACCTACTGTACTTACCAGGGAGATTATCTTGTCGATGGACTGACTATTTCACACACATGTGGCATCTATCTCTACAAGCAGACAACCTTCATAGCCATGTTGCCAAAAGAGGAAGCGTATGGGAGTTGTCTCCCCATAGCTCAGTTATCTTTTGAGTATTGGTACTTTGTAACGGAAGTGAGTGCTTTTTTCCCAAATGAATTTTTCTCCATTGAGTTTAAGATACAAATGATGGCATACGTGTAATCCATAGGATATGTGCAAATATACAAAAACAAATTGATCACCAGTTAGTTGTGATCCAGTGTGTTGTTTTGATCTAGTCCGAGTGTCAGCTGATCACCAGTTAGTCGTGATCCAGTGTGTTGTTTTGATCTAGCCCGAGTGTAAGCTGATCACCAGTTAGTTGTGATCCAGTGTGTTGTTTTGATCTAGTCCGAGTGTCAGCTGATCCCAGTTAGTCGTGATCCAGTGTGTTGTTTTGATCTAGCCCGAGTGTCAGCTGATCCCAGTTAGTCGTGATCCAGTGTGTTGTTTTGATCTAGCCCGAGTGTCAGCTGATCACCAGTTAGTCGTGATCCAGTGTGTTGTTTTGATCTAGCCCGAGTGTCAGCTGATCCTAGTTAGTTGTGATCCAGTGTGTTGTTTTGATCTAGCCCGAGTGTCAGTTGATCACCAGTTAGTTGTGATCCAGTGTGTTGTTTTGATCTAGTCCGAGTGTCAGTTGATCACCAGTTAGTTGTGATCCAGTGTGTTGTTTTGATCTAGTCCGAGTGTCAGTTGATCGCCAGTTAGCTGTGAGGCAGGGTGTTTTTTTTATCTAGCCATTTGATCGCCAGTTAGCCGTGAAGCAGTTTTTTTCCAAATGATTCCCATGTCTGTGTTTTGTCAAAACATGTAAACAGGTGAAGGTCATTTCATGGACCTCAGGCCAATGACTCGTGAGTCCTAGATGACGCACGCCACGTATCGGGTAGATGGTTGTTCATTCAAGGGTAGTCTCGACTTCCCTGACGGAGAAGAAACAGCTGGACCAACGACTAGATGAAGACCACGAGCCGACAGCTTGTAACGATATTTGACACTGACGTCGTCAGGTTTGACCTTCAGCAAATGAGACGTCACCTATGACCTTCAACTACGCTGCGCGGTGACGACACACGTAGAAGGTGTTGTATTAGCAACTGGAAGCAAGGGGTCCCATGGCGAGAGTTCAACAGGGCCTGTAAAAGGTTGATGATAATTAGATCAACAGAGAATGACTCCGACAGCCCTCACGAGAGAGAAGGTGTCCAATTTAACACTGATTTCTAGTCATTTCAATTTTCTCTCAATTACAATTCATGGCAGGTACCAACATAAAACTATCAAGCCGGGTTTTCTTAAGTCCACACAAACAATTCCTCACCTCGTTGTGGCCTGACTGACTGCACATTAGGCTGGCTCCCAGTTGACTTCTCTGATAGATTGTTTCAGTTTCCCGGGAAGCGTAATGAAGCATACTCCTAGATGAGCGTCCCCACTGGGGTCGGGCCTCTCTCCCTGTGTCCCCCCGTCCCCCCCCCCGTCCACCCAGCTGGCCGCGCTAGCCCCATCCCTCAGCGGACATCATGGAGTCAGCCACCCAACAATCCAATAAGCTTTTCATAGAATTCGACAGGACGTGAAATTATGCGGCGTTTTCAAGCTCCCCCGCCGAGAAAGATCGCTCTTTCAAGTCGTGGTGATGCTGCCGTACACGTTTCATTCAGCATTAACCAGCCAACTGATTAGGAAAATGCCGTATCGGATCAGAGGACATTTAAAGGAGGATCAAATATGTCCCTGGCTAATATCGGGAAGAAATGAACGACCGCTGACTTTTCATCTTGATATCATATTTCACAGAATATTAACTCGGGGAAAGTTAACTACATGTAACCAGTCCCCTGTGCGAAGGCAGTAGGCCATACCACATGTTTATGCATTGACAAAGACTCGGCTGGCACGTCTTTGTACGTGCACACAAATCGCGTTCTTTACTATTGAGAAAGTATTTAGAAGGCAATCCTGCGGAAATATGAGGAAGGATGGAGCTGAATACACAAGCTGATTGATGTGACCAACATGAATAACTTGAACATACAGCCCACATCATCAACATGTTTGCTCGGGCCCCAGCACGTATAACGGGGACACAAACATAGATAGGTGTAGTTCCATGTCCCCATATGCCGGCTTATAACGGGGACACAAACATAGATAGGTGGAGTTCCATGCCCCCATATCCCTGCTTATAACGGGGCCTTAGACTTAGATAGAGGTAGTCCCATGTCCCATATCCAGGCTTATAACGGGGCCTCAGACATAGATAGGGGTAGTCCCATGTCCCATATCCAGGCTTATAACGGGGCCTCAGACATAGATAGGGGTAGTCCCATGTCCCATATCCAGACTTATAACGGGGCCTCAGACATAGATAGATAGGGGTAGTCCCATGTCCCATATCCAGGCTTATAACGGGGCCTCAGACATAGATAGGGTTAGTCCCATGTCCCATATCCAGGCTTATAACGGGGCCTCAGACATAGATAGGGGTAGTCCCATGTCCCATATCCAGGCTTATAACGGGGCCTCAGACATAGATAGGGGTAGTCCCATGTCCCATGCAATTCCTTATTTTGACTTGTACCATGTGTTCACTTGTTGTTGCGGGTGCCTGCATGTGATTTCCCTTGCGTGTGTTTGTGACAGGGAACAATACGCTCCCCTTTTCGCGAACACCGGGTATCATCACTATTTGACAGTGATTCATAAACACCTGGTATCATCACTATTTGACAGTGATTCATAAACACCTGGTATCATCACTATTTGACAGTGATTCATAAACACCGGGTATCATCACTATTTGACAGTGATTCATAAACACCTGGTATCATCACTATTTGACAGTGATTCATAAACACCGGGTATCATCACTATTTGACAGTGATTCATAAACACAACGGACTCTAATTTCCTATGATTTTAGAAATGGTCCTGTCACTTGATTCCTATACTCTAGACAGGCCACGCATGCGCGCACTTCAGTAATGACAGACATATCTTGTTTTGGCCATATTTTGTTGACAGTAGTGAATCAGATTGTGTACAAGTTGTCCAACCTGACACATTTTCTCCATAACAACTACAATACATACAAAAGTCAGATCGAAGGGACAGAGAAGCGGAATAGAATAATTAAGATCAGATGGATATATTGTATTTCAAAGTATAGGATCTCGTGTATAAACAGTAACAACTCAACAGTACTGAATATACATACGGATCATACATAAGTTCCCGACGGATCTGGATTACCACACAAAACTAAATTGTTACCTGAGTTAAAGCTTTATTTAATTTTCTTAAAATGGTAATGAAGAGAGTTTTCACCTAGATCCCCACAGTGACACTTTGAATCTCGGTGTTTGAATCATAATGTGTCAAATATCATATTTTGGTTGGGAGTAATATCGACATTTCTTTTGCCAAACTAAACAAAATAGCAGCAATCAAATGATATTTCTAAACGTTGATATTGATGTAAAGTTTCTGTCAAATACCATGACATACCACCATATTAGAATTGTAGGATTACAAAGTATTCATGAGCGTGCCTCGATGTTCTAAACAGAAGCTGGATGTTGTCTGACTTTCTAAAAGTATATATGTTTAATTATCCAGCAGTACTTGCTGTGGGGTCTGGATAAGGTGCTGCTATGTTATTTATATTTGGTATACAGGGTACATTTGTTTGTCTCAGTGGTCAACGAGTTTAACATGCAGAAGAAAACAACAGCTGGGCAACAATACACAAGAAACATTAAACGTAAGTAAGACAACCTCTCTTGGCTATCGACATTTGATCACGATAACTGCAATCATATCGCCCACGTAATATGCTCCGGTTTATGTTAGAAAATAGCAGGACATCTTCATACAATCAATGATGGCTTTGTTTCCTCTTCCGTCCTACATTGCCACACAATCAGATCAGTGATGTGTTTAGTACATTACCACACAATCAGATCAGTGATGTGTTTAGTACATTACCACACAATCAGATCAGTGATGTGTTTAGCACATCATCTCACATCAGATCAGTGATGTGTTTAGTACATTACCACACAATCAGATCAGTGATGTGTTTAGTACATTACCACACAATCAGATCAGTGATGTGTTTAGTACATTACCACACAATCAGATCAGTGATGTGTTTAGTACATTATCTCACATCAGATCAGTGATGTGTTTAGTACATAGTCTCACATCAGATCAGTGGTGTGTTTAGTACATTATCTCACATCAGATCAGTGGTGTGTTTAGTACATTATCTCACAATCAGATCAGTGATGTGTTTAGTACATTATCTCACATCAGATCAGTGGTGTGTTTAGTACATAGTCTCACATCAGATCAGTGGTGTGTTTAGTACATTATCTCACATCAGATCAGTGGTGTGTTTAGTACATTATCTCACATCAGATCAGTGGTGTGTTTAGCACATTATCTCACATCAGATCAGTGATGTGTTTAGTACATAGTCTCACATCAGATCAGTGGTGTGTTTAGTACATTATCTCACATCAGATCAGTGATGTGTTTAGTACATAGTCTCACATCAGATCAGTGATGTGTTTAGTACATTATCTCACATCAGATCAGTGATGTGTTTAGTACATTATCTCACATCAGATCAGTGGTGTGTTTAGTACATTATCTCACAATCAGATCAGTGATGTGTTTAGTACATTATCTCACATCAGATCAGTGGTGTGTTTAGTACATAGTCTCACATCAGATCAGTGGTGTGTTTAGTACATTATCTCACATCAGATCAGTGGTGTGTTTAGTACATTATCTCACATCAGATCAGTGGTGTGTTTAGCACATTGCCACACAATCAGATCAGTGATGTGTTTAGTACATTACCACACAATCAAATCAGTGATGTGTTTAGTACATTATCTCACATCAGATCAGTGATGTGTTTAGTACATAGTCTCACATCAGATCAGTGGTGTGTTTAGTACATTATCTCACATCATATCAGTGATGTGTTTAGTACATAGTCTCACATCAGATCAGTGATGTGTTTAGTACATTATCTCACATCAGATCAGTGATGTGTTTAGTACATTATCTCACATCAGATCAGTGGTGTGTTTAGTACATTATCTCACATCAGATCAGTGATGTGTTTAGTACATAGTCTCACATCAGATCAGTGGTGTGTTTAGTACATTATCTCACAATCAGATCAGTGATGTGTTTAGTACATTATCTCACATCAGATCAGTGGTGTGTTTAGTACATAGTCTCACATCAGATCAGTGGTGTGTTTAGTACATTATCTCACATCAGATCAGTGGTGTGTTTAGTACATTATCTCACATCAGATCAGTGGTGTGTTTAGCACATTATCTCACATCAGATCAGTGATGTGTTTAGTACATTATCTCACATCAGATCAGTGGTCTGTTTAGTATCAATCAATCAATCTTTATTCATGGTACTTAGGCCTTCAAAGGCCTATAGTACAAAGTGTGGGGCGTGTTACAAATTCATACATTTTCTTAGTTTCATGGCATAATAAATGAACGTTGATAGATTTCTAATAGTTTCTGTACAATCACAAGTCATTAATTTACAAAATTTGTTACCGTTTGGGTTGCGGTAGAAATAGTTATTTAGATATTTTGCTCTTAAATCTTCATACACTGGACATACACATAAAAAGTGATATTCATCTTCAGTACAATCAGTTTTACAAATCCTACAAAGTCTGTGTTCTCTTGCAATACCTTCATATCTGCCTGTTTCAATAAATAGATCATGTGAGCCACAACGGAATCGAGAATGAGCTGTTCTAAACTTATGTAAATTTACACTTAATAGATAAGGTTCTAGTATAATAGTAGTCTTAAATGTAGTGTAGTAGTTTGCTTTTCTAGAACTGGACAAAGAACAATGCCATTTTTGAATGTACATATCTTTTAAAGTCTTTGTCAAACGGGAGAAAAAATGTTGTGGCATATCTACATGTTGCTGTAACCAAATATAACCATATCCACATTCGTATAACATGTTTTTAACTTTTGATGCCCAATTTTGTTTCCCAAGGCTGTCGTAGAGAAGCATCATATTATAACATTTTTTCGGGTATCTTGAAGATGGCATATTTAATAGCTTGACCCAGTATTTAATAACCTTTAAATAACTATTGTTATACATAGGAAACCGTCCGCATTCACCATATACCCTTGCGTTTTCTGTGCTAGATTTTACCCCCAAAAACCGTTTACATGCATATAAATGTATTTTCTCAATAACATCCAAATGTTCTAGGCCCCAAATTTCTGATCCATACAATAGCATCGGGCTTATTTTTGTATCAAATATTTGAAAATAAACATCATATGTAACATTGTCCAGAACTCTAAGACTTTTTAATATGCCTACAAAATTTTTCTTGGCTTGCAATGAAATGTTATGTGCATTCCTTGACTAAGTTAATCTACTTGTAAAACACAAGCCTAAGTATTTATAAAATGGAACAACTTCTACAGGCTTCTTTCTGTAAAACCATTTTTCTTTTCTGGATATGTTACCACCATTTTTAATAACTACAACTTTGGTTTTATCCATATTTACCGTAAGTTTTGACTCGTCACAATAACTCTCTAATACAGGTATTTGCTTTTGCAGGCCAGGTATTGTGCTCGAGAACATGACTATATCGTCAGCGAAAAGAAGCAGAAATAATTTAATAGTTTCGGGGTGCAGTTGTATTCCATCAGTGCAATTTTTTTGGATTTGATATGCCAAATCATTTATGAAAAAGGAAAATAAGAAGGGACTTAATATACACCCTTGTCGGACACCCCTGCTACTTACAAAAGTATCCGATATAGCGCCATTGTTCCGGACACACACCTTCACATTTTTATATAGAGAGCATAATAACTTTCCAATTTTGCTACTTAGCCCATGTCTTTGAAAGAGTGACCACAAGTTATCCCTTTTCACAGAGTCAAAAGCTTTTGCAAAATCTACGAATACAGCATATAGCTTCCCTCGTTTCACTGATAGATATCTCTGAATTATAGAATATAGGATAAAAGCACTGTCAGTGGTGGAGTATTCTTTTCTAAAACCTGCTTGTGACTCACTTACCTTATCCAAAGAATCCGCCCAGAAAACAAGTCTCTTATTAATAATTGAAGTAAATATTTTACTGAATGTACTTAGGAGAGTTATGCCTCTGTAATTATTAAGATCGCTGGTTGCGCCCTGTTTGTGAAGAGGGACAATAATGCCAACTGTCCAATTATCTGGAAAATATGATCTCTCTAAAAGGATATTAAAAATCAGTTCCAAATATGGTATTAAAATGTCTGAGGAATGTTTAAAAAACTCTGCTATCACATTATCATTTCCAGATGCCTTATTATCTTTAAGGTTGGATATGCTGTCAATAATTTCCTCTCTAGATATTGGACATTCAAGAATATCATCTGTTACACTGTCAACTTTATCTTCCATGAATTCCATGTCAAATAAATTGTTATTGTCATGGCTAAATGGAACTGAAAACAGTTCCTGGAAATGCTCAAACCAGGCTTGAATATCAATGTCATTTTTGCAATATCTATTTGGTTTTATGGCTTTTAGCGATGACCAAAATGTTTTAGAGTTATCTATGCTTGATTCCAACAGTTTCTGTTTTTGTTCGAAATATTCTGTCTTTTTTTTCCTACAAACATCGTTGTACTGATTTCTTACTCTATTATAGTCGGTTAGTGATCCTCTATCCTTATTCTTTCTAAAATTATTTAAACGTCTACATCGTTCCTTTTAAAGTAGCTGGCATTCGCTATCAAACCATTGTTGATCATATTTACAGTCCTTATTCATTTTCTTCATATCTGATGCAGCAATAATAACAGCTTTAGTGATATACCCAATACTGTCTTCAACATTAACAAATGCTACAACTACAGCCTTCTCCAGTAAATCATACGCAGTCCCAGAAATAAGGTTTATTCTAAACTGTGTGTTTAGTACATTATCTCACATCAGATCAGTGGTGTGTTTAGTACATTATCTCACATCAGATCAGTGGTGTGTTTAGCACATCATCTCACATCAGATCAGTGGTGTGTTTAGTACATTATCTCACATCATATCAGTGGTGTGTTTAGCACATCATCTCACAATCAGATCAGTGGTGTGTTTAGTACATGATCTCACAATCAGATCAGTGGTGTGTTTAGTACATTATCTCACAATCAGATCAGTGGTGTGTTTAGTACATTACCACACAATCAGATCAGTGGTGTGTTTAGTACATGATCTCACATCAGATAAGTGATGTGTTTAGTACATTATCTCACAATCAGATCAGTGGTGTGTTTAGTACATGATCTCACATCAGATCAGTGGTGTGTTTAGTACATTATCTCACAATCAGATCAGTGGTGTGTTTAGTACATTATCTCACATCAGATCAGTGGTGTGTTTAGTACATTATCTCACATCAGATCAGTGGTGTGTTAAGTACATTATCTCACAATCAGATCAGTGGTGTGTTAGTACATCATCTCACAATCAGATCAGTGGTGTGTTTAGTACATTATCTCACATCAGATCAGTGGTGTGTTTAGTACATTATCTCACATCAGATCAGTGGTGTGTTTAGTACATTATCTCACATCAGATCAGTGGTGTGTTTAGTACATTACCACACAATCAGATCAGTGATGTGTTTAGTACATTATCTCACATCAGATCAGTGGTGTGTTTAGTACATTATCTCACATCAGATCAGTGGTGTGTTTAGTACATTACCACACAATCAGATCAGTGATGTGTTTAGTACATTATCTCACATCAGATCAGTGGTGTGTTTAGTACATTATCTCACATCAGATCAGTGATGTGTTTAGTACATTACCACACAATCAGATCAGTGATGTGTTTAGTACATTATCTCATATCAGATCAGTGGTGTGTTTAGCACAACATCTCACAATCAGATCAGTGGTGTGTTTAGTACATTATCTCACATCAGATCAGTTGTAAAAGTTGTAAAATGTAGACACCAAGGGCTAAAGCTGCAGGAATATTGCTCGACATGAAGGGAAAGTTGACCATAGGAATGTTGAAGTCATCCCTCTTGACATACAGTCTTGTGGAGAGTGTTTTGTCACTCTGAATTTTTATGCGTAGATATGAGGCGGTCTCACTGGTCTCCTTTTATTTCTAGTTCAGGTGGGTAAATCTGTGGAAGGGAATTGGCTATTTGATGGTTATTTAACGATATCAGATCATTGATATACCTGAGGCTTAAGTTAACTTCCTGGCCAAATTAGTTTGTTTTGAATTTGCCAATTCGAGCAGAAATTCCTATTCATATGCAGTAAGAAACAGATGAGCAGGAAGGGTAGCACAGTTGGTGCCCATGGGGAAAACCTAAATGTCTTACCCCAAAGTTTTACATTTATGTTACAACGAGGTAGTCCAGCCTTTCACATGTTGTTTTCTCCGGCATTTGCGTTCATTTTTGACAAATTGTCCTGAACCTCTGAAGATAGCTACGTATCTGTATCTATGGTCACCACGTGTTGTTACTAAAGCCCCGTGGATCAAGGAATGTAGTGTTTCCTTACGTTTGTCAGGTGGGATAGTGGTTTACTTAGTTGAAAAATCAAATGTTTCGACAGAATAGAACCAGGAAATATATGCGTTTATTAAATGCATGCGCTTTTGAAATTATCAAAATGATTAAATGCACGTGTTTATTAAATGTATGAGCTTATTAAATGCATGTGTTTATTTAATGCATGAATTATTAAATGCATGTGGTTATTAACTGCATATTTTTATGAAACTCATGACTTTATTAAATGCATGTGTTTAATAAGTGCATGTGTTTATGAATGCATGAATTTATTAATGCATGAATTTATTAAATACATGGGTTTAATACATGCATGAATTATTAAATGCATGTGTTTATTAAGTGCATGTTGTTATTAAATGCATGACTTTATTACATGCATGAGCTTATTACATTCATGAACTTATTAAATGTGTGTGTTTAGTAAATACATGTGTTTATGATATACATGTGTTATTAAATGTTTTTATGAATGTTTATGATAGGTGTCGCTTTGTGTCCCACTATTGGCACCCGTCACAAACACATGCAAATACAAGTTAACTGTTCACGTGACCAAACACGTGAACATATGGTAAAGTCAAACTGTATCAGCCACAGTGTTTTGTCACTGATTCGTCAAATTTTAAAATGTCCTCCTGATGTCTTCCACAAGGCTTTATGCTTATGTTTAGTCGGACTTCTACAATGGACTCTGCCTTAAGCTGACATTTCATAAGTCTATGGAAAGGCGTTTATCGTGTTTATATTTACCTTTCAATGTGTTTTTACTCTGCAAAGCTACCAAGGGTTGAATGCTTCCCCTTTAAACAACGTCCGGCTGATACATGTCGTCATGCTGTCGAGATACAAACATGCCAACTGTGGACATTGAATGCCTCCCGCGTGGCATATCTGTACATGTGTTTCGGTGGATAGTCAAGGCTGGATATTCTATGGCATTGACGCTGTATATTCTGTTACCACATACTTGTCATCCAAAAGCATAATCTAGAGTGGCAGTGTTTATCTATTGTGGTGTTTTGTTGAGCTGATTGGGCTGTGGTTGGACTGCATGGGTTTTGTAAAGATGCCAAATTTCTTACAGTTAGGATTAAAACAAGATGTATGCCCAGCAATGTTCGTGCCCTTTGCAGAAACGTTCGTGAGATGTGTGGTTATTAATCCTATAAATGTTTGAGAAGGAAACAAACTTTGAGATGTAAATTTTGTTTTGAACAGCTGAGAATATTGATCCTTCTAGCAATTCATAAGGTCCATATCACCAGTATCATTTTCTATCAATAAAGGAGAAGGCAAGTTAAGGCTCCTTATCACACCTTACATTAAAATACAAGCTTCTGATTCGTCAAGGAACGGGCAGTTATTTTCCAGGAAGCCCGCTCGTGTACCCCGATGGGAAATCAATCGTAACACACCTTAGGTAACTTGCTTACCTCGCATAAGTATAAGCATAAATGTCGTTGGGCTGAAGTGAACCGATGTTTATCCGAATGCATTGGGAAAAGGGAAGCAGCTCGTTTCGTTTACGTCGTCGGCTAGCTTTCAAAATGGCTGAATCAAAGCGTTTTACTGAATGAAACTTCGGACATATATTCCGGGTCAGTATGAATAAATCTCGATAAGATACATACGTTGTGATGTACCCCTTGACACCGGTTGACAACTGACGATGTTGACCCACTGGATTTGCAGAATTCTAGAATTGAGAACAAAATTGAAATTATGATGAAAGTCAGATATTTCATATGAACAAAACTTGACCACGTCAGAAGGATATGTGTGTACTTGACCATGTCAGATGTCTAAAACTATAAGAAAGAAAACGGCTTGTAATCAAACACTCGAACATGTCTGATAATTTTCAAAATAAATTTCCATTTGGTCAAACATCGCCCTTATCCTACCTCTTGCATCGTACGATCACAGTTAGTTTTGTATTTTGTTAATGTCCAGCATCACAGGTGGGGTCGACATCGCGTTCAAAATTATTTCATTTATATAGCGTTGCCCATGCACGTTTTTAACCTAGTAACGTTTGATAAGGTTTGTACTTATTGGTCAAAAGTTTGCTGTGTATGTGTATGTGTGTTTGTGTGTGTGTGTTTGTGTGTGTGTGTTTGTGTGTGTGTGTTTGTGTGTGTGTGTGTGTGTGTGTGTGTGTGTGTTTGTTTGTGTGTGTTTGTGTGTGTTTGTGTGTTTGTGTGTGTGTGTGTGTGTGTGTGTGTGTGTGTGTGTGTGTGTGTGTGTGTGTGTGTGTGTGTGTGTGTGTGTGTGTGTGTGTGTGTGTGTGTGACCACGAACAGTGGAAAATAATGTTAATGAAAACCCTGATGATAAATTACAGCCATCAATATATTTTACAGCCGCTTCTGTCAACTCAATGAGTTGGGTGTTGGTTGGTTGGTTGGTTGGTTGGTTGTTTTAAGCCACACTCAGCAATATTCCTGCTTTATGACGGCGGTCTGTAAATAATCGAGTCTGGACCAGACAATCCAGTGATTGACATCATGAAAATCGATCCACGCAATTCGGATCTATGACATGCATCAACCAAGTCAGCGAGCCTGACCACCCGATCCCGTTAGGCGCCTTTTACGACAAGCATAGTCGCCTTGTACGGCAAGCATGGGTTGCTGAAGACCTATTCTACCCCGGATTTTCACGGGTCCAGTGGGTTGGAGAACCCTAGAAGTTTGTTGACGTCACACGGTCCACATCTACCCGTTAAACTGAACCATACCATCAATGTTAAACTGAACCATACCATCAATGTTAAACTGAACCATACCACAAATGTCAGACTGAACCATACCACCAATATCAGACTGAACCATACCATCAATGTTAAACTGAACCATATCATCACTATCAGACTGAACCATACCATCAATGTTAAACTGAACCATACCACCAATGTCAGACTGGGCCTAACCACCAATATCAGACTGAGCCATACCATCAATGTTAAACTGAACCATATCATCACTATCAGACTGAACCATATCATCAATGCTAAACTGAACCATAACACCAATGTTAAACTGAACCATACCACCAATTCCAGACTGAACTATACCATCACTGTAAGACTGTACCATACAACAAATGTCAGACTGTACCATACCACCAATGGCAGACTGAACCATACCAACAATGATAAACTGACCCATACCATCATTTTCAGACTGAACCATACCACCAATGTTAAAGAAACATAACTTTAATGTTGACTAAACCATATCTTGAATGTTAGGCTGAACCTTACCATCAATGTTAGGCTGAACTACACCATCAACTGTAAAGCTATAGACTATAACACTATACATTACACGGTATACACTATAACACTAACACTACAGCACTATACACTACAACTGTATGCAGCACAACACTATACACTATAACACAATAACACTATACAGTATAACACTATACAACATAGCACTATACACTATCACTATACACTATAACACTATACACTATAGCCCTAAACAGTATACACTATATACGATAACACTATACACTTTACACTATAACACAACACACAATCGCACTATACACAATAGCACGATGCGCAATAACACTATTCACAAACAAACATTTCAAACAATCATTTCAAGATATCACGTTTGGACTGATGACTCAACAACAGCGGAACTAGACTACAAAGTTCTCTTGAGACTGTCCAGGACTATGGACCGCCTCCGTGGTCTAGTGGTAGAGCATCCGCCCGTAGAGCGGAAGGTCCGCGGTTCGATCCCGGCCGCGTGATACCAAACGACGTTTAAAAAATGGTACTTGTTGTTACCCTACCTGGCGCTCTGCATTAAAGGACTAAAACAAGACTCGGCTCGTAGTCAGCATACTGTGTCTGAGTGGGGTGCTCATGTTAAACTGCTGCATGGTATCATGGGCTAGCACTATCAATCGGCATCAGGACAGACTAGCAGACACACATATAAGTGCAATAATCTTGTACGCGAAGTTAAACCCCATTTCATCTCCCCTCCCCTCCAGGACTATGCAAGAAAATGGCGCTTGACTTGTTTTAATTGTATGTGACACATCACTGGTTGTAAACTGTGGCACAGCCTGTGCTTGCTCCCATACATCTACAGCCAACACCAGAGAGAGGACACATGATCATAAAACTAACAAGTAACAGTCTTGACCAGTGTAGTGACAAGCCTCTGGTCAAATATGTTTGGAATGATTTTCACGAATCTCGTTACTTGGATAATCTTAAGAGCTGTCTTGATCTGACTGAATTAATAGAACTTCTACATGTTGATATAGATAGGTCTTTGTCTAGCTTCGTAGACTATTTACTGAATTCCACCAGCTGCATGAAGAAAGCCTTATGCTCTAAGAATGGCTACATGATTAACAGACGTTATAGCATTGAATGTATGCAGGCAAAACGTGCTACGAGGCGAGCACTACCGAAATTTAGAAGTAACAAGTCTGCTGATAACAGAAAGAGTTACTGTTCCTTAAGAAATCGATATAAGTACGAAATCAGGTTATATAAGAACAAGATACGACACAATAGAATTGGACAGCTATGTAATGCAATGGGTAATGCTAAGAAATTTTGGAAAGAGGTTCGATCCATTAACATGAGAAACATCCCTGCTTGTAACATTTCAAATGCTGAATGGGCAATTCATTTTAAAGAAGTATTTTCAACAAATGACGTATTTGATCATACGCTTTTTGATGACATATATGGTCCTATAAATGAAGATGATTTCTTTTCTGAAATAGATCGGGAAATCCTTGAATCTGATATTCAACGTCATGAGATACTGAAAGCAATTCAGTCACTTAAACAACTTAAATCCCCGGGATTGGATAATATTCTTGCGTATTTCCAGGTTCGTGGTCGAAGGGCATTGTTATACCTATTCATAAGAAAGGAGATGCTAGCAATGCAGATAATTATAGAGGTATAACATTAAACAGTATTTTGGGGAAAGTATTTTCGAGTATATTAAACAACAGACTAACGTTATGGGCCAATATGAGGGATAGAATTCCAGAATATCAGGCCGGGTTTAGAAAACACTGTTCGACTACAGATCATATTTTTACATTAAATGCATTTATAGAAAAATATTTGATGAAACGTGGGAGAAAACTGTATGTAGCTTTTGTTGATTTCCGTAAGGCTTTTGATTCTGTGAATCGTCATAAACTGTGGGTGTGCCTTAGAGGAGCTGGATTACGGGGCAAAATGTACCTGATTCTTAAAAGTATGTACTCTAATGTCAGGGCGTGTGTGCGCTGTAAAGGTGATTTCACTGACTTTTTTGATTATCCGCTTGGCTTGAAACAAGGATGCGTATTAAGTCCCATTCTATTTTCATTCTTTATTAACGAATTGTGTATAGAAATAATGAATAGTGGCAAACACGGGGTCCAATTATGTCCGGATATTTTAGAATTGTTCTTATTATTGTTTGCTGATGATGTTATTCTAATATCACACTCAGTCTCGGGTCTTCAGAACCAATTAAACATTTTGACTGATTACACTGATGGTTGGAAGTTAACTGTAAACTTAGAAAAGACAAACATAGTCGTTTTGAGAAGAGGTGGCCCATTAGCTTCAGTCGAAAAATGGTTATATAAGGGTTCGAGAGTTAAAGTTGTTAGTAAGTATAAATACCTAGGTGTTCTGTTTACCAACACTTTAAGTATTGGTAATCTTGTTAAGGATTTATCTGTAAAGGGAAATAAAGCCATGGTCATGTTATTGTCAACTTTATCTTAACTCCAGCCTTTATCCCCAAGTATATTCTTTAAATTGTTTGACACACAGATACAACCAATACTTTTGTATGGCTCTGAATTATGGGGTTTTAAACATTTTAATACAATCGAAAAAGTACATCTTCTTGCTTGTAATTTTTTTTTAATGATTGGTGTCAACTCCCCTAATAATATTGTTTACGGAGAGTGCGGTAGATATCCTTTGTACGTTAATTCATATATTCGTTGTATCAGATATTGGCTAAAAATACTTACTATGCACAAACAGCGACTGCCAAGGAAAGCTTACAATATGTTTTACAACTATGATAATCTGGGTTACAACACATGGGCATCAAAGATTCGGGTACTTTTGTTCTCAAATGGCTTTGGCTATGCTTGGATATATCAAGGAGTTGATAACTCCTGTATGTTTGTAAATATGTTCACAGAAAGAATTGTAAATACCTTTTATCAAACATGGATGTCTAATTTAAATGCAAGTAGCAGATATGATGTGTATAAATCATTCAAATCCTTACTGGAGCCTGAAAAATATTTAAGTGTTCTTTGTAATTTAAATCTTCGCTCAACATTCACGCGTTTTCGAATGGGACTGAGTGATATTAGAGTAAATACCGGAAGAAGACAAAATACGTTAAAATCTATGCGTTTGTGTCCATTATGTGATATGGGTGTTGAGGACGAATTTCATGTACTTTTTATCTGTGAGTTTTACCAAAATATCCGAAAACGTTTTGTACCCGCAAAATACCTTAAACAGCAATGTACCACATCCCTTATATCACTTATGTCTAATCAATCTTCTGGTGTAATCTACAGCCTAGCTCAATTTCTCCATCAAGCACTCAATATTCGTCAAGAACTTGTAAATACAAATGTCTCCTAGAATGCACATATGTTGAAAGTATGTATACATTGTGTGTATTTGTATATAGGCCGGAGGCCTTTCATACAATAAACTTCTTGTCTTGTCTTGTCTTGTCTTGTCTTGTAACAAGGCAAGGCGATGGAGAAGTAGTAATTCTCTCAAACCCCTTGGTTTGCGTGCTGGACGTCTACACGAATAAATGGCAACGAGTAATATCCCCATGTGCATTCTATACAAGTGAACTGTGGGAGAACTAGACAGAAAGTGTCGGACCGAGGAAGCAGAGAAGCTACAACAATACTTGTGCTACAGGGTCGGCATATCAGGTCCTCTACCACCACCACTTGACAGACTCTAGGACTTGGGTCAATGAAACCCATAATAGACCAAAAGAAACTAACTCTCCAGTAACAGTATACACTCTACTGTAACACTACACACAATAACATTATACCAGTATAACACTATACACAATAACACTGGAACACCATAGACTACAACACTATACACAATAGCACAATGTACACTACAACACTACACACAATAACACTGGAACACCATAGACTACAACACTATACACAATAGCACAATGTACACTACAACACTACACACAATAACACTGGAACACCATAGACTACAACACTATACACAATAGCACAATGTACACTACAACACTACACACAATAACACTATATACACTACAATACAATACACTACAACACTATACAGAATAACACTATATACACTACAACACTATACACACTAACTATATATACACTACAATGCAATCCACAATAACTCTGTGTACACTACAATTCAATACACAATAACACTATATACATTACAATGCAATACACAATAACACTAAATGCATTACAATGCAATACACAATAACACTATATACACTACAAAAAACTACACTACAACATTATACACAATAACACTACACATACTACAGTGCAATACACAATAACTCTATATACACCACAATACAATACACTATAACTCTATATACACTACAATACAATACACTATAAATCAATATACACCACAATACAATACACTATAGCTCTATATACACTACAATACAATACACTATAACTCTATATACACCACAATACAATACACTATAACTCTATATACACCACAATACAATACACTTTAACTCTATATACACTACAATACAATACACTATAACTCTATATACACTACAATACAATACACTATAACTCTATATACACTACAATACAATACACTATAACTCTATATACACTACAATACAATACACTATAACTCTATATACACTACAATACAATACACTATAACTCTATATACACTACAATACAATACACTATAACTATGTATACACTACAATACAATACACTATAACTATGTATACACTATAATACAATACACTATAACGTGCTATTGAAACATAGCTCTGATTCCGATGCAGTGTTCTTGACACACGTGCAAAATTGTTTTTGTATGAACATTTCGAAATTCTATAACTGTCCTGTACGCTTTGTTCAAGCAGCAACTGTTTGAATTTGAATGCTCACATGAACTCTTTTAATGTTGTAAAACTAACCAGTCCAGTCAGAAACTATGGAAAGAAAATATCTCTATTTGTTGAACCGCCCCATCCTCGACGCTAATGCTCAGCAGAAAGGGTTTCAGTAACAAAATAGAATTGTAATTATTTTATTATTCAAATATCTTTTTACAACCCGACATATTTTGTCTCCATTGAAGCGATTATATAGTAAAATATGCGCGGCTTGTGTGTAGTAGTTCCATCCGACGTCCACTCTCCCCCCTCCGCGCTGCCGACCGTGTTGACGTCAATCCTATACACCTGACATTCATGCTCCGCTGCAATACATTTAACACACAGGAAGCACAGTGAAAAAATCACTTAGGTTTGTTAACAGATCCGTATCACAATGAATGATTTAAAGTTGTAATTGTGAAATAATGGCCGCACCCCACTGCGGGTAAGATCTGGAGAGACGCATCCAGCTCGAATGCTTCACGCTCAGTCAGAATCAAACTCATCAACACCTCCCTTTGATGATGAGCGCCAAGACAAATTGTATATAAATAACATGTAAAGACCACCCTCCCCCCGGGACGTCCACTCCTGAGACAACGTCACTCCAGGATACTCACGACATCTACGTAACGACCCGCGACCAATTGTCCGAAACACAATGACCGCATAACAACCACACTACTCCGGACAGTGGTCAGGCCGATTACAGACAGTCGCATCCTCTTCACATTCGCCTCATTTCTTGACCATTCGATGACCATTGATTTTAACAGCCCGGGAATTAGTTCAGTCCACAGAATCAATTGTCCCCCTGAACTGTGCCCCTCTTGATGCCTCTTGACCATCAACAGCGCGGGGGGAGGCCTGCCATGATCTCTCTATAATGACGTCTCCATCCTCCCGCCAGATTCTGGGTCCTATTGTTGCCGTGTCCGAGTCTGGCCAGCTACCCTACCTGGACATGTGTTACACACTTTACATAAGAGAATTAAACCACCATGACCCACCAACAAACCATAAACATGCCCTCGGATCCTGTAACACTGATGTAACGCTCGTTAAGAAACAATTGCTGATTGTAACGACGTCTTGACTTGTCCGTCCGTTGTGGGGATACGATAACCGACGGCGTAATGACAGATGGGAGCACATGGAGGCTGTCTCACGACACGGGAACCTTGGCTTGCTGTGTCCATGGTCATTAAAAGTAGCTGAAACTACAACCTCGTGTTTTACCATCAGTGTTTGTTGTGATAATAGCAGAATAGTGTAATTATGATTGCATTTGAGTTGAAAGAGCATCCACTTCCCAATGAATAGGTTCAGTCGTTATTGATGTTTGGCTGTTTTAAACCTGCGTGTCGAAAACGTATTTGATTTATATAAACTACTTGAAAATAGTTTTCACTTAATTTCTGAATGGTGGCGAATAGTGACGAAAATACATTATTCACGAGTAGAGGCGGATGTGTGACTGATCATTGTACCACGTGAACAACTAGATTGTGTCAAACTTTAATTCGCAATTTATATATGACTTCATAACATTTCAGAATATAGGGTATATAAAATGGCTTTGTTAATCGGTATTTAGTCGTGGAATAAAGTATACACTTGCCAGGGCTCTGACTCTGCGTATCAGGAGTGTGTCAGTATTCTCGACATCCCATCTTTTCCTGAAGAATACACACCACTGTCAGCACCTGCATCCGGGATCCCACGTACAACATCAGTATCATTTGTAAACATACACTATTTAAACAAATTGAAAGGACAATTTTATCTTCGTTAAGTGCTTTGAAAATTCCAACAAATGATACCACGCATGTCGTGTTTAATGGTAATTAAATGTTGAACTGTTTATTTAGAAACGGATAGGTGCTGCCCACTGGTGTGGCACATTACTGACCATTTATCAGCCTTGATTAGTCCGCAGTGTGTAGCGATAGTTTACATCCATTCCTTGTCTGTATGTTGAAGGAAGTGGAAACTCCAAAAGGCCATTATTTTCAATTTTCACGCCGTATAAGGTGGCGTCATATTGCGGTTGGGGAAGACCTGGAACTCCCCTGAGCGTTTACTCGGCCTGCTCTGCCTCCTAATCCTATTTCCTAGAATCAGATTTCCTAAAGATTTTTTCAGGATCTTTTTAAGAACATTGGCTACGGGAACAAGGCGACAATAAGCCAGAAATTGGGCATAGAAAGTAGTCTCTGTCGTTCTACATCCGCGGCCACAATGGACGAAAGATGATCTTTTCATCTGTACCGAGAGCTCTAATCATTCCTTAAGGACATTGGGCGACCAAGTGGAAACGTTACTCCAGCTCCAACATTACAGTTTAACATATATCATACGAAGCAGGCCGAACCTGGTAGCGCCGGGCAAACCAGAGAAGAATAAAGTAATTAATAAAGACGGCATAGAGCCTCGGTTTTCACCCCTCCGACTTCCGTGGTATCCCCGGGCATGGCTGTGTTGCATTCAGTCTTGCTTCAACTGCAAATGTATCAAATTATTTCTGCTTGAAATGACAGTAATTTAGATCTCATTGGGGTCCATTTTGCTTCACAGGGCTCCGGCGGTGTGGGGCCTCACTTCATCAGAGGGTCCCCGCGTTAATAATTATGCCCCCAGAATCATGACCCTTCGCGCCATTTTTGACCCTATCGTCTGCTGTTTGGGTCTGTCGTCTGTCGACGGTGTGAATTCCAATCTCCACTGTATGGAGGACTGTGAGCGTGGAGAAAATGGTAACAAAAGCGTCTGTTAGGCATGTGTGTTGGGAGATTAAGAAAAATGATATGATTTTGTCGTCTGTGTGTTCTTCCCCTGGGCATAGAGACTGACAATAGCAACAAAGTTGCTCCCCTCATATAGCCATGGGCATTCGCAAATATTTACAAACGTTTAGGGAACATTTACTCCTTTGCTACAGTTTTCGCTTGTAAAGTATTACGCTGCCCTTCAGCGAAATATAATGCGTAAAATCGTGCTTTCTATCATAAACACATTGATTTTTGCCTTAACACGATATTAATTTCACATTTCATCAAATTCATTCAGTCTGCACAGGGAGCGTAACTAAGGAGATTTGAAAAGACCAGTTCTAGTATTTCAGGAGAATGTCAGCATCGTGACAGTGTCAGAATACCCGTAGCATCGTGACTGTGTCAGTATTCTCGTAGCATCGTAACAGTGTCAGTATTCCCGTAGCATCGTGACACTGTCAGTATTCTTGTAGCATCGTTACACTGTCCGTATACCCGTAGCATCATGACACTGTCCGTAAACCCGTTCCATCGTGACACTGTCAGTATACTCGTAGCATCGTTACACTGTCAGTATACCCGTAGCATCGTAACACTGTCAGTATGCCCGTAGCATCGAGACAGTGTCAGTATACCCGTAGCATCGTGACATTGCCTGTATACCCGTAGCATCGAGACACTGTCAGTATTCTTGTAGCATCGATACACTGTCAGTAAGCCCGTAGCATCGTGACACTGTCAGTATGCCCGTAGCATCTTGACACTGTCCGGATACTCGTAGCATCGTGACACTGTCAGTATCCCCATAGCATCGTGACACTGTCAGTATTCTCGTAGCATCGTGACACTGTCAGTATACCCGTAGCATCGTGACACTGCCTGTATACCCGTAGCATCGAGACAGTGTCCGTATACCCGTAGCATCATGACACTGTCCGTAAACCCGTTCCATCGTGACACTGTCAGTATACTCGTAGCATCGTTACACTGTCAGTATACCCGTAGCATCGTAACACTGTCAGTATGCCCGTAGCATCGAGACAGTGTCAGTATACCCGTAGCATCGTGACATTGCCTGTATACCCGTAGCATCGAGACACTGTCAGTATTCTTGTAGCATCGATACACTGTCAGTAAGCCCGTAGCATCGTGACACTGTCAGTATGCCCGTAGCATCTTGACACTGTCCGGATACTCGTAGCATCGTGACACTGTCAGTATCCCCATAGCATCGTGACACTGTCAGTATTCTCGTAGCATCGTGACACTGTCAGTATACCCGTAGCATCGTGACACTGCCTGTATACCCGTAGCATCGAGACAGTGTCCGTATACCCGTAGCATCATGACACTGTCCGTAAACCCGTTCCATCGTGACACTGTCAGTATACTCGTAGCATCGTTACACTGTCAGTATACCCGTAGCATCGTAACACTGTCAGTATGCCCGTAGCATCGAGACAGTGTCAGTATACCCGTAGCATCGTGACATTGCCTGTATACCCGTAGCATTGAGACACTGTCAGTATTCTTGTAACATCGGTACGCTGTCAGTATACCCGTAGCATCGTGACACTGTCAGTATTCTTGTAGCATCGAGACAGTGTCAGTATTCCCGTAGCATCGTCACACTGTCAGTATACTCGTAGCATCGTGCCACTGTCAGTATTCTTGTAGCATCGGAACACTGTCAGTATACCCGTAGCATCGAGACACTGTCAGTATTCTTGTAGCATCGATACACTGTCAGTAAGCCCGTAGCATCGTGACACTGTCAGTATGCCCGTAGCATCGTGACACTGTCAGTATACTCGTAGCATCGTTACACTGTCAGTATACCCGTAGCATCGTAACACTGTCAGTATACTCGTAGCATCGTTACACTGTCAGTATACCCGTAGCATCGTGACACTGTCAGTATACTCGTAGCATCGTTACACTGTCATTATACCCGTAGCATCGTAACACTGTCAGTATTCTTGTAGCATAGAGACAGTGTCAGTATACCCGTAGCATCATGACACTGTCAGTATACCCGTAGCATCGAGACACTGTCAGTATACCCGTAGCATCGTTACACTGTCAGTATACCCGTAGCACCGAGACACTGTCAGTATGCTTGTAGCATCGTTACACTGTCAGTATGCCCGCAGGATCTTGACACTGTCAGTATGCCCGCAGGATCTTGACACTGTCCGGATACCCGTAGCATCGTGACACTGTCAGTATTCCTGCAGTTTGATGACAGTGTTACTATTTCTGCAACATTGGGTTTTTTTCAGGATGTGAACTCTGTATGCAGGCTTTCGTTTAACATCAGTTGTTACAGGAGACATGTTGTGCATGCATTTCAAACCGAATAGAGGGGACTTGCAGAAAGTTTAAAGCCCCAGTTTCGGTCTAACCCACTCGGGGTGTCTTCATTTGAGTAACAATGCACGTGAAACCCATGATGATCCACTGCAGGACATCCACTGGCCTGTCCACTCCACTGCCCTGTCCACTCCACTGCCCTACAACTATGGCCAAAATCATTTTGTAGAGCACTGTTCAGGGGTTAACATAAATCCCCGGACTATTTGTATTGGACGTGAAGGGTTAATGACGTTATCGACCCCGCCTGACGTAAGGTGATCCAATCCAACACCTTGTGGCCTCCTGCTATCGGTGGGCCTCCCGCAGCGCCACCATAACAAAAACAGGGGGGACAATCCATTGTGTTCTTTGAATAAACGCTTTGCTTAACGATTGAACGGTTTCCACATCAGTCCTCCCCTCTGGTGAAGTTGCTTAACAAGACCGAGCCATGCGGCCGACTTATGCTGTGAGTGTGTGGCGTCTAATTGGCTTCATTTACGTCGGAGAACTAGCTGGAACCTCCACTTCAGAAGTTGCAATTCTGGGTCAGAACCTGGAATCACTTTTGTTCCTCCCTGGTATCATATGTTCCGATCTGTGTCGCGAGTTGTCAGCGGGACGGGGAGGGGAGCGTCGAGAGGGTCTGTCTTTGACGGGGTCCGGAACAAGCTCCCTGCAGATCTGGGACCGTGTGACACGGGAACTGCACAAGCCCGAGTGAGATTCACACACTTGTGCAGGAGTTCGCCCTACTCCTGTATTTAACCATCAATATGAACATTTGTCGAGTCTGATTTGGCTATTCATGCGCCATTCTGCCGAGGTGCTGTCTGCCGATGCCGGGGAGTAACTGTTCAGACAGGAAGCCCGTCATACCATGGAGCGATGGCCGGAGTAGAACGACAACCTTATGAACAAACAAGAAATTGTGTTGGCGGTCCTACTTCACAACGTCGCCGATCTGTTTCTCCGGGAGAATATAGGCCTGTTCTCATTGCCCATTCTCATAATAATCAATATTTCTGCAGTTTTTCTTCCTCCGAACGCTTTCCCAGAGACAAGAAGCAGCGGAGAATGATTGTGTTATGGGGCTCACAGCTGCATTAATGAGAACTTAACGTAAGCAAATACTTGACAACATTCACAGACGACAACAGACGATCAGTAAATAAAGAGAAACTCATGAAGTGGCATATTCCTCCACGGGGAGACATTGTCCCGACCTGGAGGCTTTAACAGTCGCCGCTGATTGAGTCGCCGACAACAATATACGGCACCGATAACAATGAAATCTCAAAAGAAAAGTTAGTGAAAAGTTCATAGCTAGTTTTCGGGTATTTATCAGTTAGTACTGACAATAGGCCGTACGTTTTCTCGGCGTTAACAAGACCATAAATCAAGCGAGTAGGCATATGGAGGCAGAGGATGTGGTGTATAATCAATCTCCGCTCCTTCAACTTCCCCATCAAAAACACACTTCATCAATATGAAAGGCATAGCCTAGTGAGAGGCACTATCATTATTAAATCCACATGTCGCTTTTATCCGAATATCAGTCTAATTCCATTCTCACACTTGAGCCGCTTTGTTCAACTTGTACCTTTATCAACTTGATAAAGCTGGGATTTGTTGACGGGCTTCTGGCATCACTTCCCCCCGGTGGCACTGACACTTGGGCCCCCTCCACCCACGATGCCAGACATTGCTCCCCGCCCCCTCTAACTCTTACCCCGGTAGATATGTGGCTTCTATACCTACTCCCACTCACAGAGGGCCACTTCAACCCGTCGCCGTGCACTCCCACCGGTGAAAGGCGATGGCGAGGTGACGAATACCACCACATATAAATATTTGCAAACCTTACCTTCAGAAATACAAACACATTCGGTGTATCAAAATATTTGAATTGTCATCAGCTATTGGTACTGATATACAGACCATGATTATAAAAGCATGGCGCGTGTGTGTGGAAGATAGTTAAACCCGCTAAAGGTTTACGGGGATGGGCCACGGCCTGTGTGTGTGTGTGTGTGTGTGTGTGTGTGTGTGTGTGTGTGTGTGTGTGTGTGTGTGTGTGTGTGTGTGTGTGTGTGTGTGTGTGTGTGTGTGTGTGTGTGTGTGTGTGTGTGTGTGTGTGTGTGTGTGTAAGATAATTAAACCCGTTAAAGACTTACGGGGATGGGCCACGGCCTGTGTGTGTGTGTGGAAGATAGTTAAACCCGTCAAAGACTTACGGAGATGGGCCACGGCCTGTGTATTTAGAAGATAATGAAACCCGTTAAAGACTTACGGGGATGGGACACGGCCTGTGTGTTTGTGTGTGTATGTAGAAGATAATGAAACCCGTTAAAGACTTACGGGGATGGGCCACGGCCTGTGTGTTTGTGTGGAAGATAATTAAACCCGTCAAAGACTTACGGGGATGGGCCACGGCCTGTGTGTGTGTATGTAGAAGATAATGAAACCCGTTAAAGACTTACAGGGATGGGACACGGCCTGTGCGTGTGTGTGGAAGATAATTAAACCCGTCAAAGACTTACGGAGATGGGCCACGACTTGTGTATGTAGAGGTATAATTAAACCCGTTAAAGACTTACGGGGATGGGACACGGCCTGTGTGTGTGTGTGTGTGGAAGATAATTAAACCCGTCAAAGACTTACGGAGATGGGCCACGGCCTGTGTATGTAGAAGATAATTAAACCCGTTAAAGACTTACGGGGATGGGATATATTCCTTGTGTGGTTAGGTAACTAGATCGACACTTTCGTTGTGTGGTTAAGTTACTACATCGATATATTCGTTGTGTGATTAGGTAACTACATCGATATATTCGTTGTGTGATTAGGTAACTAGATCGATCTATTCGTTGTGTGATTAGGTAACTACATCGATCTATTCGTTGTGTGGTTAGGTAACTAGATCGATATATTCGTTGTGTGGTTAGGTAACTAGATCGATATATTCGTTGTGTGGTGAGGTAACTAGATCGATCTACTCGTTGAGTGATTAGGTAACTACATCGATCTATTCGTTGTGTGGTTAGTTAACTACATCGATATATTCGTTGTGTGATTAGGTAACTAGATCGATATATTCGTTGTGTGATTAGGTAACTACACCGATCTATTCGTTGTGTGATTAGGTAACTAGATCGATCGATTCGTTGTGTGATTAGGTAACTACATCGATCTATTCGTTGTGTGGTTAGGTAACTAGATCGATATATTCGTTGTGTGGTTAGGTAACTAGATCGATATATTCGTTGTGTGGTGAGGTAACTAGATCGATCTATTCGTTGAGTGATTAGGTAACTACATCGATCTATTCGTTGTGTGGTTAGGTAACTAGATCGACACTTTCGTTGTGTGGTTAAGTTACTACATCGATATATTCGTTGTGTGATTAGGTAACTACATCGATATATTCGCTGTGTGATTAGGTAGCTACATCGATCTATTCGTTGTGTGATTAGGTAACTAGATCGATATATTCGTTGTGTGGTTAGGTAACTAGATCGATATATTCGTTGTGTGGTGAGGTAACTAGATCGATCTATTCGTTGAGTGATTAGGTAACTACATCGATCTATTCGTTGTGTGGTTAGGTAACTAGATCGACACTTTCGTTGTGTGGTTAAGTTACTACATCGATATATTCGTTGTGTGATTAGGTAACTACATCGATATATTCGTTGTGTGATTAGGTAACTACATCGATCTATTCGTTGTGTGATTAGGTAACTATATCGATATATTCGTTGGGTGATTAGGTAACTACATCGATCTATTCGTTGTGTGGTTAGGTAACTAGATCGATATATTCGTTGTGTGGTGAGGTAACTAGATCGATATATTCGTTGTGTGGTGAGGTAACTAGATCGATCTATTCGTTGAGTGATTAGGTAACTACATCGATCTATTCGTTGTGTGGTTAGTTAACTACATCGATATATTCGTTGTGTGATTAGGTAACTAGATCGATCTATTCGTTGTGTGATTAGGTAACTACATCGATCTATTCGTTGTGTGGTTAGGTAACTAGATCGATATATTCGTTGTGTGATTAGGTAACTACATCGATACATTTGTTGTGTGGTTAGTTAACTACATCGATCTATTCGTTGTGTGGTTAGGTAACTAGATCGATCTATTCGTTGTGTGATTAGGTAACTACATCGATCTATTCGTTGTGTGATTAGGTAACTAGATCGACACTTTCGTTGTGTGGTTAAGTTACTACATCGATATATTCGTTGTGTGATTAGGTAACTACATCGATCTATTCGTTGTGTGATTAGGTAACTATATCGATCTTTTCGTTGTGTGATTAGGTAACTAGATCGATATATTCGTTGTGTGATTAGGTAACTACACCGATCTATTCGTTGTGTGATTAGGTAACTAGATCGATCGATTCGTTGTGTGATTAGGTAACTACATCGATCTATTCGTTGTGTGGTTAGGTAACTAGATCGATATATTCGTTGTGTGGTTAGGTAACTAGATCGATATATTCGTTGTGTGGTGAGGTAACTAGATCGATCTATTCGTTGAGTGATTAGGTAACTACATCGATCTATTCGTTGTGTGGTTAGGTAACTAGATCGACACTTTCGTTGTGTGGTTAAGTTACTACATCGATATATTCGTTGTGTGATTAGGTAACTACATCGATATATTCGCTGTGTGATTAGGTAGCTACATCGATCTATTCGTTGTGTGATTAGGTAACTAGATCGATATATTCGTTGTGTGGTTAGGTAACTAGATCGATATATTCGTTGTGTGGTGAGGTAACTAGATCGATCTATTCGTTGAGTGATTAGGTAACTACATCGATCCATTCGTTGTGTGGTTAGGTAACTAGATCGACACTTTCGTTGTGTGGTTAAGTTACTACATCGATATATTCGTTGTGTGATTAGGTAACTACATCGATATATTCGTTGTGTGATTAGGTAACTACATCGATCTATTCATTGTGTGATTAGGTAACTATATCGATATATTCGTTGGGTGATTAGGTAACTACATCGATCTATTCGTTGTGTGGTTAGGTAACTAGATCGATATATTCGTTGTGTGGTGAGGTAACTAGATCGATATATTCGTTGTGTGGTGAGGTAACTAGATCGATCTATTCGTTGAGTGATTAGGTAACTACATCGATCTATTCGTTGTGTGGTTAGTTAACTACATCGATATATTCGTTGTGTGATTAGGTAACTAGATCGATCTATTCGTTGTGTGATTAGGTAACTACATCGATCTATTCGTTGTGTGGTTAGGTAACTAGATCGATATATTCGTTGTGTGATTAGGTAACTACATCGATCTATTCGTTGTGTGATTAGGTAACTATATCGATCTTTTCGTTGTGTGATTAGGTAACTACATCGATCTATTCGTTGTGTGGTTAGGTAACTAGATCGATATATTCGTTGTGTGGTTAGGTAACTAGATCGATATATTCGTTGTGTGGTGAGGTAACTAGATCGATCTATTCGTTGAGTGATTAGGTAACTACATCGATCTATTCGTTGTGTGGTTAGTTAACTACATCGATATATTCGTTGTGTGATTAGGTAACTAGATCGATCTATTCGTTGTGTGATTAGGTAACTACATCGATCTATTCGTTGTGTGGTTAGGTAACTAGATCGATAGATTCGTTGTGTGATTAGGTAACTACATCGATACATTTGTTGTGTGGTTAGTTAACTACATCGATCTATTCGTTGTGTGGTTAGGTAACTAGATCGATCTATTCGTTGTGTGATTAGGTAACTACATCGATCTATTCGTTGTGTGATTAGGTAACTACATCGATCTATTCGTTGTGTGATTAGGAAACTACATCGATCTATTCGTTGTGTGGTTAGTTAACTACATCGATATATTCGTTGTGTGGTGAGGTAACTAGATCGATCTATTCGTTGTGTGATTAGGTAACTACATCGATCTATTCGTTGTGTGGTTAGGTAACTAAATCGATCGATTCGTTGTGTGATTAGGTAACTACATCGATACATTTGTTGTGTGGTTAGTTAACTACATCGATATATTCGTTGTGTGGTTAGGTAACTAGATCGATCTATTCGTTGTGTGATTAGGTAACTACATCGAACTATTCGTTGTGTGGTTAGGTAACTAGATCGATGTCTTCGTTGTGTGGTTAGTTAACTACATCGATATATTCGTTGTGTGTTTAGGTAACTAGATCGATATCTTCGTTGTGAGGTTATGTAACTAGATCGATATATTCGTTGTGAGGTTAGGTAACTAGATCGATCTATTCGTTGTGTGGTTAGTTAACTACATCGATATATTCGTTGTGTGTTTAGGTAACTAGATCGATATCTTCGTTGTGTGGTTAGGTAACTAGATCGATATATTCGTTGTGTGGTTAGGTAACTACATCGATATATTCGTTGTGAGGTTAGGTAACTAGATCGATTTATTAGTTGTGTGGTTAGTTAACTACATCGATATATTCGTTGTGTGGTTAGTAAACTTTGTCGATATATATCCCGTATAGTTAGTTAACTACGTCTATAAATACGCTGTTTGGTTTGCTAATATACGCTGTAGGATGAGCTTTGTTTTTGTTTAGTTACAATAGGGACAAATATTCTGGGAAAAAACATCCCAACATATTGTACACATGCGATGACCAGCACTGTACACTCACTCCTACTGCAGAAATTCTGCTCTTCAGTTCGGTCGGGTCTATCCCCTCCATCAGGCTACGTTTTCATCCCATAATATCGCGGGAATTCGTTTCTTTTGTATAATATTCACTTAATCATTAACAATTTATTTATTTTATATTTTGGATTTATGATCCATTATTATGCTAAGATATATTTTATATATTGTCTGTCTGTAAAACGCGATTTGTAAAGTTTCTCTTTCATTTTATGCTGGTTTATTTTTTTATAATTGTTATCAAATTATAAATAATCAATATTTAACCTTCCGACGGTGTATGACGCAGGGCATGGTGTGGGGTGGGATTAGCGGGTGAAACTGAAGACGTTATGATGTGGTCTCGAATACAGCCACTACAGTCGCGTCTCCAGGTGGACAACGCATCCTGTAAATCGTGGCCTTGATTCTGTTTCTGTGAACGAAATACTTTCTACAAAAAATATAATACTTGTACTTTTTGTCCCATTTAGCAATAACTGTCTGTGTAAATGGCCGACAGTTGACACATGGCATGTTGACGGTGAGGCGGCAAGAAGGACATGCCAGACTTCCTAAAAACTATTTATCAACGTTCCCTGTTAACGTTCTTCTATAACCCACGTGAAAGGCATCCTCCAATCAACTTCGCTTTTTGACGTGTGACAACTTTGATATAATGTTGACTTAAATTGAAATATTTGACTGATACAGTCTCAGTGGAAGGGGAACGGATATTTTCTTAAACTTCTATTGTTTATCCACTTAAAAGTTTAATTAAAACCGTGTGTGAAATCATTGTTTCCGGTGACAACTCGGGTATAAATTTCTTTAAATATCTGACTTTGAAGTTTAGTTAGAAAGCTGATACGGGAAGCGCCGCGGCTGGCGGCCGGGGTACGGAGCTGGACGATTGTCTCTCCAACAGAAATGATGACACTTTGAAATTCGCCACATGTTTGTCAGCTCTGAGTTACGCTGTCATGCTGATTTCACGCCATGCCTTGCAACAAAACAAAAAGCTAGAATGGCCGACCATCTTTAGACAGCGGCTGTTTCTGAAAGTGCGAGGGCGACAATTTGAACTGTCTTGCGATTAAAGCGGCTGCTTGCTTCAAGGGAACTGAAATTTAGTTAGCAATTCATCACGGCCAATATTTTCTATTCTGAATACCATAGCTTGCAGTAAAAGGGGCGGCGGTGGAGCCAGCCAAGCCCACTAGACGAGCGACCTCTCACTAGGGGGCGCAATAATCACGTGACCCGCATGCCCTAGGTGAAAAGTCGAGATCAGGTTTGTGATGACCAGTCGGACTACAGGAATATCGCGACTGTCATTGTTATTGATAAAACCAGTAGGATCACACTGTCTCCGTGTGAAGTGAAACTGGTCAGTTGATCCACTCACTGCCAGAGGTTTCCCAGGCTTCAAATATAACATACATTTTTAAATTAAGAATTAAAATGACGGAAGTTATAAAACCTGACTGAACATAACACTTAATGGGGGTGACGCCGTGACAAAACAGAAGCCTTCACGGGTCTTACATGTCTGTGACGGTTCTGTGTCGTTGTCTGTGTCTGTTGTGTGTGTCGGTTGTCTGTGTCTGTTGTGTGTGTCAGTTGTCTGTGTCGTTGTCTGTGACGGTTCTGTGTCGGTTGTCTGTGTCGTTGCCTGTGTCTGTTGTGTGTGTCAGTTGTCTGTGTCTGTTGTGTGTGTCAGTTGTCTGTGACGGTTCTGTGTCAGTTGTCTGTGTCTGTTGTGTGTGTCGGTTGTCTGTGTCTGTTGTGTGTGTCAGTTGTCTGTGTCTGTTGTGTGTGTCAGTTGTCTGTGTCGTTGTCTGTGACGGTTCTGTGTCGTTGTCTGTGTCTGTTGTGTGTGTCAGTTGTATGTGTCTGTTGTGTGTGTCAGTTGTCTGTGTCGTTGTCTGTGACGGTTCTGTGTCGGTTGTCTGTGTCGTTGCCTGTGTCTGTTGTCTGTGGTGTGTGTCAGTTGTCTGTGTCGTTGTCTGTGACGGTTCTGTGTCGGTTGTCTGTGTCTGTTGTGTGTGTCAGTTGTCTGTGTCTGTTGTGTGTGTCAGTTGTCTGTGTCGTTGTCTGTGACGGTTCTGTGTCAGTTGTCTGTGTCTGTTGTGTGTGTCGGTTGTCTGTGACGGTTGTGATGTTATTCACAATACGTCCTATAAATAACAAGTCGCCAAAACGATTTGTACGGGAAATGCTATTTGAGCGTGCGTTGTACCTGAGACTCTTGCCAGCAACCTACTTCGTGTATGAATCATATGTCATCGTGTTGTCAAGTTAATCATTTCTATCATCAAGGCAGCGCACGAGTCACGTGATATCCCTTCGTGTTACTGAAGGTGTTACGTATTTACGATATGCGATTAGATGGCCCCGCCCTGCACTGAGAAGGGCACCATTTATGTCACTGCCCGCATGCGCCGAGTACTGCCGCCTTTACTGCTAAATCACACAATCAACATAATAACACACTTGAGGGTCTTGTTGCAAGTACTTCACAAGCACCGTTATTTGCTGATACAATGACGTCAGTAGCAACGATAGAGTAGGGGTCCTAATTTGCACGTTTTGGTTACGAATAGTGGCGTGGTCGCTCTTCAAAAATGACCAAAATCTAATGGCTTCTCTTCATGATAGACAGGTCTTTTTGTTCCCTCCTGACATAATTCAACCTCTCTGAAGGATTCTTAAGCACCCAGGAACCTTCTTGGAAACTGCCTGGCTCCAATTAAACCTTTAACCACTCTCAAGATAGACCGTCAACAAATTGAAGCTTTTCATTTCGGCTAATCAAGCATACACTGTCGAACCGGCCCACAGGAAGGCGAAACCATCTGCTTGCTGGTACGACATTACCAAATCAAATCTCGCGAGATTATGACGTACTACTTCCGGTTCTAAAGACAAGTTTGGAGCGCCCTCTCGTGGAGCTGAATCAGACTGGCACAGATGTGTTGGCTTCAGATAGCTTTGTCCCCGGGCTAGCCGCTGCCTCCATCACATTCTCACTCGTGAGGTGGTCGCTTATTTAATGTGACCCAGAATTCTCGTCGTTTTGACGGATAATTTAATTGTCATCTTGGGCATTGTTTGCTGTCAAATTTATGCAAACTAGGTCGACCCCTCGGGTTTCTGTTTCAGGCAACAGAACTCCAAATGTAACCAATTACACGCAAACCCTTCGTGATCCGCCCCTCCAGATGTCCGACATTTTGTATTCATACACATAGCCAGTTCACATAGCGCCAAAGCCGAGCAGTTAGCATCCGATTTCTACAAGAACATGCAATATTGGCTAACCCCCGGCCCACACGTATCCCCTCACTCCTCAACACAATGCAGGTGGCTATGGGCTGCGTCCCGTCAAGACGTCCGTGTTGCAGCAAGGTGAGAACGCACGGCCTGTAGAGGCAGAGGTGTAATTATTGCTGGAATCACCATACATCATCGTCTACATCAATGTCACCCTGACTATTGTGCGACGACAAAGACGGCTTGATCATTTTGCAGCACAAATACCTCTTATTTGACAGAATTGATTGTTGTAAAATAAAACTGCAGAAGAAAATCTGTCTGTAATGCCAGTTTAGAATTAACTTAATTTATCTGTAAAGTTTCTAGAACCTATTTCTCATGCTTAAATTAAGCTACACACATGAAATGGGCAACGGTGTAATCTATATAACCGATACGTCTTCAAGTAAATATTCAATTAACTTTTTGACAACGCCTTTGTACGCAAATATTGTAATTACGTCACACTATACCACGGAGAGAGTTTAGTCCTGTTCGGGACACATGCTCTGAAAGTGTAGTTCCATCATGGATGCCGGCATCTGTTGGTAAATTAATGTCATTTTTCAAAAATGACTGGAGTTGACACGTTAGATGAATATCGGATAAATACAAAATAGACTGAACATAATGCCATAATGCAGGTGTATCAGCGTGAAGGAATAATGCATGTATACCAGGGTAATGGAATAATGCATGTGTACCAGAGTTATAGAATAATGCATGTGTACCAGAAAGATGGAAAAATGCATGTGTACCAGGGTAATGGAATAATGCATGTGTACCAGAGTGCTGGAATAATGCATGTGTACCAGAAAGATGGAAAAATTCATGTGTACCAGGGTAATGGAATAATGCATGTGTACCAGAGTGCTGGAATAATGCATGTGTACCAGAAAGATGGAAAAATGCATGTGTACCAGGGTAATGGAATAATGTACGTGTAACAGAGTGATAGAATAATGCATGTGTGTGAGAGTCATAGAATAATGCACGTGTATGGTAGTGTATGTGTATGCATGTGTATCTGAGTGATTGAATAATGCAAAGGTATGAGGGTCATGGAATAATGCACGTGTACCAGTGTGATGGAATAATGCATGTGTTACAGAGTGATAGAATAATGAAGGTGTACGAGAATGCTGGAATAATGCAGGTGTATCAGACTGATTGAATAATGCAGTGATATGAGGGTCATGGAATAATGCACGTGTACCAGTGTGATGGAAGAATGCATGTGTACCAGAGTGATAAAATAATGCATGTGTACTAGAGTGATAGAATAATCAAGGTGTATGAGAGTAATGGAATAATCCAGGGATACCACAGTGATGGAATAAGACAGGTGTATCATAGTGATAGAATAATGCATGTGTACCAGAGTGATAAAATAATGCACGTGTACCAGAGTTAATGAATAATGAAGGTGTACCAGAGTGAATGAATAATGCATGTGTTTCAGAGCGAATGAATAATGCAGGTGTATGAGAGTGCTGGAATATTGCACATGTATGTGAGTCATGGAATAATCCAGGAATACCACAGTGATGGAATAATGCAGGTGTACCTGAGTGATGGAATAATGCAGGTGTACCTGATTGATGGAATAATGCATGTGTTCGGGAGTGCTTGAATAATACAGATGTATCAGAGTGATAGAATAATGCACGTGTAGCATAGTGATTGGTTAATGCAAGTGTATCAGAGTGATAGAATAATGCATGTGTATTAGAGTGGTATAATAGTGCTGGTGTACTAGAGTGTAGGAATAGAGAAGATTATGAGAATGCTAGATAATGCACTTGTATGTGAGTCATGGAATAATGCAGGTGTACCAGAGTGCTGGAATAATGCATGAATACCAGAGTGCTGGAATAATGAAAGTGTATGAGAGTGCTGGAATAATGCAGGTGTATCAGAATGATTGAATAATGCAGAGGTATTAATGTCATGGAATAATGTACGTGTACCAGAGTGATGGAATGATGCAGGTGTATGAGGGTGATAGAATAATGCATGTGTATGTGAGTCATGGAATAATCCAGGGATACCACAGTGATGGAATAATTCAGGTGTATTAGAGTCATGGAATAATGCACGTGTACCAGAGTGATAGAATCATGCACTTGTACCAGAGTGATGGAATAATGCATGCGTATCAGAGTAATAGAATAATGCATGTGTACCAGAGTGAATGAATGATGGTGTATGAGGGTGATAGAATAATGCATGTGTATCTGAGTCATGGAATAATCCAGGGATACCACAGTGATGGAATAATGCAGGTGAATGAGAACCATGGAATAATGCACATGTACCATAGTGATGGAATACTGCAGGTGTACCATAGTGATGGAATAATGCATGTGTACCAGAGTGATTGAATAATGCATGTGTTCCAGACTGCTGGAATAATGCAGATGTATCTGAGTGAAGGAATAATGCAGGTGTATGAAAGTGATCGAATAATACAGGTGTATGAGGGTGCTGGAATAGTGCACATGTATGAGAGTGATAGAAAAATGCAGGTGTATCATAGTGATGGAATAATGCACGTGCATCATATTGATGGAATAGTGCACGTGTATGAGAGTGATAGAATAATGCAGGTGTACCAGAGTCATGGAATAATGCACATGTGTCATAGTGATGGAATAATGCAGGTGTACCAGAGTGATGGAATAATGAAGGTGCATGAGTATGCTGGAAGAATGCAGGTGCATCAGAGTGATGGAATAATACATGCGTACCAGAGTCATGGAATAATGAAGGTTCAGTAGTGTGCTGGAAGAATGCAGGTGTGTAAGAGTGGTTGAATAATGCAGGTTTATGAGAATGATAGAATAATGCATGTGTATGTGAGTCATGGAATAATCCAGGGATACCATAGTGATGGAATAATGCAGGTGTATGAGAGTCATGGAATAATGCACGTGTACCAGAGTGATAGAATAATACAGGTGTATGAGGGTGCTGGAATAATGCACGTGTATGAGAGTGATAGAATAATGCAGGTGTGCCATAGTGATGGAATATTGCAGTCGTATTAGAGTAATGCAGGTGTGTGAGAGTGATAGAATAATGCATGTGTAGCATAGTGACCAGGCAATTCAGGTTTATGAGAGTGATGGAATAATGCAGATGTGCAAGAGTCATGTAATAATGCAGGAGTTATTGAATAATGCACGTTAATGAGAGTGACGTGAGAGTGACGGAATAATGGAGGTGTACCAAAATCACGGAAAAATGCATGTGTATCTCAGTGATGGAATAATGAAGGTGTATGAGAGTTATGGAATAATGCACGTGTACCAAAGTGATAGAATAAAGCAGGTGTATGAGAGTGGTTGAATAATGCAGGTGTTTGAGAGTGGTGGAATAATGCACTTGTATGAGAGTGCTGGAATAATGCAGGTGTACAAAAGTGATGGAATAATGCTGGCGCATCAGAGTGATGGAATAATGCAGGTATATCAGAGTGGTGGAATAATGCAGGTGTTTCATAGTGGTGGAATAATGAAGGTGTATGAGAGTGATAGAATAATGCACATGTACCAGAGTGACCAGAAAATGCAGGTGTATGGGAGTGACGGAACAATGCAGGAGTATGACAGTGACGGGATAATGCAGTTGTGCGAAAGTACTGGAATAATGCAGGTGTATGAGAGTGCTGGAATAATGCAGGTGTATGAGAGTGCTGGAATAATGCAGGTGTATGAGAGTGCTGGAATAATGCAGGTGTATGAGAGTGCTGGAATAATGCAGGTGTATGAGAGTGCTGGAATAATGCAGGTGTATGAGAGTGCTGGAATAATGCAGGTGTACAAAAGTGCTGGAATAATGCAGTTGTGCGAAAGTACTGGAATAATGCAGGTGTATGAGAGTGCTGGAATAATGCAGGTGTGCGAAAGTACTGGAATAATTCAGGTGTATGAGAGTGCTGGAATAATGCAGGTGTATGAGAGTGCTGGAATAATGCAGGTGTATGAGAGTGCTGGAATAATTCAGGTGTATGAGAGTGCTGGAATAATGCAGATGTATGAGAGTGCTGGAATAATGCAGGTGTATGAGGGTGCTGGAATAATGCAGGTGTATGAGAGTGCTGGAATAATGCAGGTGTATGAGGGTGCTGGAATAATGCACGTGTATGAGAGTGCTGGAACAATGACTACCTTCTTCTGCCATGTTGCGGTACTCGGTTATTAACTACGTTCTACGGCTCTGTGAAGATGTTAACCATATGCATTTTTCTATTTAGGCCCAAAACAGTTTACAGACAAATCAATTTTCTAACAAATCTAATTATCGCTTGTTAATTGAGACGACAACATTGCTTATGAAATCCATTTGAATTTTATACAATTCCTTCTGTTTACCGAACCGAGCAGATGTGTCTGCCGTCGTTATATTGTATATCATCACAATTATTTAACATATTACGACGTTCACCATATTACGACATTCACCATAAGGCAGGCTTAGTTCAGACATGACGCCTAAAAAATAAACTTGGAATTGAATTTTCATAACAAGGCAGTTTCAATCTCCCAATTAGCCCGTGTGCAGTAAGCCATATTCAGGGTTTGTATAAAGGTGTAAGGATACCACCCAACCTGACTGAGGCAAGGAGCGGGGATGAAGAGCGAGCGTCAGTGTGTGTGATGGAGTGTACTTGTGGTTGACAGCGGATCACTCTGTATAAGACGAGTGAGTGGACGTGTGCACACAGACGACCACGCCCACCGCCCCTGTCAATGCATCTCTTTGCCCGACTACAATATCGGAGCTACTTGTCACAACGCTATCATCGGAACACGTCGCAGATCCCAGTTGTATTGATGCCGGACAATAACACCTATATGCTGTTTAATAACCGACATAAATGCCGCCCAAAACAGTCTCAAGGGCCACAATGATGTTTCCGCAGATGAGAGAGTATATTGTACGTCACTCTTGTGCCTCCTCCACTCACACCCCTCCTCTTCGGCATCCCCCGCCCGTTACCAGCTGCCAACAAACTACAGAGTCTATGAGAGACATCTTCTCTTATCAAAATTGTCATTTGGGATGTTTTGTAAATATTTAATTCTTAACATTCCTTCCTGTTTGTGTGATTGGGGGAAATGTGAATTGCACAAACCAGCGTTTGTTCGAGTTTTATTTGTTTTCTTCATTATGATCGGCTTTAATGTTTTATAAATATTGAATCCCCCGAGTCTCCGGCTTGTTCCGCGCTAATTGGGGGCCTCCCGTCAAGACCGATCCCAACGTCCAGTATGTTGTCACATGCTTGTCCGCATCAATGTGAGTAAGTGTGAGTAAGTGTGAGGTGACAGTTGAATTGTGGTCACTGTTACCACCTACTCCTCCAGATTCTACCACAGCATCGCCACGCCGCGCGACCTGCACGTGAATAGACGTGGAGTGAAACAATTATCTTCTCACGTGGCCACACAGACAACATGTGTGTACGGACGCAGCCCGGGAGAGGCAGTATGTTCTCCAGGATAATTACCCCAACCAATCCCTCATTTCCAACCTACTCATGTCATTTCTACTATCAAAGTTAGCGTTCCATGCTGCCTTTGTACCCTTCACCAAATGAAAGATTCTTGGAGTACTAAGTAAGGACACGATATATGGATGAACAATTTCTTTATTACAGTTAGGACCGACGTTTCGGTGTGGGTTCTAACACTTTTTTTTCAAGTAAGTTAGAACCTACACCGAAACGTCGCTCCTATTTCTAATAAAGAAATTTTTCATCCACATACATTAACCTAACTGTCTGTCAACAATCAAATGCCACCCAAATAACATGTACTTCTGTAGGCGCTCCACGTGTTGCTTCCGCCATGTCTATACCAGCATATACACAAACTCTTCACATAGAGACGATAAGCATCACAGGCGGTTCAAGCAATCACTGAAAGAAGACAATTTTATTACACGCATAGCTGTTATATGCTGAGACTTAACAGATTTATTTTATACGAGATAAAAATATATATTCCTCAAAGCAACACGAGCAATGTTGATAAAAGTTAGTTAGTGTCTACTGTCTACAGTATGGCACTGTAGTAAGACATTCATCAGCAACATCAAGAGATGGACAAAATACTGGCATTATAGCAAAACATTCATCAGCAACATCAAAAGATGGGCAAAGTACAGGCACTGTAGCAAAACATTCATCAGCAACATCAAGAGATGGACAAAGTACTGGCACTGTAGTAAGACATTCATCAGCAACATCAAGAGATGGACAAAGTACATGCACTGTAGCAAAACATTCATCAGCAACATCAAGAGATGGACAAAGTACTGGCACTGTAGTAAGACATTCATCAGCAACATCAAGAGATGGGCAAAGTACTGGCACTGTAGTAAGATATTCATCAGCAACATCAAGAGATGGACAAAGTACTGGCACTGTAGAAAGACATTCATCAGCAACATCAAGAGATGGAAAAAGTACTGGCACTGTAGTAAGACATTCATCAGCAACATCAAGAGATGGACAAAATACTGGCATTATAGCAAAACATTCATCAGCAACATCAAAAGATGGGCAAAGTACAGGCACTGTAGCAAAACATACATCAGCAACATCAAGAGATGGACAAAGTACTGGCACTGTAGTAAGACATTCATCAGCAACATCAAGAGATGGACAAAGTACAGGCACTGTAGTAAGATATTCATCAGCAACATCAAGAGATGGACAAAGTACTGGCACTGTAGAAAGACATTCATCAGCAACATTAAGAGATGGACAAAGTACTGGCACTGTAGTAAGACATTCATCAGCAACATCAAGAGATGGACAAAATACTGGCATTATAGCAAAACATTCATCAGCAACATCAAAAGATGGGCAAAGTACAGGCACTGTAGCAAAACATTCATCAGCAACACCAAGAGATGGACAAAGTACTGGCACTGTAGTAAGACATTCATCAGCAACATCAAGAGATGGACAAAGTACATGCACTGTAGCAAAACATTCATCAGCAACATCAAGAGATGGACAAAGTACTGGCACTGTAGTAATCATTCATCAGCAACATCAAGAGATGGGCAAAGTACAGGCACTGTAGTAAGATATTCATCAGCAACATCAAGAGATGGACAAAGTACTGGCACTGTAGAAAGACATTCATGAGCAACATTAAGAGATGGACAAAGTACTGGCACTGTAGTAAGACATTCATCAGCAACATCAAGAGATGGACAAAATACTGGCACTATAGCAACACATTCATCAGCAACATCAAGAGATGGGCAAAGTACAGGCACTGTAGCAAAACATTCATCAGCAACATAAAGAGATGGACAAAGTACTGGCACTGTAGTAAGACATTCATCAGCAACATCAAGAGATGGACAAAGTACATGCACTGTAGTAAGACATTCATCAGCAACATCAAGAGATGGACAAAGTACTGGCACTGTAGTAAGACATTCATCAGCAACATCAAGAGATGGACAAAGTACATGCACTGTAGTAAGACATTCATCAGCAACATCAAGAGATGGACAAAGTACTGGCACTGTAGTAAGACATTCATCAGCAACATCAAGAGATGGACAAAGTACATGCACTGTAGTAAGACATTCATCAGCAACATCAAGAGATGGGCAAAGTACAGGCACTGTAGCAAAACATTCATCAGCAACATCAAGAGATGGACAAAGTACTGGCACTGTAGTTAGATATTCATCAGCAACATCAAGAGATGGACAAAGTACTGACACTGTAGAAAGACATTCATCAGCAACATCAAGAGATGGGCAAAGTACTGGCACTGTAGTAAGATATTCATCAGCAACATCAAGAGATGGACAAAGTACTGGCACTGTAGTAAGACATCCATCAGCAACATCAAGAGATGGACAAAGTACTGGCACTGTAGTAAGACATTCATCAGCAACATCAAGAGATGGACAAAGTACTGGCACTGTAGTAAGACATTCATCAGCAACATCAAGAGATGGACAAAGCATTGGCACTGTAGTAAGACATTCATCAGCAACATCAAGAGATGGACAACGTACTGGCACTATAGTAAGACATTCATCAGGAACATCAAGAGATGGACAAAGCACTGGCACTGTAGTAAGACATTCATCAGCAACATCAAGAGATGGACAAAGCATTGGCACTGTAGTAAGACATTCATCAGCAACATCAAGAGATGGACAACGTACTGGCACTATAGTAAGACATTCATCAGCAACATCAAGAGATGGACAAAGCATTGGCACTGTAGTAAGACATTCATCAGCAACATCAAGAGATGGACAAAGTACTGGCATTGAAGTAAGACATTCATCAGCAACATCAAGAGATGGGCAAAGTACTGGCACTATAGTAAGACATTCATCAGCAACATCAAGAGATGGACAAAATACTGGCACTGTAGTAAGACATACATGAGCAACATCAAGGAATGGACAAAATACTGGCACTGTAGTAAGACATTCATCAGCAACATCAAGGAATGGACAAAGCACTGACACTGTAGTAAGACATTCATCAGCAACATCAAGAGATGGGCAAAGTACAGGCACTGTAGTAAGACATACATGAGCAACATCAAGAGATGGGCAAAGTACTGGCACTGTAGTAAGACATTCATCAGCAACATTAAGGAATGGACAAAGCACTGACACTGTAGTAAGACATTCATCAGCAACATCAAGAGATGGGCAAAGTACTGGCACTGTAGTAAGACATACATGAGCAACATCAAGAGATGGACAAAGCACTGGCACTGTAGTAAGATATTCATCAGCAACATCAAGAGATTGACAAAGCACTGGCACTGTAGTAAGACATTCATCAGCAACATCAAGAGATGGACAAAGTACTGTTTGTGTAGTAAGACATTCATCAGCAACACCAAGGGATGGACAAAATACTGGCACTGTAGTAAGACATTCATCAGCAACATCAAGGGGTGGACAAAGTACTGGCACTGTAGTAAGACATTCATCAGCAACATCAAGAGATGGACAAAGCACTGGCACTGTAGTAAGACATTCATCAGCAACATCAAGGAATGGACAAAGCACTGGCACTGTAGTAAGACATTCATCAGCAACATCAAGAGATGGGCAAAGTACTGGCACTGTAGTAAGACATTCATCAGCAACATCAAGAGATGGACAAAGCACTGGCACTGTAGTAAGACATTCATCAGCAACATCAAGGAATGGACAAAGCACTGGCACTTTAGTAAGACATTCATCAGCAACATCAAGAGATTGACAAAGCATTGGCACTGTAGTAAGACATTCATCAGCAACATCAAGAGATGGACAAAGTACTGGTTGTATAGTAAGACATTCATCAGCAACATCAAGGGATGAACAAAGTACTGGTTGTTTAGTAAGACATTCATCAGCAACATCAAGGGATGGACAAAGTACTCGTTGTGTAGTAAGACATTCATCAGCAACATCAAGGGATGGACAAAGTACTCGTTGTGTAGTAAGACATTCATCAGCAACATCAAGGGATAAACAAAGTTCTAGTTGTGTAGTAAGACATTCATCAGCAACCTCAAGGGATGGACGAAGTACTCGTTGTGTAGTAAGACATTCATCAGCAACATCAAGAGATGGACAAAGTACTGGTTGTGTAGTAAGACATTCATCAGCAACACCAAGGGATGGACAAAGTACTGGCACTGTAGTAAGACATTCATCAGCAACATCAAGGAATGGACAAAGTACTGGCACTGTAGTAAGACATTCATCAGCAACATTAAGGGATGGACAAAGCACTGACACTGTAGTAAGACATTCATCAGCAACATCAAGAGATGGACAAAGTACTGGCACTGTAGTAAGACATTCATTAGCAACATCAAGGAATGGACAAAGCACTGGCACTGTAGTAAGACATTCATCAGCAACATCAAGGAATGGACAAAGCACTGGCACTGTAGTAAGACATTCATCAGCAACATCAAGAGATGGGCAAAGTACTGGGACTGTAGTAAGACATTCATCAGCAACATCAAGAGATGGACAAAGCACTGGCACTGTAGTAAGACATTCATCAGCAACATCAAGAGATGGACAAAGCACTGGCACTGTAGTAAGACATTCATCAGCAACATCAAGAGATGGACAAAGCACTGGCACTGTAGAAAGACATTCATCAGCAACATCAAGAGATGGACAAAGTACTGGTTGTGTAGTAAGACATTCATCAGCAACATCAAGGGATTGACAAAGTACTCGTCGTGTAGTAAGACATTCAACAGCAACATCAAGGGATGGACAAAGTACTCGTTGTGTAGTAAGACATTCATCAGCAACATCAAGGGATGGACAAAGTACTGGTTGTTTAGTGAGACATTCATCAGCAACATCAAGGGATGGACAAAGTTCTAGTTGTGTGGTAAGACATTCATCAGCAACATCAAGGAATGGACAAAGCACTGGCACTGTAGTAAGACATTCATCAGCAACATCAAGAGATTGACAAAGCACTGGCACTGTAGTAAGACATTCATCAGCAACATCAAGAGATGGACAAAGCACTGGCACTGTAGTAAGACATTCATCAGCAACATCAAGAGATGGACAAAGTACTGGTTGTGTAGTAAGACATTCATCAGCAACATCAAGAGATGGACAAAGCACTGGCACTGTAGTAAGACATTCATCAGCAACATCAAGAGATGGACAAAGCACTGGCACTGTAGTAAGACATTCATCAGCAACATCAAGAGATGGGCAAAGTACTGGTTGTGTAGTAAGACATTCATCAGCAACATCAGGGGATTGACAAAGTTCTAGTTGTGTAGTAAGACATTCATCAGCAACATCAAGGGATGGACAAAGTTCTAGTTGTGTAGTAAGACATTCATCAGCAACATCAAGAGATGGACAAAGCACTGGCACTGTAGTAAGACATTCATCAGCAACATCAAGAGATGGACAAAGTACATGCACTGTAGTAAGACATTCATCAGCAACATCAAGAGATTGACAAAGCACTGGCACTGTAGTAAGACATTCATCAGCAACATCAAGAGATGGACAAAGTACTGGCTCTGTAGTAAGACATTCATCAGCAACATCAAGAGATGGACAAAGCACTGGCACTGTAGTAAGACATTCATCAGCAATATCAAGAGATGGACAAAGTACTGGTTGTTTAGTGAGACATTCATCAGCAACATCAAGAGATGGACAAAGTACTGGCACTGTAGTAAGACATTCATCAGCAACATCAAGGGATTGACAAAGTACTCGTCGTGTAGTAAGACATTCAACAGCAACATCAAGGGATGGACAAAGTACTGGTTGTTTAGTAAGACATTCATCAGCAACATCAAAGGATGGACAAAGTACTGGTTGTTTAGTGAGACATTCATCAGCAACATCAAGAGATGGACAAAGTACTCGTTGTGTAGTAAGACATTCATCAGCAACATCAAGAGATGGACAAAGTACTGGTTGTTTAGTGAGACATTCATCAGCAACATCAAGGGATGGACAAAGTACTAGTTGTGTAGTAAGACATTCATCAGCAACATCAAGGAATGGACAAAGCACTGGCACTGTAGTAAGACATTCATCAGCAACATCAAGAGATTGACAAAGCACTGGCACTGTAGTAAGACATTCATCAGCAACATCAAGAGATGGACAAAGTACTGGCACTGTAGTAAGACATTCATCAGCAACATCAAGTGATGGACAAAGTACTCGTCGTGTAGTAAGACATGTTGTACAGGTACAGGTATGCGGTTAGATAAATTGTCTGCATAGATACAGGTAGATATATTGTCTGTACAGTTACAGGTAGATATATTGTCTGCACGAGTATACGGGTAGATAAACTGTCTGTACAGGTGCAGGGTAGATATATTGTCTGTACGGGTACAGGGTAGATATTTTGTCTGTACAGGTACAGGGTAGATATATTGTCTGCACGGGTAGAGGGTAGATATACTGACTGTACATGTACAAGGGAGATATACTGTCTGTACACTTATACGGGTAGATATACTGTCTGCACGGGTACAGGGTAGATATAATGTCTGTACGGCTCTGGTTGAAGAGCATCGAGCTATGCTGGTTGGAGAATGTCGATTGGTGACCACCATTCAACACGATCTAAATGTTCAAAGAATATTTTCTAATAGATGGTTAGAAGTACTTAATGTCGGTTAATTAACATTTTATATGTTATTAAATATAAACCTTTTAACCTGAACTCAAAGATTACCCGTCATCCGTGACAATTACTAAAACACCAATGACAGTTCCTCCCGTCCACCGCGGCATTCATGGTTGAAGAGCCCTCTCGCGTTGCCGACAAATAATATCTGAAGTTCATCAGAAGATCTGTCGCTGACAAACGGACAGAGTGAACTAGATAGCGCTAATTCATTTCTCCTGCAGGGGGCGCTAAAGTAGTGGCACCCCCTGGTGTCACCTGATGAGAGCAAGTGAGCCGAGGCCAAGACGGATGATGGATTAAATTGGATTTCTGAGCTTCTGAAGAGAAACTCTCTCAGCCTTAGAAGGAGTATTTTCTTGCACTTCATGCTTGTTAACTTTGTCTGCCAAGTTGTAAAAGAATCATTTTGTTGAGATCGTGCGGCAGACGTTTCCATATCAGACACCACGACGTCCTAAACACCTTGCCATTGAATGGACGACATCACAGGCGGGGCTGTTTATTTATTAGCTCAAAGTTAAATGTTTTGTAAAACAGGTTTTGTTATGAAATATGTCCCATATTACTGGTCTATTCATGTGCGTATAAACTCATGTATAATGTACGTCGGGATGCCAGACTGTGCGACAGAAGACAGGGGAGGGTTGGTCGACAGAAAGTATGTTTCTACCGATTCTGCTTCATTTAACTTTGTTTTACCGAGAAGAATGACGTTAAAACATTTGTCAAGAAAACTCCCAAACTATTAGCAAGCTTCATTTATCATAGTTAAAATGTAATCAGCGTCCCCACTGGAAATTCATGGGAATAAAAGGTTTATGATTAATTTGGGAAAACGACACTCATAACAGGCCATCAAAACTGATACAATTTGTGACATTGAATACATTATACCAACCAGGCAATTATGAAAAATTAATAAGGTCCCTTTAATATTGCTGTAAATACCAACGTCTGTCGTTTACCGCCCTGTTAGGTGGCGTGAAAGGCTGGAGTGAGTGTGATCGTTCACACTCGACATACAGTCACTTTACACTTCCTGCACAGAGCGACATGGGGAGCGGGGCTCTCACTCGGGTGGTCGGCCGGGCGCAGCAGGGGGTATCCGGCACTAGGAGCTCAGCATCCACTCACCCCCACGTGGTAACAGTCCTCACCCCCACGAGGTAACAGTCCTCACCCCCACGAGGTAACAGTCCTCACCCCCACGTGTTAACAGTCCTCACCCCCACGTGTTAACAGTCCTCACCCCCACGTGGTAACAGGCCTCACCCCCACGTGGTAACAGTCCCCACCCCACGTGTTAAGAATCAAGTTTATTTCAATAACAGCTTGTGTAAGATCATGAACTTGTAATTTCCTCCCATCCTTTTGGCTGCGTGTTCAACCGTCTACTTTCTTCATACCAAAGTGTGACACAACGAGATTCTGCTACACAACGGACGAGGAATATTGTTAACATATTGTTAGTATATTGATAGCATATTGATGGCATATTCATAGCATACTGTTAGCATATTAATAGCATATTGTTAGCATAGTGATAACATATTTGTAGCATAGTAATAGCATACTGATAGCATAGAGATAGCATATTGATAGCATGTTCTTAGCATGTTCTTAGCACATTGTTAGCACATTGTTAGCACATTGTTAGCAAATCCTACCACTGTTTGTAGCACACTATCCTGCCTCAGAAACTTTCAGAGACATTTTTAATTTATCCGCAAACCCCACCTTCCAGAAAGTAACTATTGTAAACGAAAACTTAACTATTTTATTGGTCATAATTTTGTGAATACTTTTTACAAGGACGAAGAGGTTTTCATACATTCCTAATTTTAATATTCACATATGTCTGTTAACATGGATGAAACGCCTCACTGAACAAAGGAACAAGTAACACATCTGGTTAACAAGCACACGGTGTGAAGGAACAGACCATGTATATGGTTTACAAGTACACAGTGTGTAGGAACAGATCATATATACGGTTTACAAGTACACAGTGTGTAGGAACAGATCATATATACGGTTTACAAATACACAGTGTGTAGGAACGGATCATATATACGGTTTACAAGTACACAGTATGTAGGAACAGATTATATACTGAGTCAAATTAAAAACTTCACATTTTAAAAAGTAATCCCATATATGATATACAACGGACAAATCTATCAGAGAAGGTAATTTTTAATCATTAATGTCCAAAGAAGGATTTTAATTAACGGTGGTAACCATAATTTGTTCCAAGCACCTACAGTATTCGGTAATAACATCAACAGTTTAAATCACAAGTCCCAAGCACGAGAATCTGATGGCACACAAGTTCAGTAGCGTGTATGGCCACAACTGCCACACAACGCATGGACCTTGTGATGCTTGTGAACACATGATTGGGAAGACGACGCCATTGTTGCTGCAAAATGGTGCCAAGATCTTGCAAATTCTGTGGTTGGTTCTGGAGAGTGCGCAGACTTCTGCCAAGAGCATCCCAGACGTGTTCGATGGGAGACCTTGACGGCCAGTCCATGACGTTGACTCCCGCATTCTAAAGGAAATTCCTTGTCAAAATTGCTGTGTGGGGTCTGGCATTGTCGTGTTGGGGATCAAACCGGGTCCATGTGCTGCCATAAAAGGCAGAAGTTCTGGTGCCAGTACCTGGTCGCGGTAAGCAGCAGCGTTGAGGTTGCCACGGATGACGTGAAGTGCATTGCCACAGAAAGCACCCCACACCATGACACTTCCGCCTCGAAATCTGTCAACTTCCTGTACACAACACAGGGCGTAATGTTCATGACGGCACCTCCACACCCTCGCCCTACCAACAGCAAATCGAAGATTAAATCGGGATTCATCACTGAAGAGGACTTGATTCCAATTCCTCTGAGTCCATCGTAAGTGTCGCTGTGCCCACAATTGACGTTGACGTCAGTGTAATTGAGTCAGAATCGGCCCGCAGTATGGCCGTCGTGCTTGAAGGTGAGCAGTTCTCGGCTTCGAACAGTTTGCGCACTCAGTCTACCCCTAAACAGTTCATTTCTGGTTGATGTAGCCGTCATAAAAAACCCAGATCATATATACGGTTAACAAGCACACAGGGTGATGTGGGAACAGATCATATATACGGTTAACAAGCACACAGGCTGTTGTGGGAACAGATCATATGTATGGTTAACAAGCACACAGGGTGATGTGGGAACAGATCATATCTATGGTTAACAAGCACACAGGGTGATGTGGGAACAGATCATATATACGGTTAACAAGCACACAGGCTGTTGTGGGAACAGATCATATGTATGGTTAACAAGCACACAGGGTGATGTGGGAACAGATCATATATACGGTTAACAAGCACACAGGGTGATGTGGGAACAGATCATATCTATGGTTAACAAGCACACAGGGTGATGTGGGAACAGATCATATGTATGGTTAACAAGCACACAGGGTGATGTGGGAACAGATCATATCTATGGTTAACAAGCACACAGGGTGATGTGGGAACAGATCATATATATGGTTAACAAGCACACAGGGTGATGTGGGAACAGATCATATGTATGGTTAACAAGCACACAGGGTGATGTGGGAACAGATCATATCTATGGTTAACAAGCACACAGGGTGATGTGGGAACAGATCATATCTATGGTTAACAAGCACACAGGGTGATGTGGGAACAGATCATATCTATGGTTAACAAGCACACAGGGTGATGTGGGAACAGATCATATCTATGGTTAACAAGCACACAGGGTGATGTGGGAACAGATCATATCTATGGTTAACAAGCACACAGGGTGATGTCGGAACAGATCATATGTATGGTTAACAAGCACACAGGGTGATGTGGGAACAGATCATCAACATTAGTCTGCAATACAGACACTGAAACAAACATATCCAATACAACCCGTGGAAGTCTATAATGTTTGGCGAATCTAGATAACTGCTGTATCTGAAAACAAAGGGCGTGTTTGGGTTCCTTTTTATTATATTTCACAACTATAGTTTAACAACTGTATTTATCTGTAAAATATGTTCATTCCAGAGACTAGATGTAAGTCTACATTAACATGTCCTTTACGTTTTCATTGTTTATTTGTTAGTTGGTAGTTTACACGAAGTAGCTTCAGAATTCCCAAGCAGCATTCCCCCCAAGTCTGCCTGTCAGGGTGATGGTTAAAGCCTTGTCGTGGCACTGTTAGAGCGCCGTACAAATTCACTAAGTGTTCCAATTAGTTTTCAAAAACGATTTGCAAACAATATCTCATAAATCCCCGTGGATCTTTCCCTTCCAACAATCAGCTCCATCAAAACGTCGTCGTATTGTCCTCCGTCTGAGATGTCGCTGATGAAGACGTCTCTGCTGTACATGCCGTTGTCCCTGATGATGACGAGGCTATTGTCATATAAATCACCAGACAACATCCAGCCAATTACGGCCATCAGCTCGTCCAGTCACACGCTCGTCAGTGGCTGCGAGGGATCAGAGATTACACTGCCAACCAGATTCTGATTTCACTGACAAGACATTCCCTGGCCTCTGACTCCCGTGTAAAGCCGGGTTGAGTGTAGAATGATATCACAAGCGCGGCTGCTGCTGCTGCAACATACAGCTGAGTGAAAGATGAATCGGACAATGTCATCCCTTCCGCTATCAGGATGTCGGAGTGGGGGCAGAATCCCCAATGTGGAAATCTTGTATATCCATCACAGTTTCTCACACTATGTGATTATCGTAATCTGGTCACCGACAGTCACACCGCAGTTCGAGGACGCACCCCCTCGCCGGCAACAATACGTGGGTGACGTGCGGGGTCGGCGGGGGTCAGTGACGGGGTAGTTTGCAGGAGTAAACCACTATGGAGAGTGTAATTTGTTCCGTGTTATCGTGATTTGCATCTTGATGGGATGTAGCATGTCGAAAGTCGGCTATCACCCAACACTCAGGCCTAAGGCAGAGTGTCTAACCAACACCGTCCCCACCTAACAGCCTCAGTGGGCACACTGGCCTATCACCCCGTCTGGGGCTAAATTAGAGACCTACCCCAGGTGACAACTTCCTATTCAAAGTAAAGTTATACGTTGATGAGCAAAGTGTCCTAAATAGTGATAGCAGCTGATTGGGGACCCACCCCTAAATCCACCACGTCAACCATCACACTAACACTAGCATGTCTCGTACACGGATAGTGCCATTGTTCCCCATGTTGGGGAAGTACTATTTCAGTATTAATATATCTTTCGGGTGGGCTAGGAAGTAGTCCAAGATAAAACGTAGCCGACATAGTGAATAATTCCCGCTACTAATTGAATCTCGCAAACCATTAACAAGATGACCACCCCCAAAACACCACCCAAGACTGTTTCTTGACAACTGTATAAGAATCTATACCGAAACGTTAGAATTACAGTATAATAAAAAGTTGTTATCCATAAACAATTTTTGTTTACTTTGTCATTCGTCAACTTCTAAATGCCTATCAAACAAGTGCAGATCCTAAGAACTTCACCTGCGTCGATACGAGAACTTTTAAACATGCACTCAGCACACACAGGCTGTCTGATGGAGATCCACGCGGTGCATTTGATGGTTGAATATATGCAGCTAGAAACAGACACGTGTAGGTTCAGACGGTTGGACAGGCGTAGGTTCAGATGGTTGGACAGGCGTAGGTTCAGATGGTTGGACAGGTGAAGGTACAGACGGTTGGACAGGCGTAGGTTCAGATGGTTGGACAGGCGTAGGTTCACATGGTTGGACACGTGTAGGTTCAGATGGTTGGACAGGTGTAGGTTCAGATGGTTGGACAGGTGAAGGTACAGACGGTTGGACAGGCGTAGGTTCAGATGGTTGGACAGGTGTAGGTTCACATGGTTGGACACGTGTAGGTTCAGATGGTTGGACAGGTGTAGGTTCACATGGTTGGACAGGTGTAGATTCAGATGGTTGGACAGGCGTAGGTACAGATGGTTGGACAGGTGTAGGTTCAGACGGTTGGACAGGTGTAGGTTCAGATGGTTGGACAGGCGTAGGTTCACATGGTTGGACAGGTGTAGATTCAGATGGTTGGACAGGCGTAGGTACAGATGGTTGGACAGGTGTAGGTTCAGACGGTTGGACAGGTGTAGGTTCAGACGGTTGGACAGGTGTAGGTTCAGACGGTTGGACAGGTGTAGGTTCACATGGTTGGACAGGTGTAGGTACAGACGGTTGGACAGGCGTAGGTTCAGATGGTTGGACAGGTGTAGGTTCACATGGTTGGACAGGTGTAGGTTCAGACGGTTGGACACGTGTAGGTTCACGTGGTTGGACATGTGTAGGTTCACGTGGTTGGACAGGTGTAGGTACAGACGGTTGGACACGTGTAGGTTCAGATGGTTGGACAGGTGTAGGTTCACATGGTTGGACAGGTGTAGGTTCAGACGGTTGGACACGTGTAGGTTCAGACGGTTGGACAGGTGTAGGTTCACATGGTTGGACAGGTGTAGGTTCAGACGGTTGGGGGGCGGTCGGGTAGCCTAGTGGTTAAAGCATTCGCTCGTCACGCCGAAGACCCGGGTTCGATTCCCGACATGAATACAATGTGTTAAGCCCATTTCTGGTGTCCCCCGCCGTGATATTGCAGGTATATTGCTAAAAGCGGCGTAAAACCATACTCACTCACTCACTCACTCGGACGGTTGGACATGTGTAGGTTCAGACGGTTGGACACGTGTAGGTTCAGACGGTTGGACACGTGTAGGTTCACATGGTTGGACAGGTTTAGGTACAGACGGTTGGACAGGTGTAGGTTCACATGGTTGGACACGTGTAGGTTCAGACGGTTGGACAGGTGTAGGTTCACATGGTTGGACAAATGATTACATTGCATCTGAACATTTTTCCTTCTCTGTTCGACCGTGTGATACAAGACGGAAGCTGCTCGTCTCGCTTGGTGGGCATATATTTTAACGGAAAACCACGCGGAACCAATACGCGAGACGCTGCAAACTACCTGTGGTTAGACTAAACCTCTGTGAAGAACTGCACTGATAACTGCACTGACAAAGTATCAGCACGGTGTACAGATAAAAGTAAAAAAATGCAGCAAAGAGGGTTTGGGTGATCCTGGCACAGTCAGGCTGGTTAGGCTCATCATCAGCTCAGGGCCCTTGCCCCCTCTTGCCCCCAGACAGCGTATGGGACAGCGCTGACAAGTCAAACCCAGCCAGAACTTTTCGGAGAATGTGAAGACTCCCCAACACTGCAGCCTTCTGCATAACCCAGATGGTCAGAAGGGCTGTATCCTGGCAGCAAACCCGGGTACTCTCTCAATGTCAGTCAACAGATTGGGAGGTACCAAACCTAAGGCACCGAGAACAATGGGGAGTCGGACAACTTGGTACTTGGGATGCAAGCGTGACATTTCGAAAGCGAGGTCCGCATATTTGCCATGTTTTTCCTCAATCTTGTCCATCACATTAAGGTCAAAGGGGACAAAGAATTCAATGATATAAATGATTTCATTGGATTTATCAAAAAGGACAAGATCAGGTTTGTTGGCCTGGATACGTCTGAGGCTGTAAATGAGCCTATTCCCCAAAAAATTGTATTTATCATTTTCCATGACGCCCTTTACATATTCCGGATCGTACCAAGGATAGACCTCTGTGTCAAAACGGTAACGGTGACGGTAATAAAATGATCGAGCTACACCATCATGTCGTTTAAGATACTGTGTTTGTGCCAAAGCTGGGCATCCACTAACAATGTGTTGGACAGTCTCATTAAATTCATTACATAATCTTCATTTCACATTACATTTTGATGCACATTGATGGTTTCGAGTGGGAAGTGACTGGTCCTGAACAGCAAACAGAAGGCATTCTGTTTCACTTTTCAAGCCAGACGACTTCATCCAAGCGAAGGACTCTGCAGGATTGCTGATCCTCTCCACACACTGCACATAAACTCGATGCAGTGGTCGTTCAGATAGCCTCTCCTTTAAACACTTAGTCTGGGCCGACTTGATATGGCACTTCGCTTGGTTGACACTCATTTCTGTACCGCCCAGCAGTACAGAACAATCAACAACATCAACACCGACATTGAGATTATGTCCCACATTCTTGGCTCGTTTAAGAAAACTGTGGAATGCCTTGTTTTCATGAGTCATGAGTATTGACATGCTTCACAAGAGGATTACCAGACAAGAAAATGTGTGCTTAAGTGCACAAAACAATTCTATCATGAAGAGCCCCAACGTTAATCAAACCACGTCCTCCCATAATGATTGGTAAATATAAGCGATTGAGGGAAGAGCGAGGGTGGTGGGATCTATTGTCTGACATGATTCTTATTCTTATTCTTATTCTTATTTTCATCATCATCATCATCATCATCATCATTGGAAGGATGAGGTGTGCACAGATGCCCTCCCATCCTCGGAAAGCTCCGGCAGGACATCCTGTCATCAACCATCTCGGGTATGTGTTGTCATTTACCTGTCAACGTTATCGGCTACGTGTTTGTTAGATTGTTTGAGGACAATTTAGACTTTCTCACCCGTACAGGTATTATAGTGACAGAGGTATAAAGACAGACCCCTGTTTGCGAGACACCCTGCTCTGTACTATCTGGACGGAGATCTAACCCTGGAGCTTGTTGCTCCGATTGGTTGCAGCTGACATCCTCTAAACACCCTGTCGTGCCGTCGTCGCCGTGGATGGGGACGTGATGGATGTGGATGAGGTTCAGGAAGAGGCAGATTGGAGAGATGAGTGGTTGGATGGGGTAGAGAAGAGGGGTGACAGTCAAGGTAAAGACGATACTTTCACATTTGGCCAAGTGTGTAATGGGGCACTAACTCCGCGCAGTGTCGCTACTGTCTGTGAAATCTGACCCTCCCTGGAGCCTGCAGTTAGATTAAAAGTCAGCCAGACAATGGTGCGAGGAGCTGTGAATGAATCTGTGTGTGTATCACAGTGTATCTACCACTCATTACAGCTCGGCGGGGGTTCGGCGGTGTACGGTAGCTCAGCAGGGCTACAATTACATCTCACTCTTTCACGGATTTGTATTTAATAGCTTATCACGTCACCTTGTGGAGATAATGGTGGCGATGTTTGTGAGAGTGCGCCTCCTGCCGGTGTCCCTCAGTGACGTGACAGCCATGTCAAGAGAAGCCTCTTACAAAACAGCATCGGCCATGAACGACTCCGAGGATGTTTCCCATTATTGTCGGCGATTAACACCATCTTGTTGACACAGCTAATTGTTGCACACCTCGAGAAGCGGTGTCACGTGACCCCGAGATATATAAGCAGTTCAAGGAGCCCCTTAACGCTTCTACTGGACACGGGCAGCGGTACAGGTTGTAAACCAGAGGCAAATTTGTGACGGGATGAAGCGAGAGAGCATCACACACCCCTCAACCTGGGGGGTTGCCTTTTACAGATCACATGATAAGCAATATTGACATGAGGCAATCCTTATAATTCTGTATGCTCTTATTAAGTGAAATACTTCCCACCCGCCGGAAAGAAACGTGTATCAGGAATGTGTTTAACCTCAATAAAAGATTGACGCTGAAATTAATCCAACTATCTCATTAGGTAAGAATGCGATTAAATCAGGATGTTATAGTTCCCAACCTTGAGACGTTATAGACACATGCGTCAATGTACTGGCATGTACTCGCTAGGGCTGTGGTAGACTCATCCAGGCCAGATTGTTAGACTTATACTTGTATGGGCTAATCTTGCTAACATGGCCCTAATAATGCCTTATCCTCGCCCCTGTGTCCCCTCATCCGGTAAAGTGTTTGACATTCCAGCTCTCGCCAACCCACTGTCCTCCTCGACACTTAATGTTATCATACCTCCGCCCGGACCATTAACCGCGGTGTATGCCATCTTGTGCTCGTTTTGAAATTGTTAAATAAATCTTCTTATCATTAAGACCACCTAGGTACGAGCCACTCTATGCTCTTGCAACCAGTTTCACCTAATAATACTTTTTGAAGCACGTGAATGAGTGGTTTTAATCTTTTCATGTCTTTACTATGCGGCCCACAAACACGTACATATGGACACCAAGCGACAGTGATTTATTCCATAGATGATTGCATTTTAATCTCCCGCGGTCAAAAAGCGCTCTGACTAATACAAGTCATTGTTTGCTACAAAAATAAAGTAAAGAGTTTTAGAAGCTTTAATGGGTGTTCCTCTTCACGACTTCGGCACGGCTGACAGAGCAGACAATAGCAAGCCTTCGTTTACTGTAGCAACGTTACCCAATCAGCGCACACAAGTCGAGCTAAACTTCTCCATTTCTTACGAGCGGCATTGTTGCGTCTCCGCGGGGAGGAGAGAATCCTTTGACGACACTGATTGAACTTACATGAACATTGCGAGGAAACTTATGCCTGGAGAATGTACGTGTTTAGCTACCCTCTACATAGGAGCACATAAAACGCACCCCCTGCTGGGCCGGGAGCTGAGGGTAGCCATGAGGCAAGGGCCCGACCCACGGAGACGGGTAACACGAACATACAGGCTTTGTCCACCACCCCGGGAATCCGACGCTGCGCCGGAATATCGCTGCTTGAGAAAATCGACTATCAAGTATCGGGTACTTAGAGCTCCGTACAGGGATGTGTATGCTCCTTCGTGCTGCTTCAACGTAGACATCCCAACAAAAGCAACCCTCAAGTAAATGCCAGAAATAATCGCCTGCGTCCATCTTGTGAACATACTGGCACATTGACGGATAAAGAGGTGTAGGACTACACCATGTCAAGAGGGGGCCTTGCTGTAGGAAAATGCTGGGAAAATAGGCTCTTTCAAACTTCAATTTCCGCTCATTGTGGTCCTAAGGCGATCACCGCTGTAGTTTAACACCCTGAAAAGACTTATCTTTCATAGCTAGTTTATCCTCGTCGATGTCTCCGGCTGTGAAAAATACAATCAGAGTGCGTATGAACAGGAGCGATCAGCGATAGTTGCCGGCCGGGGCATCTGACGCTACTCTTGGCGGGATCCGGCACATGAAATGGTGTGCTTCCTTCACGTGAATACTTCGAATACACCTCAGGACAATCCTGTATAGGAGTCTTGTCCACTGTAGATGTTACTAGACACCCCAGGACAATCCTTTATTGGAGTATTTCCACTGTAGATGTTACTAGACACCCCAGGACAATCATGTATAGGAGTATTTCCACTGTAGATGTTACTAGACACCCCAGGACACTCTTCCTGAATTGGAGTCTTGTCCTCTGTAGATGTTACTAGACACCCCAGGAGACTCCTGTGTTGGAGTCTTGTCCACTGTAGATGTTACTAGACGCCCCAGGACAATCCTGTGTTGGAGTCTTGTCCACTGTAGATGTTACTAGACACCCCAGGACAATCCTGTGTCGGAGTCTTGTCCACTGTAGATGTTACTAGACACCCCAGGACAATCCTTTATTGGAGTATTTCCACTGTAGATGTTACTAGACACCCCAGGACACTCTTCCTGTTTTGGAGTCTTGTCCTCTGTAGATGTTACTAGACACCCCAGGACACTCTTCCTGTTTTGGAGTCTTGTCCACTGTAGATGTTACTAGACACCCCAGGACAATCCTGAATTGGAGTCTTGTATACTGTAGATGTTACTAGACACCCCAGGACAATCCTTTATTGGAGTATTTCCACTGTAGATGTTACTAGACACCCCAGGACAATCATGTATAGGAGTATTTCCACTGTAGATGTTACTAGACACCCCAGGACACTCCTGAATTGGAGTCTTGTATACTGTAGATGTTACTAGACACCCCAGGACAGTCCTGAATTGGAGTCTTGTATACTGTAGATGTTACTAGACACCCCAGGACAATCCTGAATTGGAGTCTTGTCCACTGTAGATGTTACTAGACACCCCAGGACACTCCTGTGTTGGAGTCTTGTCCACTGTAGATGTTACTAGACGCCCCAGGACAATCCTGTGTTGGAGTCTTGTCCACTGTAGATGTTACTAGACACCCCAGGACAATCCTGTGTCGGAGTCTTGTCCACTGTAGATGTTACTAGACACCCCAGGACAATCCTTTATTGGAGTATTTCCACTGTAGATGTTACTAGACACCCCAGGACACTCTTCCTGTTTTGGAGTCTTGTCCTCTGTAGATGTTACTAGACACCCCAGGACACTCTTCCTGTTTTGGAGTCTTGTCCACTGTAGATGTTACTAGACACCCCAGGACAATCCTGAATTGGAGTCTTGTATACTGTAGATGTTACTAGACACCCCAGGACAATCCTTTATTGGAGTATTTCCACTGTAGATGTTACTAGACACCCCAGGACAATCATGTATAGGAGTATTTCCACTGTAGATGTTACTAGACACCCCAGGACACTCCTGAATTGGAGTCTTGTATACTGTAGATGTTACTAGACACCCCAGGACAGTCCTGAATTGGAGTCTTGTATACTGTAGATGTTACTAGACACCCCAGGACAGTCCTGAATTGGAGTCTTGTATACTGTAGATGTTACTAGACACCCCAGGACAATCCTGAATTGGAGTCTTGTATACTGTAGATGTTACTAGACACCCCAGGACAATCCTGAATTGGAGTCTTGTATACTGTAGATGTTACTAGACACCCCAGGACAATCCTGAATTGGAGTCTTGTCCACTGTAGATGTTACTAGACACCCCAGGACACTCCTGAATTGGAGTCTTGTATACTGTAGATGTTACTAGACACCCCAGGACAGTCCTGAATTGGAGTCTTGTATACTGTAGATGTTACTAGACACCCCAGGACAATCCTGAATTGGAGTCTTGTCCACTGTAGATGTTACTAGACACCCCAGGACACTCCTGTGTTGGAGTCTTGTCCACTGTAGATGTTACTAGACGCCCCAGGACAATCCTGTGTTGGAGTCTTGTCCACTGTAGATGTTACTAGACACCCCAGGACAATCCTGTGTCGGAGTCTTGTCCACTGTAGATGTTACTAGACACCCCAGGACAATCCTTTATTGGAGTATTTCCACTGTAGATGTTACTAGACACCCCAGGACACTCTTCCTGTTTTGGAGTCTTGTCCTCTGTAGATGTTACTAGACACCCCAGGACACTCTTCCTGTTTTGGAGTCTTGTCCACTGTAGATGTTACTAGACACCCCAGGACAATCCTGAATTGGAGTCTTGTATACTGTAGATGTTACTAGACACCCCAGGACAATCCTTTATTGGAGTATTTCCACTGTAGATGTTACTAGACACCCCAGGACAATCATGTATAGGAGTATTTCCACTGTAGATGTTACTAGACACCCCAGGACACTCCTGAATTGGAGTCTTGTATACTGTAGATGTTACTAGACACCCCAGGACAGTCCTGAATTGGAGTCTTGTATACTGTAGATGTTACTAGACACCCCAGGACAGTCCTGAATTGGAGTCTTGTATACTGTAGATGTTACTAGACACCCCAGGACAATCCTGAATTGGAGTCTTGTATACTGTAGATGTTACTAGACACCCCAGGACAATCCTGAATTGGAGTCTTGTATACTGTAGATGTTACTAGACACCCCAGGACAATCCTGAATTGGAGTCTTGTCCACTGTAGATGTTACTAGACACCCCAGGACACTCCTGAATTGGAGTCTTGTATACTGTAGATGTTACTAGACACCCCAGGACAATCCTGAATTGGAGTCTTGTATACTGTAGATGTTACTAGACACCCCAGGACAATCCTGAATTGGAGTCTTGTCCACTGTAGATGTTACTAGACACCCCAGGACACTCCTGAATTGGAGTCTTGTATACTGTAGATGTTACTAGACACCCCAGGACAATCCTGAATTGGAGTCTTGTATACTGTAGATGTTACTAGACACCCCAGGAGACTCCTGTATTGGAGTCTTGTCCACTGTAGACGTTACTAGACACCCCAGGAGACCACTGTATTGGAGTCTTGTCCTCTGTAGATGTTACTAGACACCCCGGGACAATCCTGTATTGGACCTTTTTCCTCTCTCCGATGTTTTAAAGATTGGCTAGGTATATTTGAGCAGTCCCTGTAAGATGCTTCTACACATGTCTTACGTGTATGTATTCCCTCCTCCTGACACAAGGCAGTACATTGCCCTGTCTGGATGTGATAATTCAATATCTTTAACTGTAAATATGCGGGGGAAATATGTTAATGATGTGACCTAACAGGATCTATTTTCAAAAAGCTCGATACATTAATACTGTTGGTTAACGTACCTTAGGCGATTTATAGTGGTTTCCCGATGTGTGAACGCTTATGTACACAATCGTTGATAAGGATCATTGTCTCTTTTAAACGAATTGGGCGCATCATTCCTGCCCTGTGTTCATTTGCGGCTTCTGAGATTAAGTTAACTTTAGAAAATACAATTCCAGCTGAAACTTCGAGAATTTTCAAAATGACAAAGGATAAACAAATTATTGCCCTCGTTTCCGGCATCTCAAACGATTTTCCCAAGATGAAGGAGGTGTTGTTGTGGAGTTAATCCGGTCCTATCTCGATGGAACACAGCAGACTGTCATCACAGGACATGAAGACTCGAAGCCAACTGATCCCGATCGGTGGTGTCCAACAAGGCTCTGTATTAGGCCCGGTACTGTTTGCTGTATATACAAACGTTCTCAGAATTATGACAGAACAACGTTATTTCGACCGCCAGCTTTATGCTTATGACACACGGTTGACCAATGGACAATCGCAGATTCCATTTGAAGGAACTGCAGAGGATCCCTGGTGTACAGTGACTCCCTCCCAAATATGCAGGCACAGGTCAACATTCCGTGTAGGTCAATCTGTATCATCGTCTACGTACTGGGCAGGTCCGTCATAACACCACTGCTAGTGAAACAAAGACCCTGGTTCAGTCATTGACACTTTGTAGACATGAAAACAGTCTTCTCTGGGACTTGTCCTTGTCTAAATCGTCCCTACAGAAACGTCAAAAGAAGCACAACACTGCAGCTAGCATTGTGACCTGAACATCGAAGTACTCCCACATCAATCAAATGTTGAAGGAACTGCACGGGCTTCCTGATGAGTCCAGGATCGACAGACTAGTTCTTTGTCTCACATAAAAAGTCCACCAAGCCGAGCACCAGCATGTATCATGTATCATGTATCAAACCACACAAGCCTTGTCTGTAGAAGAATCTGATAATCATATCAGACTTCCTTAAACTTTGCAAATCAAAACTCAAAACATCTTTTCTGTGAAGCATATGGCAGATACGAAGGTGGAGAAACTCTCCTGGGCACCGTGCCACTTTACTATTGTTGTCTATATGAATTGATCTATTGTTTAACCGAAGCACTTTGAGCGCTACCTAGTCGAACCCACCCAGAACGTTTCGGAGAATGTGAAGGCTCCCCAACACTGCAGCCTCCTGCATTACCCAGAGTGTCAGAAGGGATGTATTCATGAAGGCTGTATACGGGCCTATTCCAAAGAAGTTTATATTTATCATTTTCCATGAGGCTCTCGACATATTCTGGGTCGTACCATGGGCCGTCATTAATGGCCTTGGTCTGTTATTTTACGTGAATAATGTACAAATCAATCACCAGTGACTCATAATCACTTCTCTCCAAATACGCTGGGAAAATAGGTTTGAAAAATGTTTTATACCCAAGGGAAGTAATTGAGGATTACATTGAAGACTTGGCAGCTCATGCTTGAAGATATGACTAAGGATTGCCATAGATCCATTGTTCCTTCATCTGCAGGAGTAGGTCGGCAGTAGACGGCGAAACATGTCAACCTTCATCAAGAGTTGATCGACAACATAATATACAACTGATGTGAGAGACAACATATATAGCTGATGTGAGAGACAACATATATAGCTGATGTGAGAGACAACATATACAGCTGATGTGAGAGACAACATATACAGTTGATGTGAGAGACAACATATACAGCTGATGTGAGAGACAACATATACAGCTGATTTGAGAGACAACATATATAGCTGATGTGAGAGACAACATATATAGCTGATGTGAGAGACAACATATACAGCTGATGTGAGAGACAACGTATATAGCTGATGTGAGAGACAACATATACAGCTGATGTGAGAGACAACATATACAGCTGATGTGAGAGACAACATATACAGCTGATGTGAGAGACAACATATATAGCTGATGTGAGAGACAACATATACAGCTGATGTGAGAGACAACATATACAGCTGATGTGACAGACAACATATATAGCTGATGTGAGAGACAACATATATAGCTGATGTGAGAGACAACATATACAGCTGATGTGAGAGACAACATATATAGCTGATGTGAGAGACAACATATACAGCTGATGTGAGAGACAACATATATAGCTGATTTGAGAGACAACATATACAGCTGATGTGAGAGACAACATATACAGCTGATGTGAGAGACAACATATATAGCTGATTTGAGAGACAACATAATATATAGCTGATGTGAGAGACAACATACATAGCTGATGTGAGAGACAATATATACAGCTGATGTGAGAGACAACATATACAGCTGATGTGAGAGACAACATATATAGCTTATGTGAGAGACAATATAAATAGCTGATGTTGGGGTATGGGTGGTTGTGTTGGGTGGGGTATGAGTGAGTGGTGTGGTGTATGGTGTGTGTGTTGGGTGAGGTATGGGTGGAGAAGTAGGGTCTATAAGTAGCTTGGGGATATGGGTAGGGGTGTTGGGTGGGGTATGGTTGGTTGTGTGGGGTGGGGTATGGTGGATGTGGGGGGTGGGATATGGTGGATGTGGGGGGTGGGGTATGGTGGATGTGGGGGGTGAGGTATTGGTGGATGTGGGGGGGTGGGGTATGGTGGATGTGGGGGGTGAGGTATTGGTGGAGAAGTAGGGTCTATAAGTAGCTTAGGGATATGGGTCGGTGTGTGGGGTGGGGTATGGGTGGTTGTGTGGGGTGGGATATGGGTGGTTGTGTGGGGTGGGGTATGGTGAATGTGGGGGGTGAGGTATTGGTGGAGAAGTAGGGTCTATAAGTAGCTTAGGGATATGGGTCGGTGTGTGGGGTGGGGTATGGGTGGGTGTGTGGGGTGGGGTATGGGTGGAGAAGTAGGGTCCAATAGTATGTTGGGGTATGGGTGGGTGTGTGGGGTATGGGTGGAGAATTAGGGTCTAATAGTATGTTGGGGTATGGGTGGGTGTGTGGGGTGGGGTATGGTGGATGTGGGGGGTGAGGTATTGGTGGAGAAGTAGGGTCTATAAGTAGCTTAGGGATATGGGTCGGTGTGTGGGGTGGGGTATGGGTGGGTGTGTGGGCTGGGGTATGGGTGGAGAAGTAGGGTCCAATAGTATGTTGGGGTATGGGTGGGTGTGTGGGGTATGGGTGGAGAATTAGGGTCTAATAGTATGTTGGGGTATGGGTGGGTGTGTGGGGTGGAGTATGGGTGGAGAAGTAGGGTCTAATAGTATGTTGGGGTATGGGTGGGTGTGTGGGGTGGGGTATGGTGGATGTTTGGGATGGGGTATGGGTGGAGAAGTAGGGTCTATAAGTAGGTTGGGGTATGGATGGGTGTGTTGGGTGGGGTAATTGTGGGATATCGGTGGGTGGGTGGTTGGGGTGGGTTATGGGTGGGAAGTAGGGTCTATAAGTAGCTTGGGGATATGGGTGGGTGTGTGGGGTGGGCTATGGCTGGATGCGGTGGGATATGGGTGGTTGTGTCGGGTGAGGTATGGGTGGAGATGTGAGGGTTAAATCTCTGTATTAACAATCCAGGTTACCTGTCCTATATTTGACGTCCACATATCATCGGAACTATTGGCGATTGTATCTTTATGTGACAACAATTAACAAGGTTCTTTTCGGACTATATAATATCGTATGACGAGTGGTTGTCCAAATAATTACATTATTATTGGAATATTTCGCCCCGTGTTGTGTCCATGCCTTTAAACCTTCTTTCGAAAACACACAAAATCTTTAATCGCTTCTTTGGCAGTGTAAAATTATTTGAAAATATTTGACAAAAAACTGCTTGTTTAGACCGCTGTGAGGTACATTGCGCCGTGCAACCAGTCCTCTCCACCAGGCTGCGGCTCTGTGATGCGGGTGCGCAATTCTACATGGCACTTGAAGTGTTAAATGCTTCTCTCCTTCACCGCTTTCGCTCAATAGAAACAACAACATTTGTGGTAGGTGATGTTAAGCGTGGCCACACAGTAGCGGATTGTAGCCGCAGACAGCGCCACTGCCCACGGGGAACAGGTGTAAAAAGACTTCTTTACTTTCTAAATACCAGAATGAAACGTGTGTAAAGACGGTGCTTAAACGCCGCCATAAAGCAACAGTATCTAGTGTCGGAGGCATAATGGCGGATATTAACTCGGGGGTGCCACTCTGTATTAATATTTCTATTTCTTACACTAAACATAACAGCCTCGGGGGATACAGGTGATAGAAACCAACTGGGGCTCTCATAAATCGGAATCTCATTTCTTAGAATGTTGTGTTTCTGAAGTTTATTAATCGTCCTAACCGATGGAAACTCGTCCATCCCTCCACCCATGACGTGAAGCATAGTGCGCCATCCACCCCCTCCACCCTGAGCCCTGTACCTACTTACTTAGGCTAATTGCTTGTGACAGTCAGGGTGTCTTGTTATACCGTCCCTTCAAAACTGACAAGAATTACAATGTGTCAAATAACACATGGTGCTTCGTAACTCACAATGAAGCCTTGTTTGATGTGTCCTTTTCAATGCTAGATTAACATAGATACACACTGCTCCTCTGTAAATACACAGACACTTTCTTGTTAACAACTTGGGTTTCTCCAAGTGGACACACGTGTATTGAATTGCGTCTTTGAATTTTCAGATAAAGAGACATATGTACCAATATGCATGCTGCAAGACTATTCCCATTGCAATATGTGTTATGTGGAGTTAGTGAAGACTGTGACACCGGCACCAATAAGGCGATGTCATGAACAACACCAGCAGCATGCCGTGTGACACCGGCACCAATAAGGCGACGTCATGAACAACACCAGCAGCATGCGCTGTGACACCGGCACCAATAAGGCGACGTCATGAACAACACCAGCAGCATGCCGTGTTACACCGGCACCAATAAGGCGACGCCATGATAAACACCAGCAGCAACATGCCGTGAGACACTGAACAAATAAGGCGACGTCATGATCAACACAAGCAGCAACCAATAGGGCGACGTCAGGAACAACATAAGCAGCAATCAATAAGGAGGCGTCAGGAACAACACAAGCAGCAACCAATATGGCGGTGTCATGAACAACACAAACAAACCAATAAGGCGGTGTCATGAACAACACAAGCAGCAACCAATAAGGCGGCGTCGTGAACAACACACGCAGCAACCAATAAAGCGGTGTCATGAACAACACAAACAAACCAATAAGGCGGCGTCAGGAACAACACAAGCAGCAACCAATAAGGCGGTGTCATGAACAACACAAACAAACCAATAAGGCGGTGTCAGGAACAACACAAGCAGCAACCAATAAGGCGGTGTCGGGAACAACACAAGCAGCAACCAATAAAGCGGTGTCATGAACAACACAAACAAACCAATAAGGCGGCGTCAGGAACAACACAAGCAGCAACCAATAAGGCGGTGTCATGAACAACACAAACAAACCAATAAGGCAGTGTCAGGAACAACACAAACAAACCAATAAGGCGGTGTCATGAACAACACAAACAAACCAATAAGGCGGCGTCATGAACAACACAAGCAGCAACCAATAAGGCGGTGTCAGGAACAACACAAACAAACCAATAAGGCGGTGTCAGGAACAACACAAGCAGCAACCAATAAGGCGGTGTCGGGAACAACACAAGCAGCAACCAATAAAGCGGTGTCATGAACAACACAAACAAACCAATAAGGCGGTGTCAGGAACAACACAAGCAGCAACCAATAAGGCGTTGTCATGAACAACACAAACAAACCAATAAGGCGGTGTCATGAACAACACAAGCAGCAACCAGTAAGGCGGTGTCATGAACAACACAAACAAACCAATAAGGCGGTGTCAGGAACAACACAAGCAGCAACCAATAAAGCGGTGTCATGAACAACACAAACAAACCAATAAGGCGGTGTCAGGAACAACACACGCAGCAACCAATAAGGCGTTGTCATGAACAACACAAGCAGCAACCAATAAGGCGGTGTTATGAACAACACAAACTAACCAATTAGGCGGTGTCATGAACAACACAAGCAGCAACCAATAAGGCGGTGTCAGGAACAACACAAGCAGCAACCAATTAGGCGGCGTGAGGAACAACAGAAGCAGCAACCAATGAGGCGGCGCCAGTAACAACACAAGCAGCAACTAATTAGGCAGTGTCAGGAACAACACCAGCAGCAACCAATAAGGCGGCGTGAGGAACAACACAAGCAGCAACCACTTAGGCGGCGTGAGGAACAACAGAAGCAGCAACCAATGAGGCGGCGTCAGGAACAACAGAAGCAGCAACCAATAAGGCGGCGTCAGGAACAACACAAGAAGCAACCAAAAAGGCGGTGTCATGAACAACACAAACTAACCAATAAGGCGGCGCCAGTAACAACACAAGCAGCAACGAATTAGGCAGTGTCAGGAACAACACCAGCAGCAACCAATAAGACGGCGTCAGGAACAACACAAACTAACCAATAAGGCGGCGCCAGTAACAACACAAGCAGCATCGAATTAGGCAGTGTCAGGAACAACACCAGCAGCAACCAATAAGACGGCGTCAGGAACAACACAAGCAGCAATCAATAAGGCGGTGTCAGGAACAACACAAGCAGCAACCAATTAGGCGGTGTCAGGAACAACACCAGCAGCAACAAATAAGGCGGCGTCAGGAACAACACAAACAAACCAATAAGGCGACGTCAGGAACAACACAAGCAGCAACCAATAAGGCGGCGTCAGGAACAACACAAACAAACCAATAAGGCAGCGTCAGAAACAACACAAACAAACCAATAAGGCGGCGTCAGGAACAACAGAAGCAGCAACCAATAAGGCGGTGTCAGGAACAACACAAACAAACCAATAAGGCGGTGTCAGGAACAACACAAGCAGCAACCAATAAGGCGGCGTCAGGAACAACACAAACAAACCAATAAGGCAGCGTCAGAAACAACACAAACAAACCAATAAGGCGGCGTCAGGAACAACAGAAGCAGCAACCAATAAGGCGGCGTCAGGAACAACACAAACAAACCAATAAGGCGGCGTCAGGAACAACACAAGCTAACCAATAAGGCGGCGTCATGAACAACACAAGAAGCAACATGTCGTCCCGCCACTAGTACAAGGCTGCTTGATGAAGATGACGACCAGAGTGTCATGCCGGGCCTGGATGTAGGACTAATCGGTATGGCTATATTTCATATCTCTCCACCAAACAAACACGGAGGCTGTCAACATAGTTCATACATTTCTGTCGAGGAATAAACATGGTGTATCGGGGGGTGTAATTTACCGATGTGAGAGGGTAACAGAATCCGGGTGTGAGCGGCCCTGGGGAGGGAGGGTGTGTCAGGTTCCCTCGATGTAGCAATGATCTCGTCAACTGGTTGCTACAAGGGACATGGAGTCTCATACACACAACACTGCCCAGCTCAACCGTCGAGCCGGGATCCCATGTACATTGTGCATAGCAAAACTGTGATAAGCCCTTAACGGCCGACAATTTATTGAAAGTGTCATAAAGGTCTTTGAACTATTTGTTCTGGAACACATTCCCAACACTGATACAAAAGAGGTGGATTACGGTAGATGAGCGGGCGGCCGGCCACATCTGGACATCGGGTGGACACCCGAGCACATAATACGCTTATACCTGGACCCAGAAGTCAGACAGGTGCGACCTCACCTCACAACTGTCATTAAGCTTCTTGTTCCAATATTCTGTGTGAACGCCGCCGAGTTTCAAGATCCTAAAATAGCTGCATCTGTTAGGATAGATATTGTCTAAAGAAACATACGAGAGAGAACCTTTAGGGAAGTCAACTTCTCTCTACATATGTCTCGCTGGTCACCCGGCCTAGAAGGAAGCTGTGAGTTGGAGGAGGGGTGTGGTGGTGAGGGAGGGGGAAGGGAAGGGGGAAGGGGGGTGGGTAGGTGGGTGGGTGGGGGGAAGGGGGGTGGGTGGGGGTTGGGGTGTATTAACGTTCATTACCGCCAATAATTTTCGTAATTGACGTTTTACAAATGCATTAAGTTGTTTAATGCCGACGGAGGACCCTTGTTTGTGTCTTGACCGGTTGCTCATGTGCCAGAAACAGAAACAAATATAATGTTAAACTGTCTCATGAGGCTTTCTAAAGTTGTTCACTTCCACTCGAACCAAAGTCCCGGATGTCAGTAGCTCCTGCAGCGTGTAGGGTTAAGATGCTGTTGTGTGAGGGCGCCATGTGACTTAGTGACTGTAGCAGAACGACTGTAGCTAGAAGTGCTTCCTGTCACCCGTTCCTGGCATCAGACGTAGAAAACATCGTGACAGGGACAACTTATATCTAACTAACTACTCAAGCCATGTTTCATGTAGAACACTTCTACGTTCCTTAGGTTGAGCCATTCTTATTTATTCGCTTTATACTTGCGTAATTACAGTGAACTATCTTCAGTTTAGATATTCCAATCTTTTCGCTTTATACCTGCGTAATAATAGTGAACTATCAATTTATTCGCTTTATACTTGCTTTATTTTAGTAGACAACTATCTTCAGTTTAGATATTCCAATTTATTCGCTTTATACTTGCTTTATTTTAGTAAACAACTATCTTCAGTTTAGATATTCCAATTTATTCGCTTTATACTTGCTTTATTTTAGTAAAAAACTATCTTCAGTTTAGATATTCCATTTTTCGCTTTATACTTGCTATTTTATAGTGAATCTTCTTCAGTATAGATATTCCAATTTATTCGCATTATACTTGCTTTATTTCAGTAAACAACTATCTTCAGTTTAGATATTCCAAAATATTCGCTTTATACTTGCTATATTATAGTGGATCATCTTCAATTATGATATTCCAATTTATTCGCTTTATACTTGTTTTATTTTAGTAAACAACTATCTTCAGTTTAGATGTTCAAATTTATTCGCTTTATACTTGTTTTATTTTGGTAAACAACTATCTTCAGTATAGATATTCAAATTTATTCGCTTTATACTTGCTTTATTTTAGTAAACAACTATCTTCAGTATAGATATTCCAATTTATTCGCTTTATACTTGCTGTATTTCAGTAAACGACTATCTTCAGTTTAGATATTCCAATCTTTTCGCTTTATACTTGCGTAATTATAGTGAAGTATCTTCAGTTTAGATATTCCAATTTATTCGCTTTATACTTGCTTTATTTCAGTAAACAACTATCTTCAGTTTAGATATTCCAATTTATTCGCTTTATACCTGTTTTATTTTGGTAAACAACTATCTTCAGTTTAGATATTCCAATTTATTCGCTTTATACTTGCTATATTGTAGTGAATCATATTCAATTTAGCTATTCCAATTTATTCGCTTATACTTGTTTTATTTTGGTAAACAGCTATCTTCAGTTTAGATATTCCAATTTATTCGCTTTATAACTGTTTTATTTTAGTAAACAACTATCTTCAGTTTAGCTATTCCATTTTATTCGCTTTATACTTGCTATATTATAGTGAATCATATTCAATTTAGATATTCCAATTTATTCGCTTTATACTTGTTTTATTTTAGTGAACAACTATCTTCAGTTTAGATATTCCAATTTATTCGCTTTATACCTGTTTTATTTTAGTGAACAACTATCTTCAGTTTAGATATTCCAATTTATTCGCTTTATACTTGTTTTATTTTAGTAAACAGCTATCTTCAATTTAGACATTCCAATTTATTCGCTTTATACTTGTTTTATTTTAGTGAACTATCTTCAGTTTAGATATTCCAATCTTTTCGCGTTATACTTGTTTTATTTTAGTGAACTATCTTCAGTTTAGATATTCCAATTCATTCGCTTTATACTTGTTTTATTTTAGTGAACTATCTTCAGTTTAGATATTCCAATCTTTTCGCTTTATACTTGCTTTATTTAAGTGAATTGTCTTTGGTTGAATTATTACAGATAATTTTCTTTAGTTCAACCCGGACTGAATCTCTTAAGTTGCCATATTTAAGTTCATTCTCTGTGGCTGAATTTATCTAATTCAACCCGTGAATTGTTTTAATAAAGTCAATTCTCTTGAGTTGAATTGTTTTAGTTCATTCTATTGTTGTACTTTTATATTTAGGCTTAAAAACGTTTTTCTTGATTCTTTGATATATTGGAACCTGAAAATGAGTATCCTTGTGTGCATTGCTATAACTCTTCCCACGAGCTGCATCAGCACGAACATTTCAGCGGTTCTGTGTCCTTCTGGTTTAACCACAATATTGATAACGGAAATTTTAAAAATAAAAAAATCCAACTGCTGTTGCAATTTCCTTTCTTCTTTGATGAAATAGTACGGTTAAAATAATGTTGACGCAAATTCGACCCAGGGTATGAGAGCACTAACCACGACGTGATCAACGCCCGAGCAGGACAACACAGGCTACTGCAGTAGGCGCTTCACGTGCTGGCTGCCTGGACGATGACAACCCTCAACTATCTTCATACCCCGAACATATGGCTACGTTGCTGTAATAATCAAAAGTAACATAGGTTTGACTCACCAGAGATCTACCTGAAATTATCTGTTTTGGAGTAATACATTTTTGGGGTACAAGGCATGGGAGTCTGAGACTGACGGCCCGCAGCACGCATTACTCGATATCCTAGCTTTGTTTATGTTATATTATTTGGTATGCGGAGAAACTGTATAAGCCTGTCATAGATGGGGATTCGGATATCCAGCTGAAGAGAGTCACACAGGGACATCCTGACGTCTGCGTGTAATACTCACTAGACAAATGTCAGTTATATATGACATGCAATCTACAATTTAGAGAAGTTTAATGATTCAAACAGTCACACGTCCATGCGTCCACAAGGACAAGAAGTTATACTTTTTCTTCTATTCACAAGGTGTAAGCGTATAGCACCGTATGTTGCGCCCAGTAAACCATGCAGGCCATCATCACGTGCGAAACCGGGAAATAACCAGACCCGAATAAATGAAATATTTCTGCCTGCTTTATTTTAAATGAAGTAATTATAATCTTATACACGAATGGCGAAATACAGACATCGGAGTGAAAGCGGCAACGGGGCGAGGCAGCGTGTGGGAGAAAGTGCTGACGATCATAATCCTTCATATTGTGGTCTTGAAATCACGAAGAAGGAAACAAAACACATTATTATCACCGTGTAGCATACGTAAAAAAATATAAATCCTATATGTGTGTATGACCGCTGAGCTCGTGTACTTGAGCGGAAAACGACATATTTCTTTCCATTAGATCAGTGTAACATCAACCAATAGTTATTCTATGCTGTCTTTTGATCTAGTAATCTTATAATGAAAAACATGTTGCAATAAAAAATGTCAAGTTTTATACATTATAAATAATGTCATATTCTGATGAAACCTATTAGTTTTACGTTTTGCAAATCGAATCAATGCACTTTTTCGGTTACTAGTAAGATGTACCGTGTTAGGTGATGGCTCGAGCAGCCTCCAGCACCGCAGTGGGGAACGTCGAGGGGGAGGAAGTGACATGGTGCGTTAACGAGGCTGATAAGAACAAAAATATATATGAAACAATCCGATTTATGTTGTGAGAATATCCATGACATATAGTGCATGTGGTTTTAATGACAGGTGATGTGTGGGGGACGTTCAGGTGAGAATACAGGTGTGTTCAGGTGTGTCTACCTGCGGAGTCGTTGATTTGTTAACACATATTGTCACAACTAGAGTAAATCCTCGCCTGTGGCCATCGTGTTGGTCAGTCTCCCTGTCCGGGCGTGTGACCTCACGTGGGGTGAGCTAGATGGTCTCCCAATCACCTTATACACCTGCAACAAGTCTTGTGTCACCTCGCCCACCTGTGCCCATGATTGCGAAGTACATGCACTTCTGACTGTGACCCACCTGTACATGTGTTTATATCCTAGCGTAATCAGTCCTAAAGTTTCGTCAGGTGTTATTAATTCTGTTATTAATTTGCACACAACACACATGAACACAACGCTGACAATAATTTAAGAAGTTGACGTTAATATTTCTATTTGTGCAACATAATCATAAAGTTGCATTCTAATAAACTTCTCCATTTATGAATAAGAAAATTCCCTGTACTGAGTACTGAAAGCAAGTTGACAAGATGAGAGGTCCTCGAAACTAAACCTCCATCGTTGTTCGGATACCTTTCTCTAGTCTATCGTCACCAACTTACTTCTCAGCGACTATATGGACAATAATATTCTACAAAATCATGAACACACATTGTACATAATCGTGTATAAAATATTTTTGCTATTCAACTACCTTCCATACGTAAAAATATTATTATTCATGTCGACTATTTCTTAACCTAGGCGCAGTTGCGTGGAAGTGCATTATTATTATTATTATTATTACTATTATGATTATTAATATTATTATTATTATTATTATTAAAGCAAACCCGGGTACTCTCCCGATGTCAGTCAACCGATTGGGAGGTACCAAACCTAAGGCACCGAGAACAATGGGGAGTCGGACAACTTGGTACTTGGGATGCAAGTGTGACATTTTGAAAGCGAGGTCTGCATATTTGCCATGTTTTTCCTCAATCTTGTTAATCACATTACTGTCAAAAGGGACAGAAAGTTCTTCTTCTTATTATTATTGCTGAGCAGTTACAGACAAGAGTCAGAGCTCATACAGATGCATTTAAGTTGAAAGTACTGATAAAATTATTAATATAACTTCCCTGTATTCTTTCACCACACCTGAAAAGTTAGAATTGTAAATCATTTAACAATTTTGGTATTGTCCACATCGTTACTCAGCTATATCTATATCGTTACTCAGTCGTTCGTTGTGTTTGTATTATGCGCATTGTTACACAGATCACGGGGTACTCCTTTTGGCTGCGGTATTCGTCATATCTGGAGTCATATGCTGTAATTAAGTTTTCAAGGAACAAATATTCAAAATAGTCTCTCGGCTTGTTTACTGATCTCGTTTCACTTTTCATTTCAAACTGAAAAATATTTAAACACTGACTTCGCCCCATTGTCTTCCACGTGTCTGCTCCACAGCGTGGCGAGGAGAGGGCACAGAGGGACGTACAGACGTGCCGAATATTCTGTAAACGTTTTCATTTTGAATTGTACTCATAAAAAAATGCAATATCGTAGCGCTGTCGAGTGTATCGATAAGAAAGGAACATTCTTTTGAATACTACGGTTCAACTTCGCTTGAAATACATATCTGTAATTTCTACGTCAAGTGTTGGACGTAATCATGTATTTTGGCAAACAATAGATATTTCCACTTTCAAAGATTTCTTTCTTTTCCCCTTAAAGAAGGAAAGAAATAACTGCCGCAGCTACATCTTCCTGTGTGTTATTTAGTAACTGACAGCATCATCATCGTCATCATCGTTATCATCATCATCATCATCATCACCATCAGCATCCCCGTCGGGACACGTTGATGTGGATGTAGATAAGACTTTGATGCAGCTGGACACTACAATTGTAACTCGAGAGAAAACTCTATAAGCATGTACTTTTCTGGTCACGATATTTGGGGGTTTATTTGCTACAATTACGTTGATTTAATAAATCTCTGCAGCTGATATTCTTGGGTTAATGCATTGCAAGTACGTTGAGTTAATACACCTTCGGCGATGATATTCTGTCTTTTAAATTGTTTCCGTCGGACACTGTCGGTAGTGTGACTGCACAACGCATCTCGGGGTCCCGCGTTTGTTGTACGCCGGCAAATAAACTTTAAATGTCGTTTGTATTTCTTTGGAAAATGTATCCATTATATCCAGACAAACAGTAAACCATGCTGCTCCCTGCGATCACCAGATGGGGTGCAGCCGCTGGCATCACCGAGGTTAACTCATCCTTTGTCATATATTTGTCACTTAATCATTTTTATGCAGGCCCCATTTTGCTTATTTCCTGTCAGTCTATTGCTGCAGTTCGGGGATGGTTCATCTCGCGCATCCCTTGATAACCTGACCCATCTCTGCCATTGTTTGTGATTGTAAGTGTTTCCGAGTTCTCTTAAATGTATTACGTTGAAAAGTATTCTACCACTAAAAACAGAAAAAAAGGAAAAGCAGTCTTATTTGTGGATTTTCAACAAAACTGAAAAAGGTTATATTGAAGCGTAAAAAAGACAGCGCCAAGATGGGCATGGAAACATGTTATACAAGACAAAGGCTTTGGTTTCTTTAAAAATCATTTAACATGATTTAGATTTATTTCATTTCAATATATTCCGGTCTTTTATCACAAACAATAAAGCTCAAAGGCACAATGTGTAGATTCACCCTACACCAGCACTCAAACATATGGCGAATCAGTTCATACAAAAATATCATCAATACATACTGTAGGCGGAGACAGTCGCCCTGGCGGACCTGGGTCTTCACAGGAAATCGTTCAATGTTCAGCGTTTGACATTAGCTCATGGCACACGTGTCACATCGCTGTGATTGCGGGGAATTTGTTGGGGGACACAAGTCGGCCTACTGACGGAACCTCAAGACGTAAGTCTGTTTCACGGCAAACTTCCGAGATTATTTTACATAAATATATACACACATCTATATACACATGTACACACAGTGTTGTTTATTTCCTGAACGTGTTGGCAGCTGAGAGATGACTTGGGTATTTATGGACGAAGGCTGTGAAGGGCGCCCGCACAGATTCCGCCGAGCACTGACTGCACGCGCAGGCAGGGGCCGGCCAGCGTCCGTACATCAGGGAGCGGTCGTGCGCGAGGGATGAGGATGTGATTGCATGAGACGGATCTTTGACTGTGACTGTCGAAACACGAGGAAGTTCCGGTGACGACAGGCCGGCGATGGTCTGGGGGAGCGGGGGCAGGGGCGGCATGACGGGGAGTTGTGTGTGCACGTGCGGGGCGGGGGCGGTGGCACGTGTGTGATGGTGACTCTGGTAGATGTCGCTGACGAGCTTCTTCATCTCCTCTAGGGAGCTGCTCAGCATCAGGATGTAGTTCTTGGCGAGAAGGAGTGTGGCGATTTTAGACAGCTTCCTTACCGACGGGCCATGGGCATAGGGCATCACCTCCCTCAAGCCGTCCAACGCGGAGTTGAGATCATGCATGCGCTTCCTTTCCCGGCTGTTGATCTTGAGTCTGAGATCCTGCAGCTCATTCTCACTGAGGCACTTACTGGCGAGCTGACCCTTCCTCTTGGCCCTCAGAAGGAAGCGGTCAGACGAAACGTCGCTCGCGTCGTCGCTGAAATCGGAATCACAGTCCACAGAAATGTGTTCATTGTCACTGCTAGGGTACATTTCCTTACTCTCCATGATGGCACAGGTCTCTACACAAGAGTATGTCCAGGCAGAGTGTGGTTCTGGCGACAGTGGGGTGACGGTATAAGTCCTTGTAGTACACCCAGGCACAGCAAACAGTCGGATGACGGTATAAGTCCTTGTAGTACACCCAGGCAAAGCTGACAGAGGGGTGGCAGTGTTAAACCTTGTGGCGAAGTATCTGTGTGGGCTGCGATCACTCGACTCACCTTGCCACTTCTCGCTACCTATATAAGGATCGGTCGGGGCAAAGAGCCTGCTACTTCGCCAGTCAAAAGAGGGGGCGGGGCTCGTCTTTGAGTCGCATCTCAACCCCCTGGGGATCTGATCCAATCACACCCGTCCCGCTAACAGCTGCCTTGACGGGACTGCCCCCAGCCACACACACAATGTTCTGACGACGCTAGCTAACGAGGATCCGCCCCTTCACAGCAACATTCAAATTTTAACCCTGGGGACCACAACCGGCGTTGTAATTTGACCCCCGCCTATAAACTACATACACGAGAAGTATCCAACTTGGGACAATGTTCTCAAAACTATTTCGTAAAGTTACTATTTTCGTCACCTTTTTCAGATTTTATGGATGGCAATATATGTTCCAGGAATCTACGATGGAGGGAGGTAAAGCTGCATCTCCGAGTGACGTGTTGACTCTACCCCTAGCACGCGCACCCCACCCCCGGGCTGAGAAAACACGTGCAGAGAATATGGAAGTTCTCGGTGCCAGTATTGGCAGCTTGTGTGTGAGGTGGGGCGGCTGCGTTGCGTGGACAGTTCAATAGCGCCACTCAGAGGGAGGTGGGACTCGATTCTCGCTTACATCAATTTCAAATATTAGAAAAAAACATTTTAGACAAAGGAATAAATAAGTATAATTATCGAATTTAAGTTTTCTTTCTTTCTGTTTATATTTTATGTGGTAAAATTACATATTGTTTCTATATTTCAAGAAACATAAATGTCTTGAAACCCACGTGAAAAAAATCATCAAGCAACCTACAGTAAAACGAAATGTAAGGACACTAGCTGTAAGGATTGATAATATGTGAAACGTTCATTAAGACTTGGTAATATCAAAATATAGTCCCCCCACCACCTCCCCCGCCCTATGCACACACACACACGCGCGCGCGCGGGCGCCCCACCCCTCGTCCAGAATCCTCGCCTGATGGTGAAGTGTGTCCGTCTGCCGGATCACGACGCTGGCACATCGCGTATCTGACAAAACAACAATCAGGCTACAATATTTATTGTGGTAACACTGTTTTCCAAGGGTGAAGCTACAAGTAGAATTGGGATTGTTCACGTGAAGGGAAACTTGTATACATTTACCTCTAGAATTAAATATGGTTATATTAATCTTTGGAATACTATATATTTTGGATATGTGTCTCTAATTGCTTGTACATGTATTTCTTTTCCGTTGTCGGGAATAATTTTCTCTTCTTTTTTATGCTGCATATATTATTTCGTTTCAATCTTTTTAATATTTACAAAACGAAAATAAAAATACAACCTACTTAATCCTAACATAAAAGCTTGGAGTTTTTCTGTTAATTCTGGATATGATAAAATAAAGATTTCACTTTAATCTTCATAGTAGTACAAGCGTTACTACTTTTACGATGGTGTCGAAAAGAATGATGACAATAAAAATACCAGCTAGGAGTGGTCCCCTGTTTAACATATCCTAGGCTTTCAACCCTTAACGTCTCACTTGAAGATGCGCGCACACAGGTGTATACACAATGTAGAATTGTCCGCTGTCAGTTGTCCGAGCTCAGTGGGGTAGCGTTGATTCCGGGGTACAAAATGAAGATGAATATCCTGAAATCAAGGCACTAAATGTCTCTAATGCTGAGGTTCTACGCCTCGCCAGGGTGCGTCCTGCTTGCCCGGGGTATCACCCCGGGTATACATATGTACTTAGCAATTAGGTGTGTCTGCCTTTCTTAATTCTTTTATGTCACTATTAATAAAATTAAACCTAATCCGTGACGAAATAATCATTTCTTCTTCCGGATATCCTTACACTATTCTGCATTTATTTTAAAATATATTTTGAGGTGATATAATGACCCCTCGGCGACCACTTCAGCAATGTGACATCAATTGAACGAAACAGAATAAATACATCACTTGAAACAACAATATAGAATCATAGACATCCCACCTGTTGAGGACATGTTAATAACGTTCATGAAATTTTAATTTTTACAAAGAAAATAAATATTCCCATTAAAAAAATCCGCGCTTATGAGATAAGAATCTCCAGTAAAATAAATCGCATTGTTGCGGTGTGAAATTAAAATGATTATACGCCGTCATGCTAACACGGGGAATGTCCGTCACGAGAATCAGGATGTCCGATATTTATCTCTCAACAACGTGTGGTGTTTATAGTTTATCTGTATCAACTTCAAACATATTAATTTAAAAGCAGCTACCGTTGCACACATCGTAGCCTGTTTGGGATCATGTTATCTTCAGGGTTGTTAAGAAATAATCTGCCACTGAATTGACGAAAAATGTGTTATTCCATCTGAAAAATATTAACTGTCCTTGAAATTCTAAACACAAAATATCGATAAATTTTTCGGAATACAACTATCTGTTCCCCCTGTGAGGAAAAACAAATTGCTTGTGTTTAAAGCTGGACTGACAACTTCCGAGGAAACACGACTGACAGCATCCCGCGCTGAGGAGGGGGGTGGGAGGTGGAGGACGGTCACTCACTCAGCTGTCACGTGCGCTTATCAAAACATACAAGTGACAATGGTAGGTAAACTACTTAACCTAAACTTTGCGCAGGAACACTCAGAAATCATACTTCAGTACAAGTATCTAATACTAACTTCCTTTCGTTTTGGAGAAAGGACTTTACCTGATTGAAATGGCATCAAGTTTCCAGGTCTTGATAGTTGCTATGTTGTTTAGTCAGTAGATTGGTCAGTTTATAAAAAAACAAACCTACTAGTCCAGTTAATCACATTTATTATTAACGTAGAGCTATGAGTACAATGATGTTGTCTTTCAATATACACGACTGTTCTTCCAGTGATCATCGTATGTCGGAGAGTAGTCCACACGTTGTCTCCTCACACGTGTGAATATCGTAAATTCACCGCAGGCCTAAAGTGTCTTTTTCAACAATGGCAACAGTGAGCGGAGTGGTTCCCGTGTTTCTGAACATCAGCTAATTCAATATAGTTTACCCCGTGCACCCTGATATAGTGACGCTCCTCGCCGACAGCACCAGGATGTACCGCTGTGTACTGACTGGGTGCATGGTCCGCCGGGCCTCACCGAGGTGGCTGAAGCATTCGTATATACTCCAGGGAACACCACTGTATATCTAGCTTAGTATGAAACATTACTGTCAATCTAGTTTAGTATGAAACACTACTGTATATCTAGCTTAGCATGAAACATTACTGTATATCTAGCTTAGTATGAAACACCACTGTAAATCTAGTTTAGTATGAAACATTACTGTATATCTAGCTTAGTATGAAACATTACTGTAAATCTAGCTTAGTATGAAACATTACTGTAAATCTAGTTTAGTATGAAACATTACTGTATATCTAGCTTAGTATGAAACATTACTGTATATCTAGCTTAGTATGAAACATTACTGTATATCTAGCTTAGTATGAAACATTATCGTAAATCTAGCTTAGTATGAAACATTACTGTATATCTAGCTTAGTATGAAACATTACTGTAAATCTAGTTTAGTATGAAACATTACTGTATATCTAGCTTAGTATGAAACATTACTGTATATCTAGCTTAGTATGAAACATTACTGTATATCTAGCTTAGTATGAAACATTACTGTGTATCTAGCTTAGTATAAAACATTACTGTGTATCTAGCTTAGTATGAAACATTACTGTATATCTAGCTTAGTATGAAACATTACTGTAAATCTAGTTTAGTATGAAACATTACTGTATATCTAGCTTAGTATGAAACATTACTGTATATCTAGCTTAGTATAAAACATTACTGTATATCTTGCTTAGTATAAAACATTACTGTAAATCTAGCTTAGTATAAAACATTACTGTATATCTAGCTTAGTATGAAACATTACTGTATATCTAGCTTGGTATGAAACATTACTGTGTATCTAGCTTAGTATGAAACATTACTGTATATCTAGCTTAGTATGAAACATTACTGTATATCTAGCTTAGTATGAAACATTACTGTATATCTAGCTTAGTATGAAACATTACTGTGTATCTAGCTTAGTATAAAACATTACTGTGTATCTAGCTTAGTATGAAACATTACTGTATATCTAGCTTAGTATAAAACATTACTGTAAATCTAGCTTAGTATAAAACATTACTGTATATCTAGCTTAGTATGAAACATTACTGTAAATCTAGTTTAGTATGAAACATTACTGTAAATCTAGTTTAGTATGAAACATTACTCTAAATCTAGCTTAGTATGACACATTACTCTAAATCTAGCTTAGTATAAAACATTACTGTCAATCTAGTTTAGTATGAAACATTACTCTAAATCTAGCTCAGTGTGAAACATTACTGTAAATCTAGTTTGTGTGAAACGTTACTGTCAAACTAGTTTAGCATGAAACATTACCTTAAATCTAGTTTAGCATGAAACATTACTGTAAATCTAGTTTGGCATGAAACATTACTGTCAATCTAGTTTAGCATGAAACATTACTGTAAATCTAGTTTGGCATGAAACATCACTGTAAATCTAGTTTAGTATGAAATATTACTGTAAATCTAGTTTTGTATGAAACTTTACTGTAAATCTAGTTTAGTTTGAAACATTACTGTAAATCTAGGTTACTATGAAACATGACAGAAAATCTAGCTTAGTATGAAACATAACTGTCAATCTAGAATAGTGTGAAACATTACTGTAAATCTAGAATAGTATGAAACATTACTATAAATGTAGTTCAGTATGAAACATTAATGTAAATGTAGTTTAGTATGAAACAATACTTTTTATTAAACATTATTTTACCACCCCTGTACTAGATGGCTTGTCGGTTGGATGAACTTTGACCATCCCTGTGATACATGTCGTGTTGGTTATGATGAACTTTGACCACCTCCCTCCCCAAGTTGTCCAGTAGACAGGACCTCCCTCCCTTCCCGTTGTCCAGTAGACCGGACCTCCCTCCCCCTGTTGTCCAGTAGACAGGACCTCCCTCCCTCTCCCTGTTGTCCAGTAGACAGGACCTCCCTATCCTTGTTGTCCAGCAGACAGGCCCTCTCTCCTCCTGTTGTCCAGTAGACAGGCCCTTCCTACCCCTGGTGTCCAGTAGACCGGGCCTCCCTATCCCTGTTGTCTATTAGACCGGGCCTCCCTCCACCTGTTGTCCAGTAGACAGAACCTCCCTCTCCCTATTGTCCAGAAGACATGACCTCCCTCCCTTCCTCAGTTGTCCGGTAGACACGACCTCCCTCCCCCTGTTGTCAGTAGACAGGACCTCCCTCAGTTGTCCAGTAGACACGACCTCCCCCCCCCCCCCCCCCCCCCATGTTGTCAGTAGAGAGGACCTCCCTTCCCCAGCTGTCCAGTAGACAGGACCCCCCTCCCTCGGTTGTCCAGTAGACAGGACCTCCTTCCCTCCCTCCCTCCCTCGGTTGTCCAGTAGACAGGACCTCCCTCCCCCAGTTGTCCAGTAGACAGGACCTCCCTCCCCCTGTTGTCCAGTAGAGAGGACCTCCCTCCCCCTGTTGTCCAGTAGACAGGACCCCCCTCCCTCGGTTGTCCAGTAGACAGGGCCTCCTTCCCTTCCCCAGTTGTCCAGTAGACAGGACCTCCCTCCCCCTGTTGTCCAATAGAGAGGACCTCTCTCCCCCTGTTGTCCAGTAGACAGGACCTCCCTTCCCCAGTTGTCCAGTAGACAGGACCTCCTTCCCTCCCTCCCTCCCTCGGTTGTCCAGTAGACAGGACCTCCCTCCCCCAGTTGTCCAGTAGACAGGACCTCCCTCCCCCTGTTGTCCAGTAGAGAGGACCTCCCTCCCCCTGTTGTCCAGTAGACAGGACCCCCCTCCCTCGGTTGTCCAGTAGACAGGGCCTCCTTCCCTTCCCCAGTTGTCCAGTAGACAGGACCTCCCTCCCCCTGTTGTCCAATAGAGAGGACCTCTCTCCCCCTGTTGTCCAGTAGACAGGACCTCCCTTCCCCAGTTGTCCAGTAGACAGGACCTCCTTCCCTCCCTCCCTCCCTCGGTTGTCCAGTAGACAGGACCTCCCTCCCCCAGTTGTCCAGTAGACAGGACCTCCCTCCCCCTGTTGTCCAGTAGAGAGGACCTCCCTCCCCCTGTTGTCCAGTAGACAGGACCCCCCTCCCTCGGTTGTCCAGTAGACAGGGCCTCCTTCCCTTCCCCAGTTGTCCAGTAGACAGGACCTCCCTCCCCCTGTTGTCCAATAGAGAGGACCTCTCTCCCCCTGTTGTCCAGTAGACAGGACCTCCCTTCCCCAGTTGTCCAGTAGACAGGACCTCCTTCCCTCCCTCCCTCCCTCGGTTGTCCAGTAGACAGGACCTCCCTATCATTGTTGTCCAGTAGACAGGACCTCCCTCCCACTGTTGTCCAATAGACAGGACCTCCCTCCCCCTGTTGTCCAGTAGACAGGACCTCTCTATCCTTGTTGTCCAGTAGACAGGACCTCCCTCCCCCTGTTGTCCAGTAGACAGGACCTCTCTATCCTTGTTGTCCAGTATACAGGACCTCCCTATCATTGTTGTCCAGTAGACAGGACCTCCCTCCCACTGTTGTCCAATAGACAGGACCTCCCTCCCCCTGTTGTCCAGTAGACAGGACCTCTCTATCCTTGTTGTCCAGTAGACAGGACCTCCCTCCCCCCGGTTGTCCAGCAGACAGGACCTCCCTCCCCCTGTTGTCCAGTAGACAGGACCTCTCTATCCTTGTTGTCCAGTAGACAGGACCTCCCTCCCCCTGTTGTCCAGTAGACAGGACCTCCCTATCCTTGTTGTCCAGTAGACAGGCCCTCCCTATCCTTGTTGTCCAGTAGACAGGACCTCCCTATCCTTGTTGTCCAGTAGACAGGACCTCTCTATCCTTGTTGTCCAGTAGACAGGACCTCCCTCCCCCTGTTGTCCAGTAGACAGGACCTCCCTATCCTTGTTGTCCAGTAGACAGGCCCTCCCTATCCTTGTTGTCCAGTAGACAGGACCTCCCTATCCTTGTTGTCCAGTAGACAGGACCTCCCTATCCTTGTTGTCCAGTAGACAGGACCTCTCTATCCTTGTTGTCCAGTAGACAGGACCTCCCTCCCCCTGTTGTCCAGTAGACAGGACCTCCCTATCCTTGTTGTCCAGTAGACAGGCCCTCCCTATCCTTGTTGTCCAGTAGACAGGACCTCCCTATCCTTGTTGTCCAGTAGACAGGACCTCCCTATCCTTGTTGTCCAGTAGACAGGCCCTCCCTATCCTTGTTGTCCAGTAGACAGGACCTCCCTATCCTTGTTGTCCAGTAGACAGGACCTCCCTCCCCCTGTTGTCCAGTAGACAGGACCTCCCTATCCTTGTTGTCCAGTAGACAGGCCCTCCCTATCCTTGTTGTCCAGTAGACAGGACCTCCCTATCCTTGTTGTCCAGTAGACAGGACCTCCCTATCCTTGTTGTCCAGTAGACAGGCCCTCCCTATCCTTGTTGTCCAGTAGACAGGACCTCCCTATCCTTGTTGTCCAGTAGACAGGACCTCCCTATCCTTGTTGTCCAGTAGACAGGACCTCCCTATCCTTGTTGTCCAGTAGACAGGACCTCCCTATCCTTGTTGTCCAGTAGACAGGACCTCTCTATCCTTGTTGTCCAGTAGACAGGACCTCTCTATCCTTGTTGTCCAGTAGACAGGCCCTCCCTATCCTTGTTGTCCAGTAGACAGGACCTCTCTATCCTTGTTGTCCAGTAGACAAGACCTCCCTCCCCCTGTTGTCCAATAGACAGGACCTCCCTCCCCCTGTTGTCCAGTAGACAGGACCTCCCTTTCCTTGTTGTCCAGTAGACAGGACCTCTCTATCCTTGTTGTCCAGTAGACAGGCCCTCCCTATCCTTGTTGTCCAGTAGACATGACCTGTCTATCCTTGTTGTCCAGTAGACAGGACCTCCCTCCACCTGTTGTCCAATAGACAGGACCTCCCTATCCTTGTTGTCCAGCAGACAGGCCCTCTTGCCTCCTGTTGTCCAGTAGACAGAACCTCCCTATCCCTGTTGTCCAGTAGACAGGACCTCCCTATCCCTGTTGTCCGGTAGACAGGACCTCCCTATCCTTGTTGTCCAGTAGACAGGAACTCTCCATCCTTTTTGTCCAGTAGACAGGACCTCCCTCCCCCTGTTGTCCAGCAGACATGACCTGTCTATCCCTGTTGTCCAATAGACAGGACGTCCCTCCCCTGTTGTCCAGTAGACAGGACCTCCCTCCCCCTGTTGTCCAATAGACAGGACGTCCCTCCCCTGTTGTCCAGTAGACAGGACCTCTCTATCCTTGTTGTCCAGTAGACAGGACCTCCCTCCCCCTGTTGTCCAGTAGACAGGACCTCCCTCCCCTTGTTGTCCAGCAGACAGGCCCTCTTGCCTCCTGTTTTCCAATAGACAGAACCTCCCTATCCCTGTTGTCCAGTAGACAGGACCTCCCTATCCTTGTTGTCCAGTAGACAGGACCTCCCTATCCCTGTTGTCCAGCAGACACGACCTCCCTATCCCTGTTGTCCAGTAGACAGGACCTCCCTATCCCTGTTGTCCAATAGACAGGACGTCCCTCCCCTGTTGTCCAGTAGACAGGACCTCCCTCCCCCTGTTGTCCAGTAGACAGGACCTCTCTATCCTTGTTGTCCAGTAGACAGGACCTCCCTATCCTTGTTGTCCAGTAGACAGGACCTCCCTCCCCCTGTTGTCCAATAGACGGGACGTCCCTCCCCTGTTGTCCAGTAGACAGGACCTCTCTATCCTTGTTGTCCAGTAGACAGGACCTCCCTCCCCCTGTTGTCCAATAGACAGGACCTCCTAAACTACTTAAACAACCTTGCCATGAGCCTCAGGAATATATAATCTAAAAGGTTCCGTCAGAACCAATGGATTTGTTTTTCTTTATAGTAATACGTGCCAGGTATATTCGCTTACGTTTTACAGTACAATCATTTCAAACTGCTCTAACTCCAAACTAGAATGAAGATTTAAGAAATCTCTTGAAGTCTTCAATTTACAAATCTGAAGTATAATTCCCAGACGTTCATGTGTTTTGGAGGACAAAGTTAATTCACTTTTGTCATTTTTTTTTTAAACCTAAAACCTCATTCAGGACATGTCCGGTTTTTCATGTTTTCAGAAACAGGGAAATGTAACGTATCCATTCCTCTCAGCAGTCAATCATAGTGGAGCTTTGTTCAATAACATGTCCCTGTTTACATTGATAAACAAGCTCGGTGTAATGTGGTCCTGCAATACGTGTGTACACACACGCACGTCAGTGAGAGACTGGTGGAAGTTTTCAGCTTTTCCTGTCGTCTTTTTCTACTGCAAGTATGGTTAAGTTCAGTGATATAAAAGCCTTGAATGTGCTGCTACAATGGCTGCGGTTCTGTTGAAATAATGAACAGTTCCACCCTTGTACCCTCGAACTGAACCATTGTAGTTTAATTCCGCCTGCATGTAAGCAGCGATGATGTGGACATGAATGTATATCTCCGGCTGTCTGGTACACACGCTCCACAACCATCATCCAGATTCCGCAGTGTGTTGTCATAACCCAGAGCGTATTTGTGTAAAATACCCCTAAAAAATATTCAAAACCCAATTACTTTCAATTAACTTTCATACAGAAATGCATGCATTAAATGATAAACTCAAATGAATAAAAACAGCACATGTAAATACCCAATGAAGCTTTTTCAGCATGCGTACAAAGAAGCTAATTTCCGAAACACAATTACGAGCTCATTTACTTTCCGAGTTAAGCCTTTATATTTAGAACAGTTGTATACATCTAAAACATTATTTTATTTTTTTAAATCTTAAAATGTTCACTAATTTTGGGAAAAATCCAACAGAGTGATGAATAGAAGAGTGAAAAATTATTGGTTACCCAATGAAAAATGTAACAACCCAATTAAAATCGAAACCCTAGAGTAAAACTCAATTGCTCAAAAAGTTATCTGGCGCTCTGGGTCTGACATCAAACACCAGCCCATTCACAAAATGTTGCAGACTAAATATAGTGAACATGTCCACATGTATACTGGCTAACACATACAGGCTATATTCATTGGCTGACTTGTGTAATAATAACAATACACGTACAGGATTATTTATAACGACAACTTGCAATTGAATATCTTCCAGGTAGAGAATATAGAGTTTAACCTTTAATGAAAATTAAACAATGGGGTTCATTTGAAAAAAACCCATTGAAATATCTGTTAAATTGCTGATATGCAACATATTTTACCAGCTGATTGGCTGATACATGATAAATGAGTGGAGTTACAGGGAGTTCACTGTTACACCAGTAATATATAGTGTTTAGTAACAGAGGCTATGACCCCTGTGTGTTTCCGTAAATATCACAAAGTAGAAACAAAAAATGTATATTGCTGGCTTTTTCTGACGATATGGAAAAACACATAATGGTAATACTCTCTTTATCATGTGTCACTCCTAAGATAAAGGATGCTTAAGACGAAATTTCACTCAAAGTAACTTCATACAATGAAGTAGCTTTAGAAATCAATGAAGACAATGTTAGCTGTACTGCCCGAAGAGGCAAATGACTTAACTGCAGCCATGTTTGAAATTGTGGAGATGTTTCAGCCACACATCTGGAAACCAAACCTTACCAAATATCCTCAAAAACTAATGCAACAAGGAAACACAACTTCTACCCAACTCATCAACGACGGGACAACCTGTAAGTTAACAAAAATCATGTCATTTCTAGCACCAAAAGAAACGGCTGAAAGAATAACCGTCTGTAAAAAATGTCTTTCATTACATGTTTGTAACGATTGCTACAAGAGAAACCAGTGAAGTTGAAACATGTCACTACATGTATTATTATTATTGTTGTTACAGATGTGTGAGTAATAATAACAAGTTTCAAGTTTATTGATTATTTGGTGATATCATGTAGTGGAGGGTCATACCAAAAGACATTCACTTGTATAAGCATATACATACTTCTCTGTCAATCAGACTTTATTTAAGCACTTTAAGCTCCTATAGTGTATACATTTTAAGCAATACTCATAAATAAGTGTCTGTACATATGTGTGGTATACAGACTTGTGTTGTATAATTAACTTGTCTTTATTCTTTAACAAACATTGGAATATAATATTATTTTCCTCATTAATACAATACACACGAGTAGAATGGACATACAAGCGAAAAGTAATATTCGCATTCGATAGCTAGGATATTACAAAACTTACACAGTCTTTCTGTTCTCGGGACTAAAGTATATCGCCCACTCTCGATGGAGGCGTCATGAGAAGAACACTTCAAATTTCTATAAATTATAGTATAATTATAAAATGTCAGTTACATTCAACGAAAATGGCCCTATTTGTAAGTGTATACTTTTGTCTCTGAATGTACAACACATTTAATGAGGTTCGTTCGGATTGCACACATAGTTCACTCCAAACTTTATGTAACACCACAAATAGACAGAAAGAGAAGCTCCACTCTTGGTTCGCACACACGAAGCACTTAGACAGCAGCTCGGTAAAGAAAAGCTAAGAGTGACCTCCCCTGTAGACATCTCTACAAACAAATACGACAAAAGTTGGTGCTTTGTATCAAGCACGTCTATTGGCTGACTGTGAAAGGTGTAGCCAGTGATATTGCGTTTTACTTAAACCGGAAGAAAACAAGTCCACGAGGTTACACAAGACTTGCATGGGCTGATGTTTGATTGACGTACGGTCGGCCTTCCTAAGTTTCGTCGACATGCCTGTAACGTGCTCATCTTGTGTCAGACAGGCGATTTTGAAAAGACCCAAAACAGTATGTAACTATTAACTATCCCATAATCCGTACAGCCACTCTTCCTCATTTTTCTTTGACACTTTGTTCTGTTTTCGATCAAATGTATGATGTACCCTCTTTTCGTGTACGAAAAGTGTTCTCATTTTCTAACCATGAATTTTCAGGAAGCACTATTTTTGTCTTTGGAATGCTCGTATCTCATTTTCACCCATGCTGCAGAGAAAACGACAATGTTCCACGTCATACAAAGTCATAAATAGAACAATATTCAATAAGCATATAATTATGGTTCATCCAAACAGATAAGATACAGAGCTCCAGATAAGCTTTTGGTGTTGTGGGTATTTTACCCATGCATTTTAAAATCATTGGGTATCTGTAATTCTATCTGGGTATTCAAATTTCTGTTACCCACTAGTTTTTACACATGTGGGTATTTAAGTTAAATATTTAAAAACACTATTCATCTAGTCCCTGCAAACTGGTGCCGTTTGGGTTCGAGAGCTTTATAGGACTCAAGAATACCACAATACTTCCACAAGAAAGTGTGATGGCAAATGATCATGATGTAACTGTCATCGTGGAGTTTGGCAAGGTTGACGGAATGCCCGTTTATAGTTGCTGATTTGCTAATCAAATACGCAGGGTTACTTCACAATATTTTTTAATATTATATAGCGTATCTGTAATGTTCGTTGCATATTTGATACGCTTGGATTTTATTTTACTGCATATTTCTGCATTTCTGATGCATATTTTACGCAGATACACAGCTTATCTGGAGCCCTGAGATATATTGTATAATTGCCTAAATTGGGGGGAAAACTTGTGTAAATTTAATATCCACTTGTATAACGTTACATCGGAAATATTTCAGCCAACTGCAGTACAGATATTTACAGATATTAAGTAACTTAATTATAAAGTGAGTACCATAATAATAAACACCTAACATAATTTTGTTTCTATATCCAGCCACAATTGAGCCAATATTTTGATAAGATCACCCGAGATAGGTAATTAATTGCGAATATGAAGGTTTTTGGCATGCAGTGTGTATATGAAGAGAGGTGGGAAGGTATTGTGAACATGACATGCATACATTTCCATTTCGTTTTTATGATACAGCAGATTTTAGCTTCGGCCAAGATGGCAAGTAACGTTCCTTGTCTATTTATATATATGGGTCTAGTGTTTCATTAATATCACTATCCTGCTAAAAGGGACTTGAGGCCTAGTCTACAACACGTTCAGACATTCCTGACGTGCACATTACCTTATTTCCTCCTTAAAGAGACCAGGCTCTTATTTTCTATATTTTACTTTTAGAACCTTTAGAGAGACTAACTTGTTGAAGATATTCCACATGTAGAAGTGAAGAGATGGATTAGTTTAGTAAGGTTTATGTCCACTTTATGTTATTCGAATCTAATGGGTAAGAAATCAGTAGCTGAAGGACCAGTCTGCCACTTTAGCCACTAGTCTAAAGCAAGGGTCACGTTAAATTCTGTTTGGTCAGCAAAAATAACACCATCTGATAAAACTAAAAAGTTTGGGCTTTTGTACTCAAAGTCTTTGGCACAGATTGGGTGATTAGCTCCAGTTTCAAAATCTACCCCCAACTCAGGTCAGGTCCGAGATAAACCCAGACATATGTAGATGTGCTTTGAAGAGACGGATAATTAGTATTACAGATTGGTGGGTCTTCTCCGTGATCTATAGTCTCTACACTCAATGTCATTCCATAAACGTAGTGATTTTGAAAGTTTTAGTTAATCGCTTACTAAACCTGCTAATTATAGCCTGCTGAAACTTATCAAGTGGCAGAATATTTTCCCACCTAAGCCACTTTCACTCACTACACTTGCTCAGATATGATTCAGAAGCCAAGTCACCCTTTTTGGTGCCATCAGTAACCATTCCTATGCCCTCCTCGTTTGTTTCTGTGATCCATGTTATCCTTACAGTGTTTTCTCCCACACTTTTCTATCACAAAATTACCCAATAAATGAGTTCATACCCTGTCATTCATGCATACTGGTGAACTCAACATCTTGGACAATCAGCCATTTTGAATTCATTCCTCGTTCCATGATATTTTCTGAAATATCATGTTGGTTCAGGGAAATATTTAATCCAAGACAGTAGATTCATTAAACATCACTAATGTCATAACTAACATAAGTTCCCCTACTGTAAATGTCGCCAGTGAGTTGATTTTCACCTGTTTGATAGAAACTTCTGTTAATAGGGGACTCCTGTGGTGATCCTCCCCGTTACCATGGTTACATTGTATTTTAGATTTTGTCAGTGTCTGCTTATTTTGTGGGTCTTCATCCATTCGTTGTTGAGCACTGACGGTTAAAATCTCTCCTCCTATACTGCTGAATCCCCCACATGGGTACAATGTGTGAAGCCCATTTCTGCTGCCCCCTGCCGTTATATTGCTGGAATATTGCTAAAAGCAGGGCAAAACCTAACTCACTCACATCCGGGTAGAATAGGTCATCAGCAATCCATGCTTGCCGTAAAAGGTGACTATGCCTGTTGTAAGAGGCGAATAATGGGATTGAGTGGTCAGGCTCTCTGACTTGGTTGAGGTAAGTCCCAATTGCGTGGATCAATGCTCATGATATCACTCACTGGGATGTCTGATCTAGACCGCTGTCATATAGCTGGAAAATTGCTGAGTGCGGAGTTAAACAACAATACAACAATCCCCTCCAAAAAAACAACAACAAAAAACCAAAAACACTCACTGTTGAACATTATTACAACAATCATGACAATGGATATTCTCAATTTGAAAAGTTAAGAATGGCTGCAGCAGCTGCATCCCAAATTATCTTATAATGATTATATTATACATTTATACAGCACGCTTATCCAGATGCTAGCATCTGCTCGATTGCGATTTATTTGTTCCATGACCCATGGCTCCTTGTGGACCCAAGCTGTCTATACATCGAGAACCCATTTCCTCCTGGGTGAGACTGCCTCTGTGGGCTAGTGGTAGAGTGTATGCCCGGAGAGTGGGAGGTCTGGGGTTTGATCCCAGACCTAGTCATACCAAAAGAAGTTAAAAGATGGTACTTGTTGTGACCCTGCCTGAAGTTAAAGACACCCACGTTGTGGCACTGGTGGTTCAGGCTCTGTCTACATTCTGTGATGTTAGAACCCTGGACCCATCCACCGCCATAGGTTCATTTCCATCTCCCGGCTCACCCATCACAGAACTTCTCCCACTTGAACTCGAGTTCAGCATAGATCTTCATTCAAAATCATGGCTTTGTACAAGGGAACCCTCAATATATTAAACCAATTCAGAAGATTGTTAATAGGTTGTGTAAAATATATTGTCATGAATACTATAGGACTGTTCCCAGGTGTATTTGAGATGGCATGAAACATGGCAAGTTACCATGGTTACGCATCTATCACATGTACGTGCGTGTTGGTGTGTGTGTGTGTGTGTGTGTGTGTCCATGTAAATAGGGTTCAATTATGACTACACATGAAACAGGATGATGTCATGACAACTGAAGTGTCCTACTTGTAAGCCAATCAGATATCTAGATTCTTAAATGAACACTGATTAGCACATCAGCAGGTGTAAACAGCTCTACTCTGTCCAAACTTCTCGGCTGTTTCCTCATGGCATCAGCCAGGAAATGTGTCTGTCTCTCCCGACTGGGGCAGTAATAATTACAACCAAATGAAAGACAAGTCAGAAAAATAAGTACGGAGTAGTTTTCTTAGTGACCATGGTACTTGTCTCCAAGGCATGAGTGTTCAGTGTGTCCTCGGTACCCATGTTAAACTGCTGTAGATTCAGTTACCTAGTGTCAGAGTCCAAACCACTTGATCTCGGAGTCCATTGAATGACTAAACACCACCTTCACAAGAAGCTGTATGAAATCCCTCTAGCACCACTCTTTGCTTCATGAATGGAAATGAAGAGAGCATAATTAATGTCAATATTATCTTTGTAAGATTACCAGATGTATTTAGTGTGTAGTGCGTCCTAATCCCCAATCGACAATGTATGTGTAATGTGTTCTGTGTCCGGCATGTTTATGTAGTCCTGTGTGCTGGGGGATATAAATCTGTCGGACATACTTCACTCCAACAAAGGCTGGCACGCTTCGGCCCCTAGTCTCGCTCTGGTCGTGTGTGAAAGTCTTGGCTCAGGGGAGGTAACTGGATAGGCCCACCAATCAGAGCAGCACAATAGATGACGAGGCGACAGAGGAGTAGGATGGCCCTGCAGTATCGTGTAGACATACTTCACTCTTGGAAATGGCCGAGCCCCGCCCTGGATGTTGCTGGTGGCAAATTTATGCAGGTGCTCTGCTTGTTTGTGGAGGATTTATTCTCATTAGATGTTTGTGTACGTGGGATCCTCTTTAGGACTTTGATTTATGTAGTAAGGGATTTGATGAGGATATTGGCCTGCTCTGCTGGTGTAGTGGTGGGGCATGGGTGGGGTGGGGTTAGTTAGGAATGGAGGACCCTAAATATTAATTATTTGTAAGTCAAGGTAAAGCCCTGCCTTCTGTTCAGAGGTTCTTGTACATTTAGTTTTCCATGTCATATTTTATGTACAAGATATAACTGATTGCCCATCATGACAGAGTGAGTGAGTGAGTTGGGTTTAACACAGCTTTTAACAGTATTCCAGTTATATCATGGCGTGTCAGCTTAATGTGGGAGGAAAGCCCGAAGTGATGCAGGTCTCAGACGTTTACCACTTCAGTGAAACCCGCGAGCACGGGTATGGTGCTGACAAACCAAGAAACATAACGGGGCGAACCAGGATTCGAACCAACAATCATAGGTTTTTAGCACAGCGAGTTGCGGCGCCTTAGACGACTGGGCAACCTGTGCCCTCTACCCCCCATCCCCCACCCCCTATCATGACAGACTGGGCACATATAATTACTGGCCTAATCGATCAATAACAACAAGGTTGAAGGTCACGCGACCCGTCAGGCAGGAGTTTCTTTAGCAAATATTGATGGATTGAGACAACATATAATAGCCATGTTAAAACACTCACTGTCAACTTTGTGATAATATTTCTTAGATTATGAGGTTTCAGATTGTGTTGGCACTGTCTAACATTCAGTCAAGTAGTTGTCATGGTTACATGTTTTTTGGGGATAGCATACATGTTGGCACTATTTTATATTCAGTCTACTAGTTACCATGGTAACAGTTTGTTGAGAGGTTCCTATATTTTGGCGTTATCTAATCTTTGTCAAATAGTAACCATGGTTAACTTACAGTTTATTGAGAGAAGACCTACATGCCCAGTATGCAAGTAGTCATGAGAGATGAAGGCTGTGATGCTGTCGTCCCGTTTGTACCGTCCCTGCTGCAGACACTGGTGTACGTAACAGCAGGGTCACGTTTCGATACGTATCACGATACACATATCTACGTGAAATTGCATGGAAAATTCTTGACAATAAATATTTCAGAGCATGTTCAAAGTGAAAAGCTGGCTTTGGACACATGTTCATAGCAGCTATTTCTAGTAGAGAACTTGAAACACTTATTACAACACGTTTTGCGACATCTGAATGACAAAAACTCAAGGGGTCATTATCATGATTATTGATACAGAAATAAAATTGTTGTGTATCGTATTGTCATGTGAATACTCATGCTGCACCGATCGTTTCACCCCTAGTGTCTATGAGGCCTGTCTGAGTCGCCATGGAGACATGTGAAGGCATATCTCACCCAGCTTCCACGTCTCCATCAACCCTCCAACAGAAATAGAAACAGTTGGACTGTGTTGAGGCTGTGGTGGACAATGAAAGTCTACTTCAGCTCTTAGATCATGTCTTCTACTTGACATTGTCAGCTTGGCAGGCTCTCCACGAGAACTATCTTGTCCTCGTCCTGTCAGAGGTGTGCAGGGTCAGATCCCCCCGCTGTGAGGAAGTCAGAGGTTAAAGCACGGCATTGTGGGGGTGCAGATGGCAGTGTTCAGGGTGAGGTGGTCGCTGACTGAAGAGCCACGACACAATTACAACACAATCATGACACAATGGTCGGAGTCACCCGACCAACCATCATCTAGCCTGTTAAGAGACTGGTTTTGTTGGAGGTGTGCCTCGCATCTTGCCAACATCTGTGAGCTTCTTTAAAATGTGTGCAACGTTTCTGTCTAATTGTCAGGCTGATGATTATCTGCTTGAGTATTTCACTCTCCTTTCACAGTTAATAGGCTTTGAATAAATTTTTTATATTTTCAAATACTTTTGGCAAAACAACTATCAAATTACCTCAGCAAACATACCAGACAGGATTTAGAATTGCATGTTGGACAGGAGGACAGCTAGTACTGACACACAATGTGGAGGGTAAAACTCGGGGGGGAAATGTTCAATCTGACTTATAAACTGGGAGAAAGACTGAAGTATCACATATCAAGAATTTTATGTTTCAAACTTTCATTCTTTCCATGGATCTCAGGAAAAATATGATATCTCTTGTTGGCGCATTAGTCACATGATATATTGTTTAATGACAAAAATGATCTAGAACTCTATGTTTAAACTACAAGTCACTAATTTTCTAAAAATACCTAAAATTCCTTCTGATTTTTTTAATGTTTGGATAAAGATAAAAGTTCACTCAACTTCAGTGTATACACCAGATCGTTTTATACCTGTTTCTAAACACATTTTGCCAGGGCTACAGTCAAACTTTTCCCAGTCGGACAGTTTATCTGCATCTAGTTGCTTACAACATTGACTTCGAGCATCGAGCCCACATTGACTTACAGGCATCGAGCCAACATTGACTTACAGGCATCGAGCCAACATTGACTTACAGTGATTCAGCCAACATTGACTTACAGGCATCGAGCCAACAATGACTTACAGTGGTTCAGCCAACATTGACTTACAGGCATCGAGCCAACATTGACGTACAGTGATTCAGCCAACATTGACTTACAGGCATTGAGCCAACATTTACTTACAGGCCTCGAGCCAACATTTACTTCCGGGGATGCAGCCAACATTTACTTCCGGGGATGCAGCCAACATTTACTTCCGGGGATGCAGCCAACATTGACTTACTTGGATGACTGATAAGGACACCCTGACAATCTGGTAATTCATCTGGCTGTCAGGATACCTCTAACATTAGACACTCTGTTCGGGCTAGCATCAGCACCTCATGCTCCCAGTCTTCATCAAGTCATGATTCATATTTAGGAACACACAATGCCATCTAAAAGTGGTCAAATGTATCAAATGTTATATTTTAGGGTTACACTTTCATAGTATAGTGCAGATTCTAGAACCTTTTTTGGTTGAGTCCCATCAGTGATTCGAACCACACCTCCAGAGTGAGGCCAGCACACAAAGTCAGCGATCTAACCCACTCAGCCACCAATGCTTCTACAAAACTTGTAGCCGAGATCACATACCTCTGACAAGTGTGGTGTGGGTTTCGGACGTCTGATGGGACTTAAAAAAGTATGAGAATCTGTACTTTTCTAAGGTGTTATCCCAAATATTACATTTGTTACATTTGACCACTTTCGAAATGGCATTGTGTGTTCATAGCTTTCGGCCAGGGACCTCCCAGTTTTCATCAAGTCTTATTTCATATTTGTCACAAACTAACGATGAAGTGAGTTGGAATGAATCATGGTTTCATGGGTAATGTCAGTTTGTTGTGATATCTTGGTATCGTGTCCCTTCCTTTGCCAGATTGTGTTGGGCGGATTGTGTCGGGCAGATTGTGTCGGCCTAACAAGAGGAGATGGGAGCAGACTGGCTGGTGTAATTAGTGACTGCTAATTGTTTGCCCTGTCGCATGTAGTTAGATGTCCCTCCCAGGTGATCAGAGCGTCCAGCTTCCCCGTGATCTATGGTCAACTACAGGGGACAGCCATTTAACCTACGGGGCACTCTGCCGTCCTGTGATTGCCTTCTGGACTGCTGCAGTTATTAAACCTCCTTGACTCAACACTTGCATCTCATAATGGCTAGTTAAGTGGTTGCCTCTTGTGCGCCCACCCTCGCAAGCCAAGGAGGGCCCTGTTTTATTTTGCCGTAGGGGACGTTTGGACCCAAGGGATGCCCAGCCATTATGTGCCGCTGTACAAAGGCCTGTCTTGTGTCACAGAGTGGTGGGGCCAAATCTGCTCTGTTAACATAACAAACATCAGTTTAGATTTCAGTTCAGTTAAGATTTATTAAAATTTCAATTTTTCAGGCTCAGTTGAGAGTTTTGCATGTTGTTGATGCTGGTAAAACCTGACCGAATTGGATGGGGTTTCTGCTGTTTGTTGTTCTATTCCGAACAAAGACTAGACACTCGCAATTTCCTTCCTCCATCTTCCTTAGATGTCAGTAAATTGAATCAGGAAGATGAGAAGACAACAGATCATTAGGTGCCCATATGTTGGGCCAGCCGCGACTCTGATAGTGTCACACACCATGTAAAAGTCTCCGCTTTGAATACAGCTAATTACAGTGCCAAGTCGGTCTGTCAGTTATTGTTAGCAGAGATGACTGGTTACGTAAGATAACAATGTCTGGATGGTGATGCCCTACTTGGATGCTGATAGGGATTTCATCTTTGATGTCATCTTTGGGCTCTTTTTGACTTCTGTGTGTGTGTGAAAGTAGATATTGATACAACATTGACCTTTGTGTGTTGACTTTGTCTGTGAAGGACTAGATATAGGTACACCATAGACCTCTGTCAGTTGACTGTGTCTGTAAAAGTAGACAGGTACAGCATAGACCTCTGTCAGTTGACTGTGTCTGTGAAGGACTAGATACAGGTACACCATAGACCTCTGTCAGTTGACTGTGTCTGTAAAAGTAGACAGGTACAACATAGACCTCTGTCAGTTGACTGTGTCTGTGAAAGACTAGATACAGGTACACCATAGACCTCTGTCAGTTGACTGTGTCTGTAAAAGTAGACAGGTACAGCATAGACCTCTGTCAGTTGACTGTGTCTGTAAAAGTAGACAGGTACAACATAGACCTCTGTCAGTTGACTATGTCTGTGAAGGACTAGATATAGGTACAACATAGACCTCTGTCAGTTGACTGTGTCTGTAAAAGTAGACAGGTACAACATAGACCTCTGTCAGTTGACTGTGTCTGTAAAAGTAGACAGGTACAACATAGACCTCTGTCAGTTGACTGTGTCTGTAAAAGTAGACAGGTACAACATAGACCTCTGTCAGTTGACTATGTCTGTGAAGGACTAGATATAGGTACAACATAGACCTCTGTCAGTTGACTGTGTCTGTAAAAGTAGACAGGTACAACATAGACCTCTGTCAGTTGACTGTGTCTGTAAAAGTAGACAGGTACAACATAGACCTCTGTCAGTTGACTGTGTCTGTAAAAGTAGACAGGTACAGCATAGACCTCTGTCAGTTGACTATGTCTGTAAAAGTAGACAGGTACACCATAGACCTCTGTCAGTTGACTGTGTCTGTGAAGGACTAGATATAGGTACAACATAGACCTCTGTGTGTTGACTGTGTCTGTAAAAGAAGACAGGTACAACATAGACCTCTGTCAGTTGACTATGTCAGTAAAAGTAGACAGGTACAGCATAGACCTCTGTCAGTTGACTATGTCAGTAAAAGTAGACAGGTACAGCATAGACCTCTGTCAGTTGACTGTGTCTGTGAAAGTAGACAAGTACAACATAGACCTCTGTCAGTTGACTGTGTCTGTAAAAGTAGACAGGTACAATTAGGCAATTAGGACCTTAGTCAGTTGACTGTCTTGTTTGCATGGTGAGTGCATGGCCAGTGTTCCTGTTGTGGTACATGCTGTTACTGTACTCAAGTTACTGTACTGAGCTGCACAGCATTCTGTGAGCATGGTGACCGTCATTTAGCACTATTGCCTGGAGATACTGATGGCACTGACGAGAGGGAAAAGTCTCAATCTGACCATGACATAATGATGGTTAAACTTTAGTTTTAATTGCCTGACTGCTCATATTAGATAGATTGGGACCCGTGAAGATTCCCGCGTAGAATAGGTCTTCAGAAACCCATGCTTGCCATTAAAGGCGACAAAAAGGATCAGGTAGTCAGGCTCTCTGACTTGGTTGATGCATGTCATCGTATCCCAATTACATGGTTTGATGCTCATGAGGTCAAGCACTGGATTGTCTGGTCCAGACTCCATTATTTACAGACTGCTGTCATATAGCTGGAATATTGAGGATTTTGTCGTTAAACAACAAACAAACAAACACGGATACCCAGGTGGGGAGGTTGTCTGTACAGCACTGTGAAGCACGAACACCCAAGTACCACTTGATGGATGTGTGTTGCGTGGTCCCTAGTGTTGTGAGGGTGTGAAGCGGCCCGCGAGGGTGACCATTATGTTGTAGGCCCCCATCTTTACATCATTAAACAGGATTACCAACAAATCGCTAACAAGATCCTACGGTTTGGAGTTTCACATATTTGCTTCCAATTCATGTGTCTGACTATGTTCCTCGTAGTTTCTTTGACCTTGACCCCTCGCTGGCACACCTGGTTATTAGAGCTGACTGCGTGTGTGAGGACAATCCCAGCGTTTCTTCATGAATTATCCTTGGGGTCTGTCCGTGTCGCCCCAGCAGGTGTTATAGGGTTTCATCCAGCCAGACACAGCAGTCGTTACTGTAGTCATCTTAATGACAGCAACAGCGATTTGTTCTTCGTTTTTACTTATGACAAAAACAAGAGCCTGTTGTTCTGGTGTGATCATAAGACAAATTTCCACTCGTTTATGGACCCCTGTTGAGAAAATGACCCCCCTCCCTCCCTTCCCGCCGGTTTAGCCCGGGCCACGGTATGTGGGGCTTATGGTGGTAACACGACACACACACCAACGCCCCGCAGAAAGCCAGGTAAGTCGTTGAGCAGCTCCCAGCTCCTCCCAACGCCGTCATTTCCCAAGACGTTTGGCCGTTTGTCATGTTGTGAATCACATATGTCACAGCCAGCGTTTTGTCAGGGCTAATGATCAGCAAGCGTGTCCCACGCCCCCCAGCACAACTAACATTCTTCACCTCGCCATACAGACATTTTACCTGTCAGCTAAGTGTATGTTTTCGAACAAATTGAAACAAGAGCTAAAAATTGACATCAGCTATACCCCTTCTTTCTACCGTAATCAATCTAGATCTGGTTCTGTATCCGTGGGGCCCAGGGACAATGGCTTCAGCTGATCGGGGTGTTCCCTGCCTTGGGGCATCCATGGATGGTCTGCACTGATCCGCCAAAACTACCTGGTGTGAAGATAACTTTTAAAACTTATTGAAAGCTACCTTCTGTGAAGATAACGTGTTAAAACTAATTTAAAGCTACCTTGTGTGAAGATAACGTGTTAAAAGGTATTTAATGCTACTTTGCATGAAGATAAAGTGTTAAAACTTATTTGAAGCTACCTTATTAGAAGATAACTTGTTAAAACTTATTCAAAGCTACCTTGTGTGAAGATAAAGTGTTAAAACTAATTTAAAGCTACCTTGTGTGAAGATAACTTGTTAAAACTTATTTAAAGCTACCTTGTGTGAAGATAACGTGTTCAAACTTATTTGAAGCTACCTTGTGTGAAGATAACGTGTTAAAAGGTATTTAATGCTACTTTGCATGAAGATAAAGTGTTAAAACTTATTTGAAGCTACCTTATTAGAAGATAACTTGTTAAAACTTATTCAAAGCTACCTTGTGTGAAGATAACATGTTAAAACTAATTTAAAGCTACCTTGTGTGAAGATAACTTGTTAAAACTTATTTGAAGCTACCTTGTGTGAAGATAACTTTGGCAAAACTTATTTGAAGCTACCTTGTGTGAAGATAACTTGTTAAAACTTATTTAAAACTACCTTGTGTGAAGATAACTTGTTAAAACTAATTTAAAGCTACCTTGTGTGAAGATAACGTGTTAAAACTTATTTGAAGCTACCTTGTGTGAAGATAACGTGTTAAAACTTATTTGAAGCTACCTCGTGTGAAGATAACATGTTAAAACTTATTTTAAGCTACCTTGTGTGAAGATAACGTGTTAAAACTTATTTTAAGCTACCTTGTGTGAAGATAACGTGTTAAAACTTATTTGAAGCTACCTTGTGTGAAGATAACGTGTTAAAACTAATTTAAAGCTACCTTGTGTGAAGATAACATGTTAAAACTAATTTAAAGCTACCTTGTGTGAAGATAACGTTTTAAAACTAATTTAAAGCTACCTTGTGTGAAGATAACGTGTTAAAACTAATTTAAAGCTACCTTGTGTGAAGATAACGTGTTAAAACTTATTTGAAGCTACCTTGTGTGAAGATAACTTTGGCAAAACTTATTTGAAGCTACCTTGTGTGAAGATAACGTGTTAAAACTTATTTGAAGCTACCTTGTGTGAAGATAACTTTGGCAAAACTTATTTGAAGCTACCTTGTGTGAAGATAACTTTGGCAAAACTTATTTGAAGCTACCTTGTGTGAAGATAACTTTGGCAAAACTTATTTGAAGCTACCTTGTGTGAAGATAACTTGTTAAAACTAATTTAAAGCTACCTTGTGTGAAGATAACGTGTTAAAACTTATTTGAAGCTACCTTGTGTGAAGATAACGTGTTAAAACTTATTTGAAGCTACCTTGTGTGAAGATAACATGTTAAAACTTATTTGAAGCTACCTTGTGTGAAGATAACGTTTTAAAACTTATTTGAAGCTATCTTGTGTGAAGATAACGTGTTAAAACTTATTTGAAGCTACCTTTGTGAAGATAACTTGTTAAAACTTATTTGAAGCTACCTTGTGTGAAGATAACTTGTTAAAACTTATTTAAAGCTACCTTGTGTGAAGATAACGTGTTAAAACGTATTTGAAGCTACCTTGTGTAAAGATAACATGTTAAAACTTATTTGAAGCTACCTTGTGTGAAGATAACATGTTAAAACTTATTTGAAGCTACCTTGTGTGAAGATAACGTGTTAAAACTTATTTGAAGCTACCTTGTGTGAAGATAACGTGTAAAAACTTATTTGAAGCTACCTTGTGTGAAGATAACGTGTTAAAACTTATTTGAAGCTACCTTGTGTGAAGATAACTTGTTAAAACTTATTTAAAGCTACCTTGTGTGAAGATAACGTGTTAAAACGTATTTGAAGCTACCTTGTGTAAAGATAACATGTTAAAACTTATTTGAAGCTACCTTGTGTGAAGATAACATGTTAAAACTTATTTGAAGCTACCTTGTGTGAAGATAACGTGTTAAAACTTATTTGAAGCTACCTTGTGTGAAGATAACGTGTTAAAACTTATTTGAAGCTACCTTTGTGAAGATAACGTGTTAAAACTTATTTGAAGCTTCCTTGTGTGAAGATAACTTGTTAAAACTTATTTGAAGCTACCTTGTGTGAAGATAACGTGTTAAAACTTATTTGAAGCTACCTTGTGTAAAGATAACATGTTAAAACTAATTTAAAGCTACCTTGTGTGAAGATAACGTGTGAAAACTTATTTGAAGCTACCTTGTGTGAAGATAACGTGTTAAAACTTATTTGAAGCTACCTTGTGTGAAGATAATGTGTTAAAACTTATTTGAAGCTACCTTGTGTGAAGATAACGTGTGAAAACTTATTTGAAGCTACCTTGTGTGAAGATAACGTGTTAAAACTAATTTAAAGCTACCTTGTGTGAAGATAACATGTTAAAACGTATTTGAAGCTACCTTGTGTGAAGATAACGTTTTAAAACTAATTTAAAGCTACCTTGTGTGAAGATAACGTGTTAAAACTAATTTAAAGCTACCTTGTGTGAAGATAACGTGTTAAAACTTATTTTAAGCTACCTTGTGTGAAGATAACTTGTTAAAACTTATTCAAAGCTACCTTGTGTGAAGATAACATGTTAAAACTAATTTAAAGCTACCTTGTGTGAAGATAACATGTTAAAACTTATTTGAAGCTACCTTATTAGAAGATAACGTGTTAAAACGTATTTGAAGCTACCTTGTGTGAAGATAACGTGTTAAAACTTATTTGAAGCTACCTTGTGTGAAGATAACTTGTTAAAACTTATTTAAAGCTACCTTGTGTGAAGATAACGTGTTAAAACGTATTTGAAGCTACCTTGTGTAAAGATAACATGTTAAAACTTATTTGAAGCTACCTTGTGTGAAGATAACATGTTAAAACTTATTTGAAGCTACCTTGTGTGAAGATAACGTGTTAAAACTTATTTGAAGCTACCTTGTGTGAAGATAACGTGTTAAAACTTATTTGAAGCTACCTTTGTGAAGATAACGTGTTAAAACTTATTTGAAGCTTCCTTGTGTGAAGATAACTTGTTAAAACTTATTTGAAGCTACCTTGTGTGAAGATAACGTGTTAAAACTTATTTGAAGCTACCTTGTGTAAAGATAACATGTTAAAACTAATTTAAAGCTACCTTGTGTGAAGATAACGTGTGAAAACTTATTTGAAGCTACCTTGTGTGAAGATAACGTGTTAAAACTTATTTGAAGCTACCTTGTGTGAAGATAATGTGTTAAAACTTATTTGAAGCTACCTTGTGTGAAGATAACGTGTGAAAACTTATTTGAAGCTACCTTGTGTGAAGATAACGTGTTAAAACTAATTTAAAGCTACCTTGTGTGAAGATAACATGTTAAAACGTATTTGAAGCTACCTTGTGTGAAGATAACGTTTTAAAACTAATTTAAAGCTACCTTGTGTGAAGATAACGTGTTAAAACTAATTTAAAGCTACCTTGTGTGAAGATAACGTGTTAAAACTTATTTGAAGCTACCTTGTGTGAAGATAACTTGTTAAAACTTATTCAAAGCTACCTTGTGTGAAGATAACATGTTAAAACTAATTTAAAGCTACCTTGTGTGAAGATAACATGTTAAAACTTATTTGAAGCTACCTTATTAGAAGATAACGTGTTAAAACGTATTTGAAGCTACCTTGTGTGAAGATAACATGTTAAAACTAATTTAAAGCTACCTTGTGTGAAGATAACTTGTTAAAACTTATTTGAAGCTATCTTGTGTGAAGATAACGTTTTAAAACTTAGTTGAAGCTATCTTGTGTGAAGATAACGTGTTAAAACTTATTTGAAGCTACCTTTGTGAAGATAACTTGTTAAAACTTATTTGAAGCTACCTTGTGTGAAGATAACTTGTTAAAACTTATTTGAAGCTACCTTGTGTGAAGATAACGTTTTAAAACTTATTTGAAGCTACCTTGTGTGAAGATAACTTGTTAAAACTTATTTGAAGCTACCTTTGTGAAGATAACGTGTTAAAACTTATTTGAAGCTACCTTGTGTGAAGATAACTTGTTAAAACTTATTTGAAGCTACCTTGTGTGAAGATAACATGTTAAAACTTATTTGAAGCTACCTTGTGTGAAGATAACTTGTTAAAACTTATTTGAAGCTACCTTGTGTGAAGATAACATGTTAAAACTTATTTAAAGCTACCTTGTGTGAAGATAACGTTTTAAAACTTATTTGAAGCTACCTTGTGTGAAGATAACATGTTAAAACTAATTTAAAGCTACCTTGTGTGAAGATAACGTGTTAAAACTAATTTAAAGCTACCTTGTGTGAAGATAACATGTTAAAACTAATTTAAAGCTACCTTGTGTGAAGATAACATGTTAAAACTTATTTGAAGCTACCTTTTGTGAAGATAACTTGTTAAAACTTATTTGAAGCTACCTTGTGTGAAGATAACATGTTAAAACTAATTTAAAGCTACCTTGTGTGAAGATAACTTGTTAAAACTAATTTAAAGCTACCTTGTGTGAAGATAACATGTTAAAACTAATTTAAAGCTACCTTGTGTGAAGATAACATGTTAAAACTAATTTGAAGCTACCTTGTGTGAAGATAACTTGTTAAAACTTATTTGAAGCTACCTTTTGTGAAGATAACTTGTTAAAACTTATTTGAAGCTACCTTGTGTGAAGATAACATGTTAAAACTAATTTAAAGCTACCTTGTGTGAAGATAACGTGTTAAAACTAATTTAAAGCTACCTTGTGTGAAGATAACATGTTAAAACGTATTTGAAGCTACCTTGTGTGAAGATAACGTTTTAAAACTAATTTAAAGCTACCTTGTGTGAAGATAACGTGTTAAAACTAATTTAAAGCTACCTTGTGTGAAGATAACGTGTTAAAACTTATTTGAAGCTACCTTGTGTGAAGATAACTTGTTAAAACTTATTCAAAGCTACCTTGTGTGAAGATAACATGTTAAAACTAATTTAAAGCTACCTTGTGTGAAGATAACATGTTAAAACTTATTTGAAGCTACCTTATTAGAAGATAACGTGTTAAAACGTATTTGAAGCTACCTTGTGTGAAGATAACATGTTAAAACTAATTTAAAGCTACCTTGTGTGAAGATAACTTGTTAAAACTTATTTGAAGCTATCTTGTGTGAAGATAACGTTTTAAAACTTAGTTGAAGCTATCTTGTGTGAAGATAACGTGTTAAAACTTATTTGAAGCTACCTTTGTGAAGATAACTTGTTAAAACTTATTTGAAGCTACCTTGTGTGAAGATAACTTGTTAAAACTTATTTGAAGCTACCTTGTGTGAAGATAACGTTTTAAAACTTATTTGAAGCTACCTTGTGTGAAGATAACTTGTTAAAACTTATTTGAAGCTACCTTTGTGAAGATAACGTGTTAAAACTTATTTGAAGCTACCTTGTGTGAAGATAACTTGTTAAAACTTATTTGAAGCTACCTTGTGTGAAGATAACATGTTAAAACTTATTTGAAGCTACCTTGTGTGAAGATAACTTGTTAAAACTTATTTGAAGCTACCTTGTGTGAAGATAACATGTTAAAACTTATTTAAAGCTACCTTGTGTGAAGATAACGTTTTAAAACTTATTTGAAGCTACCTTGTGTGAAGATAACATGTTAAAACTAATTTAAAGCTACCTTGTGTGAAGATAACGTGTTAAAACTAATTTAAAGCTACCTTGTGTGAAGATAACATGTTAAAACTAATTTAAAGCTACCTTGTGTGAAGATAACATGTTAAAACTAATTTAAAGCTACCTTGTGTGAAGATAACTTGTTAAAACTTATTTGAAGCTACCTTTTGTGAAGATAACTTGTTAAAACTTATTTGAAGCTACCTTGTGTGAAGATAACATGTTAAAACTAATTTAAAGCTACCTTGTGTGAAGATAACGTGTTAAAACTAATTTAAAGCTACCTTGTGTGAAGATAACATGTTAAAACTAATTTAAAGCTACCTTGTGTGAAGATAACATGTTAAAACTAATTTGAAGCTACCTTGTGTGAAGATAACTTGTTAAAACTTATTTGAAGCTACCTTTTGTGAAGATAACTTGTTAAAACTTATTTGAAGCTACCTTGTGTGAAGATAACATGTTAAAACTAATTTAAAGCTACCTTGTGTGAAGATAACGTTTTAAAACTTATTTGAAGCTACCTTGTGTGAAGATAACATGTTAAAACTAATTTAAAGCTACCTTGTGTGAAGATAACATGTTAGAACTAATTTAAAGCTACCTTGTGTGAAGATAACATGTTAAAACTAATTTAAAGCTACCTTGTGTGAAGATAACGTGTTAAAACTAATTTAAAGCTACCTTGTGTGAAGATAACGTGTTAAAACTTATTTGAAGCTACCTTGTGTGAAGATAACGTGTTAAAACTTATTTGAAGCTACCTTGTGTGAAGATAACGTGTTAAAACTTATTTGAAGCTACCTTGTGTGAAGATAACTTGTTAAAACTAATTTAAAGCTACCTTGTGTGAAGATAACGTTTTAAAACTTATTTGAAGCTACCTTGTGTGAAGATAACGTGTTAAAACTAATTTAAAGCTACCTTGTTTGAAGATAACGTGTTAAAACTTATTTGAAGCTACCTTGTGTGAAGATAACTTGTTAAAACTTATTTGAAGCTACCTTGTGTGAAGATAACGTGTTAAAACTTATTTGAAGCTACCTTGTGTGAAGATAACGTGTTAAAACTTATTTGAAGCTACCTTGTGTGAAGATAACATGTTAAAACTTATTTGAAGCTACCTTGTGTGAAGATAACGTGTTAAAACTTATTTGAAGCTACCTTGTGTGAAGATAACGTGTTAAAACTTATTTGAAGCTACCTTGTGTGAAGATAACTTTGGCAAAACTTATTTGAAGCTACCTTGTGTGAAGATAACATGTTAAAACTAATTTTAAGCTACCTTGTGTGAAGATAACGTGTTAAAACGTATTTGAAGCTACCTTGTGTGAAGATAACGTGTGAAAACTTATTTGAAGCTACCTTGTGTGAAGATAATGTCTTAAAACTTATTATTCCCTACCACAAAGTGGGGTGGGGGATATAGGAAAGGGGTTTGACCATCTGTCAGTCCTTCCGTCAGACCCTTCTCAATGTGGGCATATTAACTTTAAAACTATTTAAGTCAGAGATATGAAATTTTACACACTGATTTGACTGGACATGATCTTAAATGACGTCAAAAATTGGTTTTGTAAATTCATTTTTGACAGAGTTATGACCATGAATGTGACACGAAGGCTAACGGAAGGGCTCTTACAGGGTGTGGAAAGTCTAAATCTAAATTAGGATGTAATGATTCACCGATACCTAAGATATCATCGATACCTCGGTACTCACGATTCTTGAATTGTCAGTTTGTGAGATCGCGGTACTCAATAAATAGAACAGGAACACATAATTACCTCCCGTAATGGCAGAAGTAGCACAGAGCCCCCTGTAAGTGTGGCAGAAGTAGCACAGAGCCCCCTGTAAGTGTGGCAGAAGTAGCACATAGCCCCCTGTAAGTGTGGCAGAAGTAGCACAGAGCCCCCTGTAGGTATGGCAGAAGTAGCACAGAGCCCCTTGTAAGTGTGGCAGAAGTAGCACAGAGCCCCCTGTAAGTGTGGCAGAAGTAGCACAGAGCCCCCTGTAAGTATGGCAGAAGTAGCACAGAGCCCCCTATAAGTGTGGCAGAAGTAGCACAGAGCCCCCTGTAAGTGTGGCAGAAGTAGCACAGAGCCCCCTGTAAGTGTGGCAGAAGTAGCACAGAGCCCCCTGTAAGTATGGCAGAAGTAGCACAGAGCCCCCTGTAAGTGTGGCAGAAGTAGCACAGAGCCCCCTGTAAGTGTGGCAGAAGTAGCACAGAGCCCCCTGTAAGTGTGGCAGAAGTAGCACAGAGCCTCCTGTAAGTGTGGCAGAACGCTCTGTCAGCATAGACTAGGACACTCCAGCACACCAAAACAGCAGAAGTTAAGCAACTCGAACAGTGAAAGAGACAGATCACTGCTTAACCACGATACATTGATATCAGACTTGGACTATTCAGCCAACATGGCGGACGGATATAACGAACAGGGTGGAATACACCTCCGTGCACTCTTTTTGGATGTGTTGTCAAACTTTGTGACAGGAAAACTTAATGTGAGTGAAAAAAGCCTCCACTTGAGAACTATCATAGACTTGGGTGGCCATCAACGTCACCTCTCACTAAACCTCGACCTATCATCGCCAGGGTTTTGTTAAGGGCACAGAGGCTCCAGATGGTAAATGAAGGAGAGGAGACACCTTTCTGTGTCAGGGAAGATCTTCTAAAGCAGGACCTCGAGGCTAAAAGACTCCTACAGCCAGTGATGTCACAGATTTGACAGGGGACAAAGTTCGGTTTATCAAGGGTAAATTGTTTATAAATGGGATTCAGTACCGCCCTTAATGTGACAGGACTGCATGTGATGAGGCAACTCTACTTGATGATACATGAAGCAGACATAAAATCACTATATTGGATAAATCCCTTCTTTTCTCTTCTTCACTGTTTCTTCATATTGACGTGTTTGGTTTTCCCTTACCATTAGAGCACAAATTGTTTTTGTTAAAGTTAGGTAATCAGCATGGTAAAGACCCTGACATAAAATCATCATACTGTTTTCAATATGACGGGTACCGGTAATCAGCATGGTGAAGACCCTGACATAAAGTCATCATACTGTTTTCAATATGAGGAGTAATCAGCATGGTGAAGACCCCGACATAAAGTCATCATACTGTTTTCAATATGAGGAGTAATCAGCATGGTGAAGACCCTGACATAAAGTCATCATACTGTTTTCAATATGAGGAGTAATCAGCATGGTGAAGACCCTGACATAAAGTCATCATACAGTTTTCAATATGAGGAGTAATCAGCATGGTGAAGACCCTGACATAAAGTCATCATACTGTTGTCAATCTGTGGAGTAATCAGCATGGTGAAGACCCAGACATAAAGTCATCATACTGTTGTCAATCTGTGGAGTAATCAGCATGGTGAAGACCCTGACATAAAGTCATCATACTGTTGTCAATCTGTGGAGTAATCAGCATGGTGAAGACATTGACATAAAGTCATCATACTGTTGTCAATATGAGGAGTAATCAGCATAGTACAGACCCTGACATAAAGTCATCATACTGTTTTCAGTATGAGGAGTAATCAGCATGGTGAAGACCCTGACATAAAGTCATCATACTGTTGTCAATATGAGGAGTAATCAGCATGGTGAAGACCCCGACATAAAGTCATCATACTGTTTTCAATATGAGGAGTAATCAGCATGGTGAAGACCCTGACATAAAGTCATCATACTGTTTTCAATATGAGGAGTAATCAGCATGGTGAAGACCCTGACATAAAGTCATCATACTGTTTTCAATATGAGGAGTAATCAGCATGGTGAAGACCCTGACATAAAGTCATCATACAGTTTTCAATATGAGGAGTAATCAGCATGGTGAAGACCCTGACATAAAGTCATCATACTGTTGTCAATCTGTGGAGTAATCAGCATGGTGAAGACCCAGACATAAAGTCATCATACTGTTGTCAATCTGTGGAGTAATCAGCATGGTGAAGACCCTGACATAAAGTCATCATACTGTTGTCAATCTGTGGAGTAATCAGCATGGTGAAGACCCTGACATAAAGTCATCATACTGTTGTCAATATGAGGAGTAATCAGCATAGTACAGACCCTGACATAAAGTCATCATACTGTTTTCAGTATGAGGAGTAATCAGCATGGTGAAGACCCTGACATAAAGTCATCATACTGTTGTCAATATGAGGAGTAATCAGCATAGTACAGACCCTGACATAAAGTCATCATACTGTTTTCAGTATGAGGAGTAATCAGCATGGTGAAGACCCTGACATAAAGTCATCATACTGTTGTCAATATGAGGAGTAATCAGCATAGTACAGACCCTGACATAAAGTCATCATACTGTTTTCAGTATGAGGAGTAATCAGCATGGTGAAGACCCTGACATAAAGTCATCATACATTTTTCATTCTGTGGAGTAATCAGCATGGTGAAGACCCTGACATAAAGTCATCATACTGTTGTCAATCTGTGGAGTAATCAGCATGGTGAAGACCCTGACATAAAGTCATCATACTGTTTTCAATATGAGGAGTAATCAGCATGGTGAAGACCCTGACATAAAGTCATCATACTGTTTTCAATATGAGGAGTAATCAGCATGGTGAAGACCCTGACATAAAGTCATCATACTGGTTTCAATATGAGGAGTAATCAGCATAGTACAGACCCTGACATAAAGTCATCATACTGTTTTCAATATGAGGAGTAATCAGCATGGTGAAGACCCTGACATAAAGTCATCATACTGTTTTCAATATGAGGAGTAATCAGCATGGTGAAGACCCTGACATAAAGTCATCATACTGGTTTCAATATGAGGAGCAGCTGATATCAGGATAATGTTGCTAGTATCTGAAGATTACTATATGTACATGTGGGCTGTTTAACTTTTCATTTTAGTGTCAAGATTCAATGGTAACAAAGTGTGATAATCCTTTTGTTTTTGTTCTTTTGTTATGGTGACATGTTTGAGAATAAGTATTTTTTACTCTGACATGAAATGCAAGTTGTTATGGTTCAAAAGATTATATACAGGTAAATCTTTTACATTAAGACCAGTAATTGGATTGCTGGATTATTGGCTATTATATTTTGATGCTGACGGGAGGTTTGAGTGTAAGCTTTGTTCCCCCTTATCAGTTAAATACACTCAGCTGAAACCTTTACATTAGGGTCTCAGCAGAAGGAGTAAACTTTGGTAGCTTGATTCCATTTTGTTTATGTTCTATTTTGGTACATATTTGTGATTAGTTCTAGTTATTGTTGGGGCACTGGTGGCCTAGTCATCTAAGGCGCCGTGATTCGCTGTGCAGAGTTGCGTCCCTTGGGCATGCCAGAAACCTATGATTGTGGGTTTGAATCCCGATTCGCCCCGAATATGTTTCTAGGTTGTGCCCTCGGTCTTTTCAACTGCCCTCCTTCGTCGGGCCGTTAATGGAAGACCTCGGGCTTCTGCAAATGATAATGCCCTGAAAAATAGCGTTACCCTTATATTAATCTATGACTTGTTTGACTGGGCTTCTGTCTACTTGGTATTTATCTATGAGCTGTTTGACTTGGCGCCAGTCTGCCTGGTATTAATGTTTGACTTGTTTGACAGGGTGCCAGTCTACTTGGTATCTACTTGCTATGTAGAGATGCTTTGTGAGGCTCCAGTCTACAGATGGTATCTCTGCTTGTAGGGGGATGCTCTGTGCAAGGACTGCTTCTTTTCCGCCTTCGAGGAGGAGGTCCACCACACCATCACCTCGGCTGGGCTGTTCACGCCAGGGGAGACAATCGCTGTGGGAGCATCTGGCGGCAAGGGTGAGATAGATAGGACTTCATCGGCATCTTGTGACATATTCTTTCACTGAAAAATATCAAAATGTGTATCAATAAAATGGCGTCGAGATTAATAGTTTAGTGAATTCATAATTGATTGAATCCTATCTGTATTGTGGTACATCTTAACATGTATGACAGCACACAACGTCTATGACAGCCTGCGTTCTCATTTACCAGACTCCACCGTCCTGGCGTACGTGTTGAAACTGCTCAACCAGAGATACAACTACAATGTACAGCTGATCCTGCTGTCTGTAGACGAGGGGATCACAGGCTACAGGGATGACTCGCTGGAGGTACGTGTACCTGATACTGTCTGTAGATGAGGGGATCACAGGTTGGTGTACCTGATACTGTGTAGATGAGGGGATCACAGGTTGGTGTACCTGATACTGTCTGTAGATGAGGGGATCACAGGTTGGTGTACCTGATACTGTCTGTAGATGAGGGGATCACAGGTTGGTGTACCTGATACTGTCTGTAGACGAGGGGATCACAGGTTGGTGTACCTGATACTGTCTGTAGATGAGGGGGCCACAGGTTGGTGTACCTGATACTGTCTGTAGATGAGGGGGCCACAGGTTGGTGTACCTGATACTGTCTGTAGATGAGGGGATCACAGGATGGTGTACCTGATACTGTCTATAGATGAGGGTGTCACAGGTTGGTGTACCTGATACTGTCTGTAGACGAGGGTGTCACAGGTTGGTGTACCTGATACTGTCTGTAGATGAGGGGATCACAGGCTACAGGGATGACTCGCTGGAGGTACATGTACCTGATACTGTCTGTAGATGAGGGGATCACAGGTTGGTGTACCTGATACTGTCTGTAGATGAGGGGATCACAGGTTGGTGTACTTGATACTGCCTGTAGATGAGGGGGTCACAGGTTGGTGTACCTGATACTGTCTGTAGATGAGGGGATCACAGGTTGGTGTACCTGATACTGTCTGTAGACGAGGGGATCACAGGTTGGTGTACCTGATACTGTCTGTAGATGAGGGGGCCACAGGTTGGTGTACCTGATACTGTCTGTAGATGAGGGGGCCACAGGTTGGTGTACCTGATACTGTCTGTAGATGAGGGGATCACAGGATGGTGTACCTGATACTGTCTGTAGACGAGGGGGCCACAGGTTGGTGTACCTGATACTGTCTGTAGACGAGGGGGTCACAGGTTGGTGTACCTGATACTGTCTGTAGATGAGGGGGATCACAGGTTGGTGTACCTGATACTGTCTGTAGACAAGGGGGGCACAGGTTGGTGTACCTGATACTGTCTGTAGATGAGGGGATCACAGGATGGTGTACCTGATACTGTCTGTAGACGAGGGGGCCACAGGTTGGTGTACCTGATACTGTCTGTAGACGAGGGGGTCACAGGTTGGTGTACCTGATACTGTCTGTAGATGAGGGTGTCACAGGTTGGTGTACCTGATACTGCCTGTAGATGAGGGGGTCACAGGTTGGTGTACCTGATACTGTCTGTAGATCAGGGGATCACAGGTTGGTGTACCTGATACTGTGTAGATGAGGGGATCACAGGTTGGCACCTGATACTGTCTGTAGATGAGGGGATCACAGGTTGGTGTACCTGATACTGTGTAGACGAGGGGGCCACAGGTTGGTGTACCTGATACTGTCTGTAGATGAGGGGGTCACAGGTTGGTGTACCTGATACTGTCTGTAGATGAGGGGGCCACAGGTTGGTGTACCTGATACTGTCTGTAGATGAGGGGGTCACAGGTTGGTGTACCTGATACTGTCTGTAGATGAGGGGGTCACAGGTTGGTGTACCTGATACTGTCTGTAGATGAGGGGGTCACAGGTTGGTGTACCTGATACTGTCTGTAGATGAGGGGGTCACAGGTTGGTGTACCTGATACTGTCTGTAGACGAGGGGGCCACAGGTTGGTGTACCTGATACTGTCTGTAGATGAGGGGGCCACAGGTTGGTGTACCTGATACTGTCTGTAGATGAGGGAGTCACAGGTCGGTGTACCTGATACTGTCTGTAGACAAGGGGGTCACAGGCTACAGGGATGACTCGCTGGAGGCACGTGTACCTGATACTGTCTGTAGATGAGGGGATCACAGGTTGGTGTACCTGATACTGTCTGTAGACAAGGGGGCCACAGGTTGGTGTACCTGATACTGTCTGTAGATGAGGGGGTCACAGGTTGGTGTACCTGATACTGTCTGTAGACGAGGGGGCCACAGGTTGGTGTACCTGATACTGTCTGTAGATGAGGGGGCCACAGGTTGGTGTACCTGATACTGTCTGTAGATGAGGGAGTCACAGGTCGGTGTACCTGATACTGTCTGTAGACAAGGGGGTCACAGGCTACAGGGATGACTCGCTGGAGGCACGTGTACCTGATACTGTCTGTAGATGAGGGAGTCACAGGTTGGTGTACCTGATACTGTCTGTAGACGAGGGGGCCACAGGTTGGTGTACCTGATACTGTCTGTAGACAAGGGGGTCACAGGCTTCAGGGATGACTCGCTGGAGGCACGTGTACCTGATACTGTCTGTAGATGAGGGAGTCACAGGTCGGTGTACCTGATACTGTCTGTAGACAAGGGGATCACAGGCTACAGGGATCACTCGCTGGAGGTACATGTACCTGATACTGTCTATAGATGAGGGTGTCACAGGTTGGTGTACCTGATACTGTCTATAGATGAGGGTGTCACAGGTTGGTGTACCTGATACTGTCTGTAGACGAGGGTGTCACAGGTTGGTGTACCTGATACTGTCTGTAGATGAGGGGATCACAGGCTACAGGGATGACTCGCTGGAGGTACATGTACCTGATACTGTCTGTAGATGAGGGGATCACAGGTTGGTGTACCTGATACTGTCTGTAGATGAGGGGATCACAGGTTGGTGTACTTGATACTGCCTGTAGATGAGGGGGTCACAGGTTGGTGTACCTGATACTGTCTGTAGACGAGGGGGCCACAGGTTGGTGTACCTGATACTGTCTGTAGACGAGGGGGCCACAGGTTGGTGTACCTGATACTGTCTGTAGATGAGGGGGCCACAGGTTGGTGTACCTGATACTGTCTGTAGATGAGGGAGTCACAGGTCGGTGTACCTGATACTGTCTATAGATGAGGGTGTCACAGGTTGGTGTACCTGATACTGTCTGTAGACGAGGGGGCCACAGGTTGGTGTACCTGATACTGTCTGTACACAAGGGGGTCACAGGCTACAGGGATGACTCGCTGGAGGCACGTGTACCTGATACTGTCTGTAGATGAGGGAGTCACAGGTCGGTGTACCTGATACTGTCTGTAGACAAGGGGATCACAGGCTACAGGGATCACTCGCTGGAGGTACATGTACCTGATACTGTCTATAGATGAGGGTGTCACAGGTTGGTGTACCTGATACTGTCTATAGATGAGGGTGTCACAGGTTGGTGTACCTGATACTGTCTGTAGACGAGGGGGCCACAGGTTGGTGTACCTGATACTGTCTGTAGACGAGGGGGCCACAGGTTGGTGTACCTGATACTGTCTGTAGACGAGGGGGCCACAGGTTGGTGTACCTGATACTGTCTGTAGATGAGGGTGTCACAGGTTGGTGTACCTGATATTGTCTGTAGACGAGGGGATCACAGGTTGGTGTACCTGATACTGTCTGTAGATGAGGGTGTCACAGGTTGGTGTACCTGATACTGTCTGTAGACGAGGGGGTCACAGGTTGGTGTACCTGATACTGTCTGTAGATGAGGGGGTCACAGGTTGGTGTACCTGATACTGTCTGTAGACGAGGGGGCCACAGGTTGGTGTACCTGATACTGTCTGTAGATGAGGGGGCCACAGGTTGGTGTACCTGATACTGTCTGTAGACGAGGGGGTCACAGGTTGGTGTACCTGATACTGTCTATAGATGAGGGTGTCACAGGTTGGTGTACCTGATACTGTCTGTAGACGAGGGGGCCACAGGTTGGTGTACCTGATACTGTCTGTAGATGAGGGGGCCACAGGTTGGTGTACCTGATACTGTCTGTAGATGAGGGGGCCACAGGTTGGTGTACCTGATACTGTCTGTAGATGAGGGGATCACAGGATGGTGTACCTGATACTGTCTATAGATGAGGGTGTCACAGGTTGGTGTACCTGATACTGTCTGTAGACGAGGGTGTCACAGGTTGGTGTACCTGATACTGTCTGTAGATGAGGGGATCACAGGCTACAGGGATGACTCGCTGGAGGTACATGTACCTGATACTGTCTGTAGATGAGGGGATCACAGGTTGGTGTACCTGATACTGTCTGTAGATGAGGGGATCACAGGTTGGTGTACTTGATACTGCCTGTAGATGAGGGGGTCACAGGTTGGTGTACCTGATACTGTCTGTAGATGAGGGGATCACAGGTTGGTGTACCTGATACTGTCTGTAGACGAGGGGATCACAGGTTGGTGTACCTGATACTGTCTGTAGATGAGGGGGCCACAGGTTGGTGTACCTGATACTGTCTGTAGATGAGGGGGCCACAGGTTGGTGTACCTGATACTGTCTGTAGATGAGGGGATCACAGGATGGTGTACCTGATACTGTCTGTAGACGAGGGGGCCACAGGTTGGTGTACCTGATACTGTCTGTAGACGAGGGGGTCACAGGTTGGTGTACCTGATACTGTCTGTAGATGAGGGGGATCACAGGTTGGTGTACCTGATACTGTCTGTAGACAAGGGGGGCACAGGTTGGTGTACCTGATACTGTCTGTAGATGAGGGGATCACAGGATGGTGTACCTGATACTGTCTGTAGACGAGGGGGCCACAGGTTGGTGTACCTGATACTGTCTGTAGACGAGGGGGTCACAGGTTGGTGTACCTGATACTGTCTGTAGATGAGGGTGTCACAGGTTGGTGTACCTGATACTGCCTGTAGATGAGGGGGTCACAGGTTGGTGTACCTGATACTGTCTGTAGATCAGGGGATCACAGGTTGGTGTACCTGATACTGTGTAGATGAGGGGATCACAGGTTGGCACCTGATACTGTCTGTAGATGAGGGGATCACAGGTTGGTGTACCTGATACTGTGTAGACGAGGGGGCCACAGGTTGGTGTACCTGATACTGTCTGTAGATGAGGGGGTCACAGGTTGGTGTACCTGATACTGTCTGTAGATGAGGGGGCCACAGGTTGGTGTACCTGATACTGTCTGTAGATGAGGGGGTCACAGGTTGGTGTACCTGATACTGTCTGTAGATGAGGGGGTCACAGGTTGGTGTACCTGATACTGTCTGTAGATGAGGGGGTCACAGGTTGGTGTACCTGATACTGTCTGTAGATGAGGGGGTCACAGGTTGGTGTACCTGATACTGTCTGTAGACGAGGGGGCCACAGGTTGGTGTACCTGATACTGTCTGTAGATGAGGGGGCCACAGGTTGGTGTACCTGATACTGTCTGTAGATGAGGGAGTCACAGGTCGGTGTACCTGATACTGTCTGTAGACAAGGGGGTCACAGGCTACAGGGATGACTCGCTGGAGGCACGTGTACCTGATACTGTCTGTAGATGAGGGGATCACAGGTTGGTGTACCTGATACTGTCTGTAGACAAGGGGGCCACAGGTTGGTGTACCTGATACTGTCTGTAGATGAGGGGGTCACAGGTTGGTGTACCTGATACTGTCTGTAGACGAGGGGGCCACAGGTTGGTGTACCTGATACTGTCTGTAGATGAGGGGGCCACAGGTTGGTGTACCTGATACTGTCTGTAGATGAGGGAGTCACAGGTCGGTGTACCTGATACTGTCTGTAGACAAGGGGGTCACAGGCTACAGGGATGACTCGCTGGAGGCACGTGTACCTGATACTGTCTGTAGATGAGGGAGTCACAGGTCGGTGTACCTGATACTGTCTGTAGACAAGGGGATCACAGGCTACAGGGATCACTCGCTGGAGGTACATGTACCTGATACTGTTTATAGATGAGGGTGTCACAGGTTGGTGTACCTGATACTGTCTGTAGACGAGGGGGCCACAGGTTGGTGTACCTGATACTGTCTGTAGACAAGGGGGTCACAGGCTTCAGGGATGACTCGCTGGAGGCACGTGTACCTGATACTGTCTGTAGATGAGGGAGTCACAGGTCGGTGTACCTGATACTGTCTGTAGACAAGGGGATCACAGGCTACAGGGATCACTCGCTGGAGGTACATGTACCTGATACTGTCTATAGATGAGGGTGTCACAGGTTGGTGTACCTGATACTGTCTATAGATGAGGGTGTCACAGGTTGGTGTACCTGATACTGTCTGTAGACGAGGGTGTCACAGGTTGGTGTACCTGATACTGTCTGTAGATGAGGGGATCACAGGCTACAGGGATGACTCGCTGGAGGTACATGTACCTGATACTGTCTGTAGATGAGGGGATCACAGGTTGGTGTACCTGATACTGTCTGTAGATGAGGGGATCACAGGTTGGTGTACTTGATACTGCCTGTAGATGAGGGGGTCACAGGTTGGTGTACCTGATACTGTCTGTAGACGAGGGGGCCACAGGTTGGTGTACCTGATACTGTCTGTAGACGAGGGGGCCACAGGTTGGTGTACCTGATACTGTCTGTAGATGAGGGGGCCACAGGTTGGTGTACCTGATACTGTCTGTAGATGAGGGAGTCACAGGTCGGTGTACCTGATACTGTCTATAGATGAGGGTGTCACAGGTTGGTGTACCTGATACTGTCTGTAGACGAGGGGGCCACAGGTTGGTGTACCTGATACTGTCTGTACACAAGGGGGTCACAGGCTACAGGGATGACTCGCTGGAGGCACGTGTACCTGATACTGTCTGTAGATGAGGGAGTCACAGGTCGGTGTACCTGATACTGTCTGTAGACAAGGGGATCACAGGCTACAGGGATCACTCGCTGGAGGTACATGTACCTGATACTGTCTATAGATGAGGGTGTCACAGGTTGGTGTACCTGATACTGTCTATAGATGAGGGTGTCACAGGTTGGTGTACCTGATACTGTCTGTAGACGAGGGGGCCACAGGTTGGTGTACCTGATACTGTCTGTAGACGAGGGGGCCACAGGTTGGTGTACCTGATACTGTCTGTAGACGAGGGGGCCACAGGTTGGTGTACCTGATACTGTCTGTAGATGAGGGTGTCACAGGTTGGTGTACCTGATATTGTCTGTAGACGAGGGGATCACAGGTTGGTGTACCTGATACTGTCTGTAGATGAGGGTGTCACAGGTTGGTGTACCTGATACTGTCTGTAGACGAGGGGGTCACAGGTTGGTGTACCTGATACTGTCTGTAGATGAGGGGGTCACAGGTTGGTGTACCTGATACTGTCTGTAGACGAGGGGGCCACAGGTTGGTGTACCTGATACTGTCTGTAGATGAGGGGGCCACAGGTTGGTGTACCTGATACTGTCTGTAGACGAGGGGGTCACAGGTTGGTGTACCTGATACTGTCTATAGATGAGGGTGTCACAGGTTGGTGTACCTGATACTGTCTGTAGACGAGGGGGCCACAGGTTGGTGTACCTGATACTGTCTGTAGACAAGGGGGTCACAGGCTACAGGGATGACTCGCTGGAGGCACATGTACCTGATACTGTCTGTAGATGAGGGAGTCACAGGTCGGTGTACCTGATACTGTCTGTAGACAAGGGGATCACAGGCTACAGGGATCACTCGCTGGAGGTACATGTACCTGATACTGTCTATAGATGAGGGTGTCACAGGTTGGTGTACCTGATACTGTCTATAGATGAGGGTGTCACAGGTTGGTGTACCTGATACTGTCTGTAGACGAGGGGGCCACAGGTTGGTGTACCTGATACTGTCTGTAGACGAGGGGGCCACAGGTTGGTGTACCTGATACTGTCTGTAGATGAGGGTATCACAGGTTGGTGTACCTGATACTGTCTGTAGATGAGGGGGTCACAGGTTGGTGTACCTGATACTGTCTGTAGACGAGGGGGCCACAGGTTGGTGTACCTGATACTGTCTGTAGATGAGGGTGTCACAGGTTGGTGTACCTGATACTGTCTGTAGACGAGGGGGTCACAGGTTGGTGTACCTGATACTGTCTGTAGATGAGGGTGTCACAGGTTGGTGTACTTGATACTGTCTGTAGATGAGGGTGCCACAGGTTGGTGTACCTGATACTGTCTGTAGATGAGGGGATCACAGGTTGGTGTACCTGATACTGTCTGTAGATGAGGGTGTCACAGGTTGGTGTACCTGATACTGTCTGTAGACGAGGGGGCCACAGGTTGGTGTACCTGATACTGTCTGTAGATGAGGGTGTCACAGGTTGGTGTACCTGATACTGTCTGTAGATGAGGGGATCACAGGTTGGTGTACCTGATACTGTCTGTAGATGAGGGGATCACAGGATGGTGTACCTGATACTGTCTGTAGACAAGGGGATCACAGGCTACAGGGATGACTCGCTGGAGGTACATGTACCTGATACTGTCTGTAGATGAGGGGATCACAGGTTGGTGTACCTGATACTGTCTGTAGATGAGGGGGTCACAGGTTGGTGTACCTGATACTGTCTGTAGACGAGGGGGCCACAGGTTGGTGTACCTGATACTGTCTGTAGATGAGGGGGCCACAGGTTGGTGTACCTGATACTGTCTGTAGATGAGGGAGTCACAGGTCGGTGTACCTGATACTGTCTATAGATGAGGGTGTCACAGGTTGGTGTACCTGATACTGTCTGTAGACGAGGGGGCCACAGGTTGGTGTACCTGATACTGTCTGTAGACAAGGGGGTCACAGGCTACAGGGATGACTCGCTGGAGGCACGTGTACCTGATACTGTCTGTAGATGAGGGAGTCACAGGTCGGTGTACCTGATACTGTCTGTAGACAAGGGGATCACAGGCTACAGGGATCACTCGCTGGAGGTACATGTACCTGATACTGTCTATAGATGAGGGTGTCACAGGTTGGTGTACCTGATACTGTCTATAGATGAGGGTGTCACAGGTTGGTGTACCTGATACTGTCTGTAGACGAGGGGGCCACAGGTTGGTGTACTTGATACTGCCTGTAGATGAGGGGGTCACAGGTTGGTGTACCTGATACTGTCTGTAGACGAGGGGGTCACAGGTTGGTGTACCTGATACTGTCTGTAGACGAGGGGGTCACAGGTTGGTGTACCTGATACTGTCTGTAGACGAGGGGGCCACAGGTTGGTGTACCTGATACTGTCTGTAGACGAGGGGGTCACAGGTTGGTGTACTTGATACTGCCTGTAGATGAGGGGGTCACAGGTTGGTGTACCTGATACTGTCTGTAGATGAGGGGGCCACAGGTTGGTGTACCTGATACTGTCTGTAGATGAGGGTATCACAGGTTGGTGTACCTGATACTGTCTGTAGACGAGGGGGTCACAGGTTGGTGTACCTGATACTGTCTGTAGATGAGGGTATCACAGGTTGGTGTACCTGATACTGTCTGTAGACGAGGGGGTCACAGGTTGGTGTACCTGATACTGTCTGTAGACGAGGGGATCACAGGTTGGTGTACCTGATACTGTCTGTAGATGAGGGGGCCACAGGTTGGTGTACCTGATACTGTCTGTAGATGAGGGTATCACAGGCTACAGGGATGACTCGCTGGAGGCACGTGTACCTGATACTGTCTGTAGATGAAGAAGTCACAGGCTGCAAGAATGATTCACTGGAGATGGGTCAACATAATTTAGAGGTGTTTTGCCTAGTTTGGAGTTGATGATTTACAGGTCTGCAATATTTGTAGCCTGAATATTGCATTTGTTAACAACATAGACTCTTTCACTCTACAGAATTCTCTTTTGTCTACAGACTGTCAAGAGGAACCAGCAGCAGTACGACCTGCCCCTCAAGATCGTCTCGTACGAGGTCAGTAGGTTTCAACCTGCATATGTTGCTGTAACGAATATCATTTTAGGGATAACACTTTCTTAGAAAAGTACAGATTCTAGTCCTTTTGGGGTTGAGTCCCATCCCGGATTCTGCCAGAGTGAGGCACCTAATCGCCAGCACACAACATCAACGATCTAACCGAATCAGCCACCGATGCTTAAATTTTTTTATGAAAGTCTGACAACTGGTAGTCTTTTTGGTTTTGTTTGGTTTGTTGTTTAACACCGCACTCTGCAATATTCCAGCTATATGAGGGCAGTCTGTAAATAATCAAGTCTGGACCAAACAATCTAGTAATTAATATCATGAGCATAGATCCACGCATTTGGGATCAATGACATGCATCCACCAAGGCAGAAAGCCTGACCACACGATCCTGTTAGTCACCTCTTACGACAAGCACAGTCGCCTTTTATGGCAAGCATGTGTTGCTGAAGACCTATTCTACCCTGGATCTTCACGGGTCTAGATAACTTACTTTGTGTACCCCTCTGACAAGTGTAAATTGGCATGGATCCAATGGCCAAAAGCTATGAAACACAATGCCATTTAGAAAGTGATCAAATGTAACAAATGTTACTTTTGGGATAACACTTTCTAAGCTAAGTACAGCATCTTGTACTTTTTGGGTTGAGTCCCATTCGAGATTGGAACAAACGCTTACATTTGACCACTTTCTACATGGCATTGTGTGTTCATGCACGTGTCTCTGATCATGTTAAGTTAAGCCTGAATGTTGCGAGCGGCGGGACTGGAACAGAAAGACATTGTTTTCAGCAGAGGTTTGGGAAGGGAAACGTAGGAAGCATGTTTGCGGCGGAGTCATTGTCTGTAGGAGATGAACATATGTGACCAAGGGGAGATAACTCTTTAGGGAGTAAAGGGGATCATTATGTGGCCTATGAACATTGTCATGAAATTGTTGATATGTCTGCCTGTGTTAGATACTGGATTAACATGGTAGTTTGTTGTGTAAAACTGATTATGTTATGGATATCTGATTTTCAGGAACTTTACGGGTGGACGATGGATGCAATTGTCAAACAGATCGGCCTCAAGAATAACTGTGAGATATTATTTGTTCTGCTTAACCCCAGGAGGGGATCTGGTGGTTTAGATACCACCGGGTCGGGAGCCTCACTGAACAATGTACACAAGGCAGCTTAACCTTTGTTGTATTTGATGTTCCTGACACTTTTAGAGGGTAAATGGCTGATACAAACTAAACAGCCAATATCTATGATGTGTATATTCAGTATTGAGTATGCATGTGAAACGGAATGTCGAGACATGAGAGTCTTTCTATAGTTTACTGAACAACATGACGTTAATATACCACGGTAAATATGAAGTCAGATTTGATAAGAGCATAAATACCACAGTAGTACAGTAATTAGATTACTCACACTGATTGCCTGGGGGTTGCAAAGTTTATCGCTAATGGAATCAGGGTGAGAACCCAAACACATGGCCTGCTTGTGGACCATTTTGCACGTGAACACGAGAAACCTAACTCTGCATACCATGTGAGTGAATACCACTAAAAATAAACTTATTTATATGTTACGATATTAGAGAACAGTAATAATATTTGCAGCATTTCACGTCATATACATTGTGTAGACTGAAGATGAGGCATGCTGATTTGCATATAATTGTCCTCTGTTGACTAAAAAGATGGACAGAAGTCACGAAGGTAACACGTCTTCTCCGGTTCCTATTCTACTGTTACTGTGGTTACAGGTACATTCTGTGGAGTGTTTCGGCGCCAGGCTTTGGACAGAGGAGCAATGATACTCAAGGTGGACAAGATTGTGACAGGTGAGAGAGTCGGCATGCAGGAAGTGGAATAATAGATCGGTTGTGTTGTTTCATGGTGTACTATCTGTATACGAATGATGTATTGATGTTAGTGGAGACTTGGAAGATGATGTATTGATGTTAGTGGAGACTTGGTGGATGATGTATTGATGTTAGTGGAGACTTGGTGGATGATGTATTGATGTTAGTGGAGACTTGGAAGATGATGTATTGATGTTAGTGGAGACTTGGAAGATGATGTATTGATGTTAGTGGAGACTTGGAAGATGATGTATTGAGACTTGGCAAGTGATGTAGAGATTTTAGTGGAGACGTTGCAGGTGGTTTATCTCAGTGTTTTTGTTTCAGGACACAACGCTGATGACATAGCAGAGACAGTGATTATGAATGGTGAGTTCCTCAGTATAAGTAGTATTACTGGTGTTCGGTGAAACCTCAGTATAAGTAGTATTATTGGTGTTCGGTGAGTCCTCAGTATAAGTAGTATTACTAGTGTTGGGTGAGTCCTCAGTTTAAGTAGTACATGTGTTCGGTGAGTCCTCAGTATAAGTAGTATTACTAATGTTCCGTGAGTCCTCAGTATAAGTAGTATTACTGGTGTTGGGTGAGTCCTCAGTTTAAGTAGTATTACTAGAGTTTGGTGAAACCTCAGTATAAGTAGTATTATTGGTGTTCGGTGAGTCCTCAGTATAAGTAGTATTACTGGTGTTGGGTGAGTCCTCAGTTTAAGTAGTACATGTGTTCGGTGAGTCCTCAGTATAAGTAGTATTACTAATGTTCCGTGAGTCCTCAGTATAAGTAGTATTACTGGTGTTGGGTGAGTCCTCAGTATAAGTAGTATTATTGGTGTTCGGTGAGTCCTCAGTATAAGTAGTATTACCAGTGTTCGGTGAGTCCTCAGTTTAAGTAGTACATGTGTTCGGTGAGTCCTCAGTATAAGTAGTATTACTAATGTTCCGTGAGTCCTCAGTATAAGTAGTATTACTGGTGTTGGGTGAGTCCTCAGTATAAGTAGTATTACTGGTGTTGGGTGAGTCCTCAGTATAAGTAGTATTACTGGTGTTGGGTGAGTCCTCAGTATAAGTAGTATTATTGGTGTTTGGTGAGCCTTCATTGTAGATAGTACTATGCTGACCTGTGAACTGTGACACACAATGAAGAGTTTTCATGTTTGTCTGCTCTTTCTCCCTGTGGTGTCAATCTCACATTCTCCTCACACGTTGTTTATTTTCAGTTTTACGTGGTGACATTGCAAGGTTGCGGAGATGTACAGCCATTACAACCGTGAGTCCTAGGGCTAGTACAGTGTTATCAATGTATTGTACCTTAGGAAAATGTCCCATGTAGAAAATGGGCCTTGAGGTGTGTGTGTGCGGGCGGTTATGCATGTGCATGTGTGTGTAATTGTTCCTCTAGTAGGACTTGCTGGAGTGTGCTATTCTCACTACAGAGTTGCGTCCCTTGGTCACATCAGACAGCTATGATTGTGGGTTTGAATCCCGATTCACCCAGATTAGGTTTCTTGGATTGTCAACACCATACCCGTGCTTGAGGGTTTCACCAAAGTGGTAAATGTCTGAAACCTGCATCACTTGGGGATTTCTTCCCACATTAAGCTGACACGCCATGACATAACTGGAATACTGTTAAAAGTGGCGCCAAACCCAACTCACTTTCTCCTCCAGGGCATGTTGGGACATCAGTGCGGTTCCCTTGGGACAGGTTGGAGTATGAATTTGTTCTCTGTGTCTTTTTAGGGAACGGATGGAGCTCTGCCCAGGTGTAAACCATTCAAATACACCTATGAGAAGGAGATTGTCATGTGAGTATCACTTCTCTTCTTCAATCCCAGTGATAACACTGACAGACTAACCTCCCTTTAAACATTGGACTTGTCACACAATGTTATTGCATTTCATGCAGATTGCATGATGCATCTGTAAACCTGGGACCTCGGGTAAATAACACATGACAAGAAGTCTGTGAAACAACGCTTGTGTTGCTGCATAGGGTCGCCATGACTTGGGTAGGCTCCATCTTCCTGAGGCAAGGGAGATAACTGACTGTAAAAGTCCCGTTTCCACCCTTGCCGAACTAGGCTGCAATTATGGAGTTATATTTTGGACTAATGAGTTTATGCATAGTCCAATCAATTAGTGTAACAAAATCAACATTCTGTTCATAAACAACACAGATGTCAAAGTGCAGATTTTGCCCAATTGCAGGATTTGCAAAGGATGTGTACCATCAACTCATAATCAACAGATATTTCCCAAATCTTTTCATGTGTATAATCAAGCTGCCCACATGATTTGATGCACTCTGCCAGATAAGTCCCGTTTTAAAAAAAATATATATCTTGATCTTGGTCTTGGCTGTGTGCCGCCATTTTGTTTTAAGCAAAGCAAGGGATATATGAGAGGTGGAATCTGATTGCCAAAAGGAGGGACATAACTCATAATAGGAACTGGTGGCGCTACGATCAAGCCCGAAATTGCAGCCCAGTACGGCAAGGGTGGAAACTGGACTTTAGAGTCTGTTAACTCCCTTGCCTTGGGAAGATTGGTAGGTTCAAGAGGAAACAGTCTCCTGGCCAACGCAACAAGTTATTGTTGAAAGGAACTGAAGTCAAACGTGCTGGCCTGTATGGTCATCAGTAGCTGGTCAGTGTCCAGAAGACCTGCCAGGGCCTGCTGGTCTGTATAGCCATCAGTAGCTGGTCAGTGTCCAGAAGATCTGCCTTTGGATAGTTTTGAATTTGTATAAAATTTATTTTTTGAGTTTCCATGGCAACGACTTTGATTTAGACTGAAAATGGCGGTAGTCCTCGTTTCCGGAGCAGATCTTGAAAACCGTACCATATTTCTTCACCAAACTTGGCACATAGATAGATCTAGTGGTGAACTGGTGCCTTTTGATAGTTTGGGATTTAAAAAAAATTTTTTTTTCGAGTTTCCATGGCAACAACTTTGATTTAGACTGAAAATGGCAGTAGTCCTCGTTTCCGGAGCAGATCTTGAAAACCGTACCATATTGTTTCACCAAACTTGGCACATAGATAGATCTAGGGGTGAACTGGTGCCTTTTGATAGTTTGGGATTTAAAAAAAAATTTTTTTTCGAGTTTCCATGGCAACGACTTTGATTTAGACTGAAAATGGCAGTAGTCCTCGTTTCCGGAGCAGATCTTGACAACCGTACCATTTTTCTTCACCATATTTTGCACATTGATAGGTCTAGTGGTGAACTGATGCCTTTGGATAGTTTTGGATATTTTTTTTAAAGTTATTTTTCGAGTTTCCATGGCAACAACTTTGATTTAGACTGAATATGGAGGTAGTCCTCGTTTCGGGAGCAGATCTTGAAAAACGTAGTATATTTCTTTACAAAAAGGCCCAGTGAACATAGTTCACAGGAGCTAATGCATTGCACACACCCGACATGTCATACTGGCGGGGGATGTGAGTATTTCATGCTTGTTGTATATATACTTCAGTGTGAAAAGTGACACTTAACACTTTGACGGAACTATTGTCACTTTGCCACTCGTGAAAATATTTGTTTTCTCGACTCATGGAATATCCTCTGTATATTACAGGTATGCCTACTTCAAGAAACTGGACTACTTCTCGACAGAGTGTATTTATTCTCCCAACGCCTACAGGTAGATAAGTCTCACAGAGTGTAGCTATCCCCCTCCAATTGTGATGTGTTGTCATTATGGGTAGAGATGTCCGTGATAGTGGTGGTGAACGTTTCTATTTCTGATCTAAGTCTGTGACAAGTTCAGTGAATTCTGACACACCATACACACCAACGTAATCAACTGTGATATTGTTGTCTGCGATGGCGTGCCAAAAGTAATAAGACTTTGTGCCAACGGTACTGAAGACAAATGTTGGTGAACATAATGTCAGGTTGGTGAATGTAATGTTGGTGAACACAATGTTGGTGAACATAATTTTGGGTTGGTGAACATTATTTTGGGTTGGTGAACGTAATGTTGGTGAATGTAATGTTGGTGAACACAAGTTTGGGTTGGTGAACGTAATGTTGGTGAACATAATTTTGGGTTGGTGAACGTAATGTTGGTGAAAATAATGTTGGTGAACGTAATGTTGGTGAACACAATGTTGGTGAACGTAATGCTGGGTTGGTGAACGTAATGCTGGGTTGGTGAACGTGAAGTTTGTGAACACAATGTTGGTGAATGTAATGTTGGGTTGGTGAATGTGATGTTGGTGAACGTAATGTTGGGTTGGTGAACGTGATGTTGGTGAATGTGATGTTGGTGAATTGAATGTTGGTGAACAGTGTTGGTGAACGTAATGCTGGGTTGGTGAACGTAATGCTGGGTTGGTGAACGTGAAGTTTGTGAACACAATGTTGGTGAACGTAATGTTGGGTTGGTGAATGTAATGTTGGTGAACGTGATGTTGGTGAATGTGATGTTGGTGAAAGTAATGTTGGTGAACGTAATGTTGGGTTGGTGAACGTAATGTTGGTGAACGTGATGTTGGTGAACGTAATGTTGGGTTGGTGAACGTGATGTTGGTGAATGAAATGTTTGGTCGGTGAATTGAATGTTGGTGAACGTAATGTTGGTGAACGTAATGTTGGGTTGGTGAACGTGATGTTGGTGAACGTAATGTTGGTGAACGTAATGTTGGGTTGGTGAACGTGATGTTGGTGAACGTAATGTTGGGTTGGTGAACGTGATGTTTGTGAATGTGATGTTGGTGAATGGAATGTTTGGTCGGTGAATTGAATGTTGGTGAACACAGTGTTGGTGAACGTAATGTTGGGTTGACTTTTTTGTTTCAGGGGATTTGCTCGAGCATATATTAAGGACATTGAGAAGATACGTCCCAGTGCTATCATAGGTCAGTGCAGTAGTGTTGGCTAGATAACTATGTGACTCCCTAGATAACTCTGTAACTGACTAGATGACAATATGACTCTAGATAACTGTGTGAGTCTCTAGATAACTATATGAGTCTCTAGATAACTATGTGACTCTCTGGATAACTATCTGACTGAGATAACCTCATTTTACTGTATTTTCAGACATCATCCATTCCGGCGAGAGTCTGTCAGTGAAGAAGGAGGTTAGAATGCCAGTACAGGGTGAGTGGTCTCCCCTTATTGTTCTCAGAAAAAAATTAACATGATCAGCTTGCCCTCCTCTGTGCAATTTGCTGACTCAGTAATGATGGTTAAAACATGGTCCTTACCCAGGGAAGAACAAAGTTAGTAAATAACGGTCTGTTTGAGTGAATCAACACAGGTGAGTTTATGGAGAGAATGCGGGACAACCCTATATACAAACTAGCGCACTGCTCGTGTTTCATCTGGGTGTCAGGTGTTGTGTGGTAGGTCCACCGTTATTGATGATGTCAGTCTTCTCCTGCAGGTCAGTGTTCGCGGTGCGGCTACATGTCTAGCAACCCTGTGTGTAAAGCCTGCGTCCTTCTGGAGGGACTGAATCGAGGACTGCCGCGGTAGGTGGACCTCTGCCTCTCTATGTCTGCCTCTCTCTCATGTCTGCTACACTAGGTGAATCTCTGCCTCTTTCTCATGCCTCCCTTTCTCACCTCTGCCTCTTTCTTATGACTTCCTCTCTCTCATGTGACCGCCTCCATGGTCAAAAGACGTTAAAAGATGGTACTTGTTGTTACCCTGTCTGGCGCTCGGCTTTATGGGGCTAAAACAAGGACTGGTCGGCTCGGAGTCAGTATACTGTGTCTGAGTGGGGTATTCATGTTAAACTGCGGCATGGTATCTCAGTGAGCTAGCACTATAAATCGGCATCAGTCCGGACTAGTACAAGCAGCCACACAAACACACACACGTACATGCACGTCGCTATATAAGTGCAATAATCTTGGACGCGACGTTAAACCCCATTTCACCTCACCTCCTCTCTCATGTCTGCCTCTCTCATATCTGGTTCCCTCTTATGACTTCCTCTCTCATGTCTGCCTCTCTCATATCTGGCTCTCTCTCATGTCTGCCTCGCTCATGTGTTCTGCTGTTTGTGACTGAAACAGGAAGTGCCAAGTCACAAAATACTATGTGATATCAACTTAATTACTGGTCTCCAGGTGTCTGCAATCCACTGTAGGAGATTGTTATATGTTGATATGAAAAAGAGTAGCTGTGATTTTGTTTTATTTAAATCTATAAGTTCAAAAGCTGAAACCAAGGGGCAGTTATCTAAAATTCCTGTTATTGTGTCTGCCTGTGATCCTAGAAAGTGATATCTTTTTACATGGTTACATAACAGTTTTTTATGTTATCAAATCTGTGATAGGTGTTTATGTAGTCTAAATGTATTTGTTATTAATGTAGGACTTGTTATAGTAATGACATGGCAGAAATACTGCTGATTTCGGATTTTGACTCACTCACTCACTGTGGTCATGGAAACATGGCAGTGAAGTCGAGCCAGGGAACTAGACACCTATAAACCTGTGGGAACCGTGTGTGTGTTGGTGACATGTTCTGTCTCCCACTAACACTGTGTACGTCTGCTTCCCCCAGACTCGGGATTGGCAAGGAGCACAAGGAGAGAAGGAAGGTAAGATGTCGTCATTAATGCAACATTAGGGTCAAAGGGAGACAACTCATGCAGTACAAGCTAAAAAATAATGCAGAAAATTCAATGGGATTGTGAAGGCCTGTACAGTGGAACCTGTTGATGTGTGCGGATGTCAGGGGATGTCGGGGGGTGTCGGGGACAGAAGATTGATACAGCTTGTCAATGGTTAATTATATGCAGCCACTAAGTTGAAACAGACATGGTTCTTGGTTCTGATGAAAAGTCCTGTTCTACGGACAGATTACTCTTGGATGATAAGATTGGAAGCGCATGTAACTTTCTTAGGTCTAAATGCTGTTAATAATGACATTTGCAAAGCTGAAACATTGTCTTTGTGGGCATGGTGTGATTAGACCTTACTTTGTCCTCAGCTGGCAGACAAGCTGGCTCGGGAAGAAGCTGAGAGTATTTCTCCCTCCATCCCGGGGTCTGGTGAGATGGATGTTGTCGCTGCAGGGAAGTCATGTGGAGGTGCTTGTAGCTGTCAGTCTGAAACTATTTGTGTGGACAGCACTACAGCAGACCTGAAGGTGTTGCCTGTCGCTGGTTGTGAAGATGAACTGAATAAGTTGCAGCTGGACAGAAGGAAGCCAACTGTTGCTGATATAGATTTCTGATGTCCTGGAGAAACTGTAACTATAAGATATCTGACAGCAACATCGACAAATGAACATACCTTTTGTGTCATTAGAGATAACCAGTGTTCCATGCTTGACATCAGGGCTGTGTCACCAATGTTACATGCTTGACATCAGAGCTGTGTCACCAGTGTTACATGCTTGACATCAGAGCTAGGTCACCAGTGTTACATGCTGACATCAGGGCTGTGTCACCAATGTTACATGCTTGACATCAGAGCTGGGTCACCAATGTAAGATGCTTGACATCAGGGCTGTGTCACCAGTGTTACATGCTTGACATCAGAGCTGGGTCACCAATGTTACATGCTTGACATCAGGGCTGTGTCACCAGTGTTCCATGCTTGACATCAGAGCTAGGTCACCAGTGTTACATGCTTGACATCAGAGCTGGGTCACCAATTTTACATGCTTGACATCAGAGCTGGGTCACCAGTGTTACATGCTTGACATCAGGGCTGGGTCACCAATGTTACATGCTTGACATCAGAGCTGGGTCACCAGTGTTCCATGCTTGACATCAGAGCTAGGTCACCAGTAGTACATGCTTGACATCAGAGCTGGGTCACCAGTGTTACATGCTTGACATCAGGGCTGGGTCACCAGTGTTACATGCTTGACATCAGAGCTGTGTCACCAGTGTTCAATGATTGACATCAGGGCTGGGTCACCAGTGTTCCATGCTTGACATCAGGGCTGTGTCACCAGTGTTACATGCTTGACATCAGAGCTGGGTCACCAGTGTTCCATGCTTGACATCAGAGCTAGGTCACCAGTAGTACATGCTTGACATCAGAGCTGGGTCACCAGTGTTACATGCTTGACATCAGGGCTGGGTCACCAGTGTTACATGCTTGACATCAGAGCTGTGTCACCAGTGTTCAATGATTGACATCAGGGCTGGGTCACCAGTGTTCCATGCTTGACATCAGGGCTGTGTCACCAGTGTTACATGCTTGACATCAGAGCTGGGTCACCAGTGTTCAATGATTGACATCAGGGCTGGGTCACCAGTGTTCCATGCTTGACATCGGGGCTGTGTCACCAGTGTTACATGATTGACATCAGGGCTGTGTCACCAGTGTTATATGCTTGACATCTCACTTCTGTAATTGGACATAGAACAAGAGCTAGAACTATCTGATGGATAAATAATCAAGTCTGGGCAAATGAAACAGTGATAGATATTATGAGCAATGACACAGGCTGTTGGGTAACCTGAAACGCAACAATCAAGTCAACTGCGACAAGCATAAGTTGGATGGGACCTTTCTTTAACCCGGTATCATGATGTCCATTCCTTCTCTTTGTTCACTGTAATATGTCATAATGGCCAAGCAGACAATACCCTGCCTGTTTCCAATGTACATCCCCAGAGTTCAAGATTAAAGTGTCAAAAGATCAGAAACAATTGTCCAGTAATTGTTCTTGTTGACGGAATTATGTGACCCTCAATGTGGAAGCAGTCGTAAGTGTTTAAGGTTTTTACATCTGTTGACATTTTGTGTTAGCATTGCCTGTCATGATAACATGTTTATTTGGATCTGGAGTAAAATTATTAGTGGTTTACATAAAGTGTTTGTGATTTTTGGGTGTTGCTATATTCTAGTCAATGCATGTGGTGGTGCTATACACTAGTCAGTGTATGTGGTGGTGCTATATCCCAGTCAGTGTATGTGGTGGTGCTATATTCTAGTCAGTGTATGTGGTGGTGCTATACACTAGAATGTGTATGTGGTGGTGCTATACCCCAGTCAGTGTATGTGGTGGTGCTATACACTAGTCAGTGTATGTGGTGGTGCTATATCCCAGTCAGTGTATGTGGTGGTGCTATACACTAGAATGTGTATGTGGTGGTGCTATACCCCAGTCAGTGTATGTGGTGGTGCTATACCCCAGTCAGTGTATGTGGTGGTGCTATACACTAGAATGTGTATGTGGTGGTGCTATACCCCAGTCAGTGTATGTGGTGGTGCTATACACTAGAATGTGTATGTGGTTGTGCTATACACCAGTCAGTGTTTGTGGTGGTGCTATACACTTGTCAGTGTATGTGGTGGTGCTATACACTAGAATGTGTATGTGGTGGTGCTATACACTAGAATGTGTATGTGGTTGTGCTATACACCAGTCAGTGTATGTGGTGGTGCTATACACTTGTCAGTGTATGTGGTGGTGCTATACACTAGAATGTGTATGTGGTGGTGCTATACACCAGTCAGTGTATGTGGTGGTGCTCTACACCAGTCAGTGTATGTGGACCTTTGTGTCGTTGACCTTGGGCACCCCATGCGTGGCCGAACATTGATTTTTTGTGACTTCAGAAACCTGTCGTAAAGTCTGCAAATCACAGACTGAGATGCATCGAACATATTGGTCCCCTCTTTCTGAACTGTACCAGTTTCAAGCATGCCACTAGCCTCCCAAGCCTCCCAAGTTACCCCTGACGATCCGGGGTAGAATAGGTCTTCATCAACCCATGCTAAGCTTATCGTCAGAGGCGACTAACGTGATCGGGTGGTCAGGCTCTCTGATTTGGTTGATGCATATCATCGTATCCCAATTGCGTGGATCGACACTCATGATGTCAATCACTGGATAGACTGGTCCAGAGTAGATTATTTACAGACCGCCGTCATATAGCTGAAATATTGCTAAGTGCTGCGTTAAACAAACACACAGAATTAACCATACCACATAAGAGATCCTGTTATACTTTGACAACATTTATGTAATAAAGCCACTTCAAATTCTTCTTCTAAACCTGATGTTTGCAGCATTCCATAAACGTGCATTCTGAAGGGCGATGTATTTCGCCGTCACTTGTTGATCATGTGTACATTCCATTAAATTCATGTTGGAATCCAAAGAAAATAGGAATAGCACATTATATCGACCTCGTTAAGTAATATCATTACCCATGGCCAGTTGTCTGTCAGTTCATTTGTTTCACCCCAGTAAGCTGTTCGACACACGTGGTCACAGAAACACGTGCTCCGTGTGATGTCACTGATGGGGCCACTGGTTATCAATTTCATACTAAACAGGGACAAGATACAATAATAGCTCTATTGTATACAGATACACACTGTTTAGAAAACAATGTCTCTGCCAAATCAGTTTTGCAGATAAAATGCATACAAGAAATGTGTTTTAATGGTATTGTTTGCAATGAATATGTGTTGGCGTGTCATGTCACATCACACCTGGCGCCACATGTGACAGATGTGAAAACAAGGTCAGATTGGATAGTTTACCAGTGGCTGAGGCATGTTTCGTCCATGTCGAGGATGGATTCCCTGACATCCAGGCTTACAGACCGGAATGTCCGAGTAACTCTCCATTCCTTAAATGGTTCCACCCACCACAAAACACCGTAATGTTAATAAATAAAAGTGACAAAATCCCTTTCCATAATCATAAAATGTGCACGATGCCGACTCTATCATAAGCAGGTGATTATGAATCACTATTGTAATGAGCTCAAAATACATTGAAAAAAAATAAATTAGAAAGTTCGTAGGAATGTGTGGCTAACTTCTCAATACATTCTATGATATATTTCCGTAAAGAGTTACTACGTTTGGGAATACTGGAAACAGAAAGTTTTAAAATACTTAAGCACCAAGGCAATGAAATTCATCCATGATGACACCAGTCACTTCAAAGTCAGGAATCATATCCAATCAAAACAACACGTAATGGTGGTTGGACATGTTTTGACAAATCAAAATGCTAGTTCTTAGCTCGTGATAGCACGTGATAGGCAAGCCAGGCTGGAAGGTGCTCGAACACCTTAAAAGGCCCCTCTCATGGCTAAGCGAAAAGTGCGGGCTTTGCGGGCTTCAGATGAGTGGAATCTGTCCATTCCGTGACTAAAAACTGCTCACGGAAATGAAAAAACCTGTTTTTTTTCAATTTTAAAATCGACACAAAGTTTTACGTACCAGTAAATACGAAATAACAAAACGACTCGAAAAGTACTAGTCTGGATTTGCTAGTTTGATCTCAGTGAACAATACAAAATGTTCTTTACAGGAGGTAATTTGTCGGCACTTTCAACATTCAAAAATAAAACTAAGTCCAAATTGACATAGCAGAAACAGACTATAGGCATTATGCAAATTAACCTGTAAAAAGTTCATCAAAACAACATGAAAAACAACAGATATGTTAATGTACACGATAATAATGACATGTTAGTTGTTTGGTGAAGGGAATATGTTATTTTTACTTTCTGATATTTGGACTTTGAGTCACTATCAAACAATACCACTCACAAATCACTAACCACTGACAAAGCACATGCTTAACTGAGAACACTGTCCTTAAGCTATGGCTGATGAGATTGCGAAATTGATCAAGAATGTTCATAAGTACTATACGAGAGAAAGAGACTTGGGTAAACCTCACATCAGAGTCGACAGGGTATTACACCGCACAAGTGTAGCCCTTGGATTGTCATACGGAAGGGTATATTCAGTTGTCAATAAACAAATAGAGCAGGTAGGGGTCGTCTCAAAACCTAAACGTGGTCGTAAACATAAACTGGACAGCTTTGATAAAGGTGTAATAAGACGGGATGTTTACAGTCTGTATGATCGGAAGATACTGCCGACATGCAAACGCATTAGAGAGGAAATTCAGGACACCATCAATCTGTCCAATACGACAATGATAGTTGCTCTTCACGAAATGGGGTTCCGCTACAAAGCCCGCGTTGATGATAGAGGCGTATTTCGTGAAAAGTATTCTATCCTCAGCATGAGATCCCAGTATCTCAGAGATTTGGAAACATATCGTTCTTTAGGCTTTCAAATAGTATACACCGATGAAACGTGGGTCAATAAGAACCGACTACATGTGGTTACCCACAGATGGCAGCAAGGAGCCAACGGTACCGTCTGGTAAAGGCAAACGTCTTATTGTTTTGCATGCTGGTACTCGTAACAAGGGTTTAATCACTGGCTGTGAACTTGTATTTAAAGCCAAGTCGAACACCGATGACTATCATAAGGAGATGAACGGTGAGGTGTTCCTAGAATGAATGGAACACCAACTGTTACCGCGCCTTGAACAGCCCAGTGTCATTGTCTTGGACAATGCAAGTTATCATAACTTGCGGGAGCCCGAATTCATCACTCCCACCATGAGCAGCCTGAAGGCACAAATGCAAGCGTACCTTACATCGTGCAATGTGCATTTCATGCCAAAAGAAACGAAGCAACAGCTTATGGAAAAAGTCAAAATGTACAAGAAACCTGTTGTGTACAAAACTAATGCCCTTGCTGCCCTACATGGACACGTCGTTTTGCGCACTCCAGTGCGACACTGCGAGCTCAATCCTATAGAGCTCATTTGGGGGAACTGCAAAGGCTTCATTGCAAAACACAACACAACCTTTAAGTTGTCAGATGCTAAAGATCTCGTCTATGAATCGTTTGCCCGAATCACTCCAGCAGTGTGGCAGGCCGATGAGGAACACGTTATCGGTATTGTAAATGCATACCGCCAGCGGGACGGCGTTGACGTGAGCCGTATACAACCCGTTGTCGTTCCTCTCGATGACACGGAAGATACTTCTTCAGCCTCAGACACATGAGTTCTGTGATCTCATGCTGTGGATGTTGTGTTGATGCAACTCCGAGTATTTTATTCCATCACAAAAATTCTTAATACTAACAACAGGCAGCATGGTTTTCTTACTGTAAGAAACTACTAATTCCTATACATAAAACACTTGTCACATTAAAATTCCACCCATGTAAACACGTATCTTTTAGTGTCATGCCTATGTCCTAATTTATAATAATAACAACAAATAAGCCTAAACATCATCATAAACTGTTGTATATCACATCGGGACCATAACGTCTTTGATACTCCATCACAATATTCGCTTTTCTGAACAATGAGACGACCCCCGAAAAAGACGGCACGTGTGTTTTATGCACCTGTTCTCACCTGTCGTCATAGGTCATGGACATTCACCTTGATCTACTTACACCTGGTTATGCCCTGTTTCACAATAGTCTGTTTTATTCACATTTGTACACACTTTTACGTGTAAAAACATTTTACGTGTAAAAACATTTGATACGCTATATTTGTGCCACGGCCAAAATAGTGCTAATTTAGTTGTTTGAATATTTACATATTTTGTATATTAACTGCATTTATTTAAGATCTGAGGTGAGCAGTAGTTTACTCAGGGCTAAAGTGCAGTAAAGTGTATGTGAGTATCAAACCTTGTATTGTATTAATTCAGCACATGAAAGTACATGAATGTCTAGGTAGGTCATTAGAAGCTTTGATCCTCGGAGCCATGGACAGTCATACATGACTCCCAATAGTGACACGGAGCGATGTATTGCAATCTATGTGTAATTATCAGACGTACATCTTTATCAGGTTAAGTTTTTTAAAGGCTCTTAGTCTAATACAGACCGTACAGTCATATGCGCAGTTAGTGCAAATCCACACTATCTGCGGGTCTATCTACGCCCTGTTTCAAAAGATGTTTCTTTTGATTTGTATTTCTATAACCGTTACTATATGTATACTACTCAAAGTTTGCCAAGGATCAAGTTTTGTGGCTATCAAAATATCATCCAACAAATAAAGATTGAAATATCCCGGCGCACAATGAATGGGCAACCCCTATAGGACCTCAATTTCATGATGAACGGACAGAGGCGTGCAGTCATGGGCACGTTCTCCACGAGGTGCTTGAAAATCTGTGCTAAGCGTTGCACATTATTGTCAGTGAGCACAACAGCATTTGCTACTAAGGATTGCAACAACTGAATTCATATATGCCTCCGAACGTCATAGTCAACCGAATAATTAGGCCGCTGGATAGGTATGCCTGAAACTGGGTCAACACAACGTCACGTTGCAAACGTCTTTGGTGTCAGCCAAAGTGTGATCAGCAGGGAATGGAATCGACTCCCGACGTTTGGATCAGCTACACAGTGACATCAAGGTGGTCGACAGCATTCCACCACTCAGAGGGAAGACGAGTGTCCCCCGATTGACTTCAACAACACGTCATCTCTTTGTGACTACCACCACTCTCAGAAATGACCTGCGGAATGTCAGTGGCTTTAACGCTTCTACTCAGAGAGTGCGTGATTGTCTCCCCAACTGACCCGACATCACAGGCAGACACGTTTTGATTGGACTGAAGATCACATCAGTTGGACAGACCAGGACTAGGCTCCAGTACTTTTCACTGATGAGTCGAGATACTGTCTAGACTTCATAGACCGTCGTGCCAGAATGTGGCTCAGACAGAAGACAAAGATTTCAGGATTCAGACGAAGCGACTATGACCGCTATGGAGGAGAACCAATCATGATTTGTGACCACACGGTGACAGGTGTGCGCTACACGGATGACGTTTAGGATTTGTAAGTAAGACCGTATGCTTTGCAATCAGACCAACTTGGTCATGGATGATAACGCACGACCTCACCGTGCCAGTGTTGTCCCCATGGGTTGGTCATCCCGGTCACGCTATCGAACACATGGGGAACAGCTTCAGATCACCCATATACGACGAACTGTCCTTCCGGCAACTCTACTGGAAATCGGCAATGCTCTTACTGAAGAGCTGAACAATCGTTCCTTGACACCATCCAGACATATATTGGGCGCATGATACGACGGTGCCAGGCTGTGATCGCATCACGTGGATCACACACGCGCTACTGGGACTTGTTTTTTTAAATAATAAATTTGTTTTCGTAATTTTTTTACGTTTCAGTTTTGGTCAAAAGACTTTGAGTGGTGATTTGATTATTGGTCACATGTGTTCTGTTTGCACTCTGTGGCACACGACAACGGACTTTTGTTCACTAAACTGCGCAATACTGTCTCTGTCTATTTCAGCCCATCACGCAACTTGATGTGTTGCCTTTTAAAGTGGTGATCCTTAGCAAATGTTTCGTAGTATACTAGCTTTCAACAGGTTATTCGAAATCCTATAATTTCCTGTTCATGTCCTGATACGAGTAGCATATCAACCACTTACCATCATCACCCATATTCGTTACTGACTTAGTAAGCATTTATGCACTGAATCTACATGTACTCATTGTGAAAATGATAAAATCGTGTTAAAATGTGTTAATCGGATTGGTGGAAGGGTAACAGGTTGCTGAGCCTCCAAGTGGAGAACTCGGTAGGATAGTTGAAGAATAAACTGGTGATAGTAGGAGTTTTTGGATGTGACCTTGATGCAGCAGTACATTGGCCCTCGGCAGCCGTCCCAAGGCAAGCCCGGTTATGTCCTGTTTAGTCAGTTGGTCAGGAAAGTTTTTTAACGTCCAGAGAAAATCAGGGAAGAAAGCATGACACGTTCTGGCAGGATGTGGATCTGGATGCGGGTGTAGATGCGGGTGTGGGAGTGGATGTGCGAGTGCATGTGGGTTGGGGTGTGGGTCTGGCTGTGGGTGTGGTTGTGGGAGTGGATATGGGACTGAATGTTGATGTGGGTGAGGATGTGGATGCGTGTGTAGATGTGGGTGTGGGAGTGGATGTGGGACTGAATGTGGATGCGGATGTAAATATGGGCCTGGGAGTGCATGTGGAAGGGGGTGTTGGTCTGGCTGTGGGTGTGGATGTGGGAGTGGATATGGGACTGAATGTTGATGTGGGTGAGGGTGTGGATATATATGTGGGTGTGAGAGTGTATGTAGGTGTGGATGTGAGAGTGGATGTAGATGTGGGTGTGGATGTGAGTGGATGTGGATGTGGGTATGGATGTGGCTGTAAGAGTGATACCGGGTGTGAATGTGGATGTGACAGTTGGTGTGAATGTGGGTGTGGATTTGTGTGTGAGAGTGGGTATGAGAGTGGGTGTGGAAGTGGGTGTAGGTGTGAGAGTAGGTATGAGAGCGGATGTGGATGTGGATGTGAGAGTGGGTTGAATGTGGATGTGGCAGTGGGTGTGAGAGTGGGTATGAGAGAGGATGTGGGTTTGGATGTGGGTGTGAGAGTAGGTATGAGAGCGGATGTGGATGTGAGAGTGGGTGTGGGTGTGACAGTGGGTATAAGAGCGGAAGAGGATGTGAGAGTCGGTGTGGAAGTGGGTATGAAAGTGGATGTGGATGTGAGAACGGGCGTGGATGTTGATGTGGGTGTGGTTGTGAATGTGGGTGTGGATGTGGATGCGAGAGTGGCTATGGATCTGGATGTGAGAGTGGGTATGGCTGTGGGAGTGGGTGTGGATGTGGATGCGAGAGTGTGTGTGGATGTGCATCTGGATGTGAGAGAGGGTATGGATGTTGTTTTGGATGTGGATTTGGGAGTGGGTGTGGATGTGGATCTGGATGTGAGAGTGGGTGTGGATGTGGGTTTGGATGTGGATGTTGGTGTGGATGTGGATATGGTTGTTAGAGTGGGCATGAATGTGGGTGTGGATTTGAGTGTGGATATGAGAGCGGATGTGGATGTGAGAGTGGATGTGGGTGTGGACATGGCATAATTTGTAATGATGTTGTTAATTCATGTCTTTTGACAATACAAATATCTTACTTGACTGTTGACTTCCTTGGTCCTGTTCTATTTTTAGGAACAAACAATGTTGGTTGGTAACGTTTCTTTTGCTCTCTAGTTTATGTTGTTGAAATAAACTATTTTTGTTTAATATATATGATTATATTGTGATTATTTTCCAAGCAATGGTAAATGATGCTTAATGGTCATTTCACATGACAGTGAACAACTATTATGGCCTAATGAAAAAGGAAGATTTGAAATGCTTTTATCATCCAAAACTGGCTCCCACAGGAGATATCGCTTGGATGAGATCAAGCGATATCTACACTGTAGATATCGCTGCAATGAAATTACATCACAATGCTTTGCAGACCATTGTGACATCACTTGTTACCATGACGTCACAATCAAATGACATCACTAATGGCTCTGCTACTGAAGCTGTTAGCAGTACTTTTTACACTGAAGACACTGCTAATTACTGTCTACAAATTGAAAAAGTTGGAAGAATGATGTTGGATGATAAATTAAATCTCACCCTCGTGTCTTTTGATATCAAATATATCAACACTGGTTGATAAAAGTGGCAAAAATTCTCGGCAAGCCTCGGAATTTTTCCACTTTTATCAACTCGTGTTTATATATTTGATATCAAAAGACACGAGGGTGAGATTCTCTATATTGATAAATGAGGGTTACAGGCATACTCTCTTTCATGGCCCTGTCTCGCAGTCAAAGATTACGTCTTTGCCCACAAAGTACTCTGTATTGATGAGGATGGCCATATTGCCGTCCAGACTTATTATTGCGGCTGAATTATCTTTTTCCAAGGAGATGGAGGTTTTTTCTTTAGCCAGAATTATGAACTAAGGTTTTTCTTTCCCTCACAAACCCGGGCTAACCTCAGGGCATAAATTTCAATATCATGTGGAACCAAGGTGGCGCGACATAAACATAAACAAAGCCAAGTATGTAAAGTAGGTCTGTCTCCGTCCGTTCCACTCAATCAATACATACGAGTACCTTATGACTGATCTTAAACTAACAGACACGTATCACCGCTACCGATTGCTGAGAAATCGTGGTCCTTTTTCCAGGTTAAATCAATACAATATTATACAACATGCTTGCATGGGGATCCCGGCAACGGTACGTTAGAATTATCTCCCAAAGTTATTATTGACGCATAATAATTGTAACTTTTATCATTTTATAGGATGGCGTTTGTAGAGCCATTCCGTATCAAAATGGGTGAACCTTTACCAAGCATCACAAGGGACGAGAGATTGAATCTTATGCTGAACATTAGGGTTCCAGACCGAACGGTCATATTTGATCTTTGGACGGACTCCGGGACAAGTGAAATGAGCAATGAGCAATCAGCAGTGGGTCGCCATGATCGAATCACAAGAGGTTTTTGTTTGTTTCTGACAGTTATTTGAAGTTTAAAGAAACCATTGAACCTCTAACCGGCTTCCCTCATGTCCTGTCTGTTCACCAGGGAAGGGAAGCGGAGCATGGTCTCTTCTCAGTTGTTGTTAAGCCGGGGTTTACAGTCTTTAGTAACACATTGTATTCTACTTCTAAACGAAATGCTGAACTTGTTAAAGCTACAGTTATCCAACTTCCTTGCAAATGGGTGTATGATGGACCCTTTAATGGTAATATTGACTGTGAGGAACTGGAAGAAGAATTGGCTCGGGTAGATTTTGAGTCAGACAATAGCATGGTTGTCTTGACCTTGACCTTGACCAGCAATAGGGCAGGGCAGCCAGTATCCATGGCACACATAACAAGAGCTTCTGAGATCTACCATGAGAAGGGTATTCCTGTGTTCATGGACGGATGTCGCTTTGCAGAAAATGCTGACTTCATCAAAATAAGAGACATGACGTATGCTAACAGTTCAGCCAGAGACATGGCTCTTGAGATGTTTCCGCTCAAAAGTATATATTGTGCAATATTGGTTGCAGCCTCCTTCACACCATGTGGATGATTTGTTGTCTGAACTTCGGCATGAGAACTGGAAAGGAAACCAGAAATTTACAATGGGGAGACATTGACATCAGAAATGATGATGATGGATCCGAGTATCTTATCTTTATAATTGAGCGACAAACAAAAACAAGACCTGGGGATAATCCTAAAAATATACGGCAAATAAAACCAAGAGCAACACCAGAAGACCTGGAAAGATGCCCTGTCAATGCATATAAATTGTACAGAGAAAGACGACCACCAGCCTCTTGTACACCAGACAGCCCATTTTTCTAGCAGTCAATAACAACAGGATAGAACAGTCGTACTGGTACAAAAATGCCCCACTGGGTGTAAACAAGCTTTATGGAATTATGAAGGCTATGACAGAAGGTGCTAACATAGCTGATGACAAAAGATTGACAGCATACAGGTAAATATTCAATATCTATATTAGTGTCTGTTCTTGTAATACTAGTGTAATGACACCAGTCTCTGAAAGTGTCTTTTCTTGTTATAATAGTGTCATGACACCAGTCAGTGAATGTGTCTTTTCTTGTAATACTATTGTCATGACACCTGTCAGTGAAAGTGTCTGTTCTTGTTATAATAGTGTCATGACACTAGTCAGTAAAAGTGTCTGTTCTTGTTATAATAGTGTCATGACACCGGTCAGTGAAAGTGTATGATCTTGTTATAATAGTGTCATGAGACCAGTCGTTGAAAGTGTCTGTTCTTGTAATACTAGTGTCATGACACCACCCAGTGAAAGTGTCTGTTCTTCTTATAATAGTGTCATGACACTAGTCAGTAAAAGTGTCTGTTCTTGTTATACTAGTGTCATGACACCGGTCAGTGAAAGTGTATGTTCTTGTTATAATAGTGTCATGACACCAGTCGTTGAAAGTGTCTGTTCTTGTAATACTAGTGTCATGACACGAATCAGTGAAAGTATCTGTTCTTGTAATACTAGTGTCATGACACCTCTCAGTGACTGCCTGTTCTTGTAATTCTCGTGTCATGACATCTGTCAGTGACGGTGTATGTTCTTGTAATGCTAGTGTCATGCCACAAGTCAGTGCAAGTGTCTGTTCTTGTAATACTAGTGTAATGACACCAGTCTCTGAAAGTGTCTTTTCTGCTTATAATAGTGTCATGCGGCAAGTCAGTGAATGTGTCTGTTCTTGTAATACTTTTGTCATGACACCTGTCAGTGAAAGTGTCTGTTCTTGTTATAATAGTGTCATGACACTAGTCGTTGAAAGTGTCTGTTCTTGTAATACTAGTGTCATGACACGAATCAGTGAAAGTATCTGTTCTTGTAATTCTCGTGTCATGACATCTGTCAGTGAAAGTATCTGTTCTTGTTATAATAGTGTCATGACACTAGTCTGTGAAAGTGTCTGTTCTTGTCATACTAGTGTCATGACACGAGTCAGTGAAAGTGTCTGTTCTTGTAATACTAGTGTCATGACAACAGTCTGTGAAAGTGTCTGTTGTTGTAATACTAGTGTCATGACACCAGTCAGTGAAAGTGTCTGTTCTTGTTATAATAGTGTCATGACACCAGTCAGTGAAAGTGTCTGTTCTTGAAATTATAAGTGACATGACAACTGTCATTGAAAATGTCTGTTCTTGTAATATTAGTGTCATGACACCAGTCAGTGAAAATGTCTGTTCTTGTTTTAAAAGTGTCATGACACCAGTCAGTGAAAGTGTCCGTTTGTGTGATACTAGTGTCATGACACCTGTCAAAGAAAGTGTCTGTTCTTGTAATACTAGTGTCATGATACCTGTTCGTGAAAGTGTCTGTTTTTGTAATACTAGTGTCATGACACCAGTCAGTGAAAGTCTCTGTTTTTGTAATGCTAGTGTCACGACACCTGTCACTGAAAAAGTCTGTTCTTGTAATACTAGTGTCATGACCCCAGTCAGTGAAAGTGTCTGTTCTTGTAATACTAGTGTCATGACACCAGTCTCTGAAAGTGTCTGTTCTTGTTATAATAGTGTCATGGAACCAGTCTGTGAAAGTGTCTGTTCTTGTAATACTAGTGTCATGACACCAGTCTGTGAAAGTGTCTGTTCTTGTAATAGTAGTGTTATGACACCAGTCAGTGAAAGTGTCTGTATTTGTTATAATAGTGTCATGACACCTGTGAATGAAAGTGTCTGTTCTTGTAATACTACTGTCATAACACAAGTCTGTGAAAGTGTCTGTTCTTGTAATACTAGTGTCATGATACCTGTTCGTGAAAATGTCTGTTCTTGTAATACTAGTGTCATGACACCAATCAGTGAAAGTGTCTGTTCTTGTAATACTAGTGTCATGACACTAGTCTGTGAAAGTGTCTGTTCTTGTAATACTAGTGTCATGACACCAGTCTGTGAAAGTGTCTGTTCTTGTAATAGTAGTGTTATGACACCAGTCAGTGAAAGTGTCTGTATTTGTTATAATAGTGTCATGACACCTGTGAATGAAAGTGTCTGTTCTTGTAATACTAGTGTCATGATACCTGTTCGTGAAAATGTCTGTTCTTGTAATACTAGTGTCATGACACCAATCAGTGAAAGTGTCTGTTCTTGTTATAATAGTATCATGAAACCAGTCGTTGAAAGTGTCTGTTCTTGTAATACTACTGTCATAACACAAGTCTGTGAAAGTGTCTGTTCTTGTAATACTAGTGTCATGATACCTGTTCGTGAAAATGTCTGTTCTTGTAATACTAGTGTCATGACACCAATCAGTGAAAGTGTCTGTTCTTGTTATAATAGTATCATGAAACCAGTCGTTGAAAGTGTCTGTTCTTGTAATACTAGTGTCATGACACCAGTCGTTGAAAGTGTTTTCTTGTAATGCTAGTGTCATGACACCAGTCACTGAAAGTGATTGTTCTTGTAATACTAGTGTCATGACACAGGTCAGTGAAAGTGTCTGATCTTGTAATACAAGTGACATGACAATTTTCACTGAAAGTGTCTGTTCTTGTAATACTAGTGTCATGACACCTGTCTGTGAAAATGTATGTTCTTGTTATAATAGTGTCATGACCCCAGTCAGTGAAAGTGTCTGTTCTTGTGATACTAGTGTCATGACACCTGTCCATGGAAGTGTCTGTTCTTGTAATACTAGTGTCATGACACCTGTCAGTGAAAGTGTCTGTTCTTGTTATACTAGTGTCATGACACCTTTCACTGAAAGTCTGTTCTTGTAATACTCGTGTCATGACACCTGTCCATGGAAGTGTCTGTTCTTGTAATACTAGTGTCATGACACCTTTCAGTGAAAGTGTCTGTTCTTGTTATACTAGTGTCATGACACGAATCAGTGAAAGTATCTGTTCTTGTAATACTAGTGTCATGACACCTCTCAGTGCCGGTGTCTGTTCTTGTAATTCTCGTGTCATGACATCTGTCAGTGACGGTGTATGTTCTTGTAATTCTAGTGTCATGACACCAGTCTCTGAAAGTTTCTGTTCTTGTTATAATAGTGTCATGACACCAGTCAGTGAATGTGTCTGTTCTTGTTATAATAGTGTCATGACACCAGGTCAGTGAAAGTGTCTGTTCTTGTAATACTAGTGTCATGACACCTGTAACTGAAAGTGTCTGTTCTTGTAATACCAGTGTCATGACACCTCTTAGTGACGGTGTCTGTTCTTGTAATACTTGTGTCATGACACTAGTCACTGAAAGTGTCTGTTCTTGTTATAATAGTGTCATGACACCAGTCAGTGAATGTGTCTGTTCTTGTAATACTAATGTCATAACATAAGTCAGTGAAAGTGTCTGTTCTTCTTATAATAGTGTCATGACACCAGTCGTTGAAAGTGTCTGTTCTTGTAATACTAGTGTCATGACACGAATCAGTGAAAGTATCTGTTCTTGTAATTCTCGTGTCATGACATCTGTCAGTGACGGTGTATGTTCTTGTAATGCTAGTGACATGCCACAAGTCGGTGCAAGTGTCTGTTCTTGTAATACTAGTGTAATGACACCAGTCTCTGAAAGTGTCTTTTCTTGTTATAGTAGTGTCATGACACCAGTCAGTGAATGTGTCTTTTCTTGTAATACTATTGTCATGACACCTGTCAGTGAAAGTGTCTGTTCTTGTTATAATAGTGTCATGACACTAGTCAGTAAAAGTGTCTGTTCTTGTTATAATATTGTCATGACACCGGTCAGTGAAAGTGTATGTTCTTGTTATAATAGTGTCATGCGGCAAGTCAGTGAATGTGTCTGTTCTTGTAATACTTTTGTCATGACACCTGTCAGTGAAAGTGTCTGTTCTTGTTATAATAGTGTCATGACACCGGTCAGTGAAAGTGTCTGTTCTTGTAATACTAGTGTCATGACACGAATCAGTGAAAGTATCTGTTCTTGTAATTCTCGTGTCATGACATCTGTCAGTGAAAGTATCTGTTCTTGTTATAATAGTGTCATGACACTAGTCTGTGAAAGTGTCTGTTCTTGTCATACTAGTGTCATGACACGAGTCAGTGAAAGTGTCTGTTCTTGTAATACTAGTGTCATGACAACAGTCTGTGAAAGTGTCTGTTGTTGTAATACTAGTGTCATGACACCAGTCAGTGAAAGTGTCTGTTCTTGTTATAATAGTGTCATGACACCAGTCAGTGAAAGTGTCTGTTCTTGAAATTATAAGTGACATGACAACTGTCATTGAAAATGTCTGTTCTTGTAATATTAGTGTCATGACACCAGTCAGTGAAAATGTCTGTTCTTGTTTTAAAAGTGTCATGACACCAGTCAGTGAAAGTGTCCGTTTGTGTGATACTAGTGTCATGACACCTGTCAAAGAAAGTGACTTTTCTTGTAATACTAGTGTCACGACACCTGTCACTGAAACAGTCTGTTCTTGTAATACTAGTGTCATGACACCAATCAGTGAAAGTGTCTGTTCTTGTTACAATAGTGTCATGACACCTGTCGTTGAAAGTGTCTGTTCTTGTAATAGTAATGTGATGACACCAGTCAGTGAAAGTGTCTGTTCTTGTTATAATAGTGTCATGACACCAGTCAGTGAAAGTGTCAGTTCTTGTTATAATAGTGTCATGACACCAGTCATTGAAAGTGTCTGTTCTTGTAATAATAGTGTCATGACACCAGTCAGTGAAAGTGTCTGTTCTTGTAATACTAGTGTCATGACACCAGTCGTTGAAAGTGTCTGTTCTTGTAATGCCAGTGTCATGACACCAGTCACTGAAAGTGTCTGTTCTTGTAATATCAGTGTCATGACACCTGTCCATGAAAGTTTCTGTTCTTGTAATACTAGTGTCATGAGACCTGTCAGTGAAAGTGTCTGTTCTTGTAATACTCGTGTCATGACACCTGTCAGAGACGGTGTCTGTTCTTGTAATAGTAGTGTCATGACACAAGTCACTGAATGTGTCTGTTCTTGTTCTAATAGTGTCATGACACCAGTCAGTGAGTGTGTCTGTTCTTGTAATACTAATGTCACGACACCTGTCACTGAAACAGTCTGTTCTTGTAATACTAGTGTCATGACACCAATCAGTGAAAGTGTCTGTTCTTGTTACAATAGTGTCATGACACCTGTCGTTGAAAGTGTCTGTTCTTGTAATAGTAGTGTGATGACACCAGTCAGTGAAAGTGTCTGTTCTTGTTATAATAGTGTCATGACACCAGTCATTGAAAGTGTCTGTTCTTGTAATAATAGTGTCATGACACCAGTCAGTAAAAGTGTCTGTTCTTGTAATACTAGTGTCATGACACCAGTCGTTGAAAGTGTCTGTTCTTGTAATGCCAGTGTCATGACACCAGTCACTGAAAGTATCTGTTCTTGTAATACTAGTGTCATGACACCTCTCAGTGACTGCCTGTTCTTGTAATTCTCGTGTCATGACATCTGTCAGTGACGGTGTATGTTCTTGTAATGCTAGTGTCATGCCACAAGTCAGTGCAAGTGTCTGTTCTTGTAATACTAGTGTAATGACACCAGTCTCTGAAAGTGTCTTTTCTTGTTATAATAGTGTCATGACACCAGTCAGTGAATGTGTCTGTTCTTGTAATACTTTTGTCATGACACCTGTCAGTGAAAGTGTCTGTTCTTGTTATAATAGTGTCATGACACTAGTCGTTGAAAGTGTCTGTTCTTGTAATACTAGTGTCATGACACGAATCAGTGAAAGTATCTGTTCTTGTAATTCTCGTGTCATGACATCTGTCAGTGAAAGTATCTGTTCTTGTTATAATAGTGTCATGACACTAGTCTGTGAAAGTGTCTGTTCTTGTCATACTAGTGTCATGACACGAGTCAGGGAAAGTGTCTGTTCTTGTAATACTAGTGTCATGACACCAATCAGTGAAAGTGTCTGTTCTTGTTACAATAGTGTCATGACACCTGTCGTTGAAAGTGTCTGTTCTTGTAATAGTAGTGTGATGACACCAGTCAGTGAAAGTGTCTGTTCTTGTTATAATAGTGTCATGACACCAGTCATTGAAAGTGTCTGTTCTTGTAATAATAGTGTCATGACACCAGTCAGTAAAAGTGTCTGTTCTTGTAATACTAGTGTCATGACACCAGTCGTTGAAAGTGTCTGTTCTTGTAATGCCAGTGTCATGACACCAGTCACTGAAAGTATCTGTTCTTGTAATACTAGTGTCATGACACCTCTCAGTGACTGCCTGTTCTTGTAATTCTCGTGTCATGACATCTGTCAGTGACGGTGTATGTTCTTGTAATGCTAGTGTCATGCCACAAGTCAGTGCAAGTGTCTGTTCTTGTAATACTAGTGTAATGACACCAGTCTCTGAAAGTGTCTTTTCTTGTTATAATAGTGTCATGACACCAGTCAGTGAATGTGTCTGTTCTTGTAATACTTTTGTCATGACACCTGTCAGTGAAAGTGTCTGTTCTTGTTATAATAGTGTCATGACACTAGTCGTTGAAAGTGTCTGTTCTTGTAATACTAGTGTCATGACACGAATCAGTGAAAGTATCTGTTCTTGTAATTCTCGTGTCATGACATCTGTCAGTGAAAGTATCTGTTCTTGTTATAATAGTGTCATGACACTAGTCTGTGAAAGTGTCTGTTCTTGTCATACTAGTGTCATGACACGAGTCAGGGAAAGTGTCTGTTCTTGTAATACTAGTGTCATGACAACAGTCTGTGAAAGTGTCTGTTGTTGTAATACTAGTGTCATGACACCAGTCAGTGAAAGTGTCTGTTCTTGTTATAATAGTGTCATGACACCAGTCAGTGAAAGTGTCTGTTCTTGAAATTATAAGTGACATGACAACTGTCATTGAAAATGTCTGTTCTTGTAATATTAGTGTCATGACACCAGTCAGTGAAAATGTCTGTTCTTGTTTTAAAAGTGTCATGACACCAGTCAGTGAAAGTGTCCGTTTGTGTGATACTAGTGTCATGACACCTGTCAAAGAAAGTGACTTTTCTTGTAATACTAGTGTCACGACACCTGTCACTGAAACAGTCTGTTCTTGTAATACTAGTGTCATGACACCAATCAGTGAAAGTGTCTGTTCTTGTTACAATAGTGTCATGACACCTGTCGTTGAAAGTGTCTGTTCTTGTAATAGTAGTGTGATGACACCAGTCAGTGAAAGTGTCTGTTCTTGTTATAATAGTGTCATGACACCAGTCATTGAAAGTGTCTGTTCTTGAAATAATAGTGTCATGACACCAGTCATTGAAAGTGTCTGTTCTTGTAATACTAGTGTCATGACACCAGTCGTTGAAAGTGTCTGTTCTTGTAATGCCAGTGTCATGACACAAGTCTGTGAAAGTGTCTGTTCTTGTAATACTAGTGTCATGATACCTGTTCGTGAAAGTGTCTGTTCTTGTAATACTAGTGTCATGACACCAGTCTGTGAAAGTGTCTGTTCTTGTAATACTAGTGTCATGACACCAGTCAGTGAAAGTGTCTGTTCTTGTTATAATAGTGTCATGACACCAGTCATTGAAAGTGTCTGTTCTTGTAATAATAGTGTCATGACACCAGTCAGTAAAAGTGTCTGTTCTTGTAATACTAGTGTCATGACACCAGTCGTTGAAAGTGTCTGTTCTTGTAATGCCAGTGTCATGACACCAGTCACTGAAAGTATCTGTTCTTGTAATACTAGTGTCATGACACCTCTCAGTGACTGCCTGTTCTTGTAATTCTCGTGTCATGACATCTGTCAGTGACGGTGTATGTTCTTGTAATGCTAGTGTCATGCCACAAGTCAGTGCAAGTGTCTGTTCTTGTAATACTAGTGTAATGACACCAGTCTCTGAAAGTGTCTTTTCTTGTTATAATAGTGTCATGACACCAGTCAGTGAATGTGTCTGTTCTTGTAATACTTTTGTCATGACACCTGTCAGTGAAAGTGTCTGTTCTTGTTATAATAGTGTCATGACACTAGTCGTTGAAAGTGTCTGTTCTTGTAATACTAGTGTCATGACACGAATCAGTGAAAGTATCTGTTCTTGTAATTCTCGTGTCATGACATCTGTCAGTGAAAGTATCTGTTCTTGTTATAATAGTGTCATGACACTAGTCTGTGAAAGTGTCTGTTCTTGTCATACTAGTGTCATGACACGAGTCAGGGAAAGTGTCTGTTCTTGTAATACTAGTGTCATGACACCAATCAGTGAAAGTGTCTGTTCTTGTTACAATAGTGTCATGACACCTGTCGTTGAAAGTGTCTGTTCTTGTAATAGTAGTGTGATGACACCAGTCAGTGAAAGTGTCTGTTCTTGTTATAATAGTGTCATGACACCAGTCATTGAAAGTGTCTGTTCTTGTAATAATAGTGTCATGACACCAGTCAGTAAAAGTGTCTGTTCTTGTAATACTAGTGTCATGACACCAGTCGTTGAAAGTGTCTGTTCTTGTAATGCCAGTGTCATGACACCAGTCACTGAAAGTATCTGTTCTTGTAATACTAGTGTCATGACACCTCTCAGTGACTGCCTGTTCTTGTAATTCTCGTGTCATGACATCTGTCAGTGACGGTGTATGTTCTTGTAATGCTAGTGTCATGCCACAAGTCAGTGCAAGTGTCTGTTCTTGTAATACTAGTGTAATGACACCAGTCTCTGAAAGTGTCTTTTCTTGTTATAATAGTGTCATGACACCAGTCAGTGAATGTGTCTGTTCTTGTAATACTTTTGTCATGACACCTGTCAGTGAAAGTGTCTGTTCTTGTTATAATAGTGTCATGACACTAGTCGTTGAAAGTGTCTGTTCTTGTAATACTAGTGTCATGACACGAATCAGTGAAAGTATCTGTTCTTGTAATTCTCGTGTCATGACATCTGTCAGTGAAAGTATCTGTTCTTGTTATAATAGTGTCATGACACTAGTCTGTGAAAGTGTCTGTTCTTGTCATACTAGTGTCATGACACGAGTCAGGGAAAGTGTCTGTTCTTGTAATACTAGTGTCATGACAACAGTCTGTGAAAGTGTCTGTTGTTGTAATACTAGTGTCATGACACCAGTCAGTGAAAGTGTCTGTTCTTGTTATAATAGTGTCATGACACCAGTCAGTGAAAGTGTCTGTTCTTGAAATTATAAGTGACATGACAACTGTCATTGAAAATGTCTGTTCTTGTAATATTAGTGTCATGACACCAGTCAGTGAAAATGTCTGTTCTTGTTTTAAAAGTGTCATGACACCAGTCAGTGAAAGTGTCCGTTTGTGTGATACTAGTGTCATGACACCTGTCAAAGAAAGTGACTTTTCTTGTAATACTAGTGTCACGACACCTGTCACTGAAACAGTCTGTTCTTGTAATACTAGTGTCATGACACCAATCAGTGAAAGTGTCTGTTCTTGTTACAATAGTGTCATGACACCTGTCGTTGAAAGTGTCTGTTCTTGTAATAGTAGTGTGATGACACCAGTCAGTGAAAGTGTCTGTTCTTGTTATAATAGTGTCATGACACCAGTCATTGAAAGTGTCTGTTCTTGAAATAATAGTGTCATGACACCAGTCATTGAAAGTGTCTGTTCTTGTAATACTAGTGTCATGACACCAGTCGTTGAAAGTGTCTGTTCTTGTAATGCCAGTGTCATGACACAAGTCTGTGAAAGTGTCTGTTCTTGTAATACTAGTGTCATGATACCTGTTCGTGAAAGTGTCTGTTCTTGTAATACTAGTGTCATGACACCAGTCTGTGAAAGTGTCTGTTCTTGTAATACTAGTGTCATGACACCGGTCAGTGAAAGTTTCTGTTCTTGTTATGCTAGTGTCATGACACCTGTCACTGAAAGTTTCTGTTCTTGTTATAATAGTGTCATGAAACCAGTCGTTGAAAGTGTCTGTTCTTGTAATACTAGTGTCATGACACCAGTCGTTGAAAGTGTTTTCTTGTAATGCTAGTGTCATGACACCTGTCTGTGAAAATGTCTGTTCTTGTTATAATAGTGTCATGACCCCAGTCAGTGAAAGTGTCTGTTCTTGTGATACTAGTGTCATGACACCTGTCAAAGAAAGTGACTTTTCTTGTAATACTAGTGTCACGACACCTGTCACTGAAAAAGTCTGTTCTTGTAATACTAGTGTCATGACACCAATCAGTGAAAGGGTCTGTTCTTGTAATACTAGTTTCATGACACCAGTCAGTGAAAGTTTTTGTTCTTGTTGTAATAGTTTCATGACACCGGTCAGTGAAAGTTTCTGTTCTTGTTATAATAGTGTCATGAAACCAGTCGTTGAAAGTGTCTGTTCTTGTAATACTAGTGTCATGACAACAGTCAGTGAAAGTGTCTGTTCTTGTAATACTAGTGTCATGACACCAATCAGTGAAAGTGTATGTTCTTGTTATAATAGTGTCATGACACCAGTCGTTGAAAGTGTCTGTTCTTGTAATACTAGTGTCATGACACCAGTCAGTGAAAGTGTCTGTTCTTGTTATGCTAGTGTCATGACACCTGTCACTGAAAGTGTCTGTTCTTGTTATAATAGTGTCATGACAGCAGTCTGTGAAAGTGTCTGTTCTTGTAATACTAGTGTCATGACACCAGTCTGTGAAAGTGTCTGTTCTTGTAATAGTAGTGTTATGACACCAGTCAGTGAAAGTGTCTGTATTTGTTATAATAGTGTCATGACACCTGTGAATGAAAGTGTCTGTTCTTGTAATACTAATGTCATAACACAAGTCTGTGAAAGTGTCTGTTCTTGTAATACTAGTGTCATGATACCTGTTCGTGAAAATGTCTGTTCTTGTAGTACTAGTGTCATGACACCAATCAGTGAAAGTGTCTGTTCTTGTAATACTAGTTTCATGACACCAGTCAGTGAAAGTCTCTGTTTTTGTAATGCTAGTGTCACGACACCTGTCACTGAAAAAGTCTGTTCTTGTAATACTAGTGTCATGACCCCAGTCTGTGAAAGTGTCTGTTCTTGTAATACTAGTGTCATGACAGCAGTCTGTGAAAGTGTCTGTTCCTGTAATACTAGTGTCATGACACCGGTTAGTGAAAGTTTCTGTTCTTGTAATACTAGTGTCATGACACCTGTTCGTGAAAGTGTCTGTTCTTGTAATACTAGTGTCATGACACCAGTCTGTGAAAGTGTCTGTTCCTGTAATACTAGTGTCATGACACCGGTTAGTGAAAGTTTCTGTTCTTGTTATAATAGTGTCATGAAACCAGTCGTTGAAAGTGTCTGTTCTTGTAATACTAGTGTCATGACACCAGTCGTTGAAAGTGTTTTCTTGTAATGCTAGTGTCATGACACCAGTCACTGAAAGTGATTGTTCTTGTAATACTAGTGTCATGACACAGGTCAGTGAAAGTGTCTGATCTTGTAATACAAGTGACATGACAACTTTCACTGAAAGTGTCTGTTCTTGTAATATTAGTGTCATGACACCTGTCTGTGAAAATGTCTGTTCTTGTTATAATAGTGTCATGACCCCAGTCAGTGAAAGTGTCTTTTCTTGTGATACTAGTGTCATGACACCTGTCAAAGAAAGTGACTTTTCTTGTAATACTAGTGTCACGACACCTGTTACTGAAAAAGTCTGTTCTTGTAATACTAGTGTCATGACACCAATCAGTGAAAGTGTCTGTTCTTGTAATACTAGTTTCATGACACCAGTCATTGAAAGTTTCTGTTCTTGTTATAATAGTGTCATGACACCATTCGTTGAAAGTGTCTGTTCTTGTAATACTAGTGTCATGCCACCAGTCAGTGAAAGTGTCTGTTCTTGTTATACTAGTGTCATGACACCTGTCACTGAAAGTGTCTGTTCTTGTAATACTAGTGTCATGACACCAGTCAGTGAAACTGTCTGTTCTTGTAATACTAGTGTCATGACACCATTCGTTGAAACTGTCTGTTCTTGTAATACTAGTGTCATGACACCTGTCACTGAAAGTGTCTGTTCTTGTAATACTAGTGTCATGGCACCTGTCACTGAAAGTGTCTGTTCTTGTTATACTAGTGTCATGACACCTGTCACTGAAAGTGTCTGTTCTTGTAATACTAGTGTCATGACACCAGTCAGTGAAACTGTCTGTTCTTGTAATACTAGTGTCATGACACCATTCGTTGAAACTGTCTGTTCTTGTAATACTAGTGTCATGACACCAGTCAGTGAAACTGTCTGTTCTTGTGTTCCAGCTCCCCTACATTGCTATGAGCATCATTGACGGACCTGTGTTTGGCGTCTTCATTCTGTGAATGTTCTTCCCGAGAGGCAATAAATGGGTGAGAAATTCAGACACATTTGGCAGATAGTGGCTTGATATATGTCCTTCTTGACAAACATGTTGTACGTAGTTTTGGGTTGACAGTGAGTGAGTGAGTTGGGTGTAATGCCGCTTTTAACATTATTCCAGTTATATCACGGCGTGTCAGCTTAATGTGGGAGGAAAGCCCGAAGTGATTCAGGTCTCAGACGTTTACCACTTTGGTAAATCCCACGACCACGGGTATGGTGCTGACAAACCTAGAAACATAATCAGGGCGAACCGGGATTCGAACCCACAATCATAGGTTTCTGGCGAGCCCAAGGGACGCAACTCCGCACAGCGAATCGCGGCGCATTAGACGACTTGGCCACCCGGGCCCCCTTTTGGGTTTATGTATACTATTTGGGGTATGTAAGTCAGTTTGATTTTCGCCGCTTTTAGCAATATTCCAGCAATATCACGGCGAGGGACATCAGAAATGGGCTTCACACATTGTTCCCATGTCGGGAATCGAACCCGGGTCTTTGGCGTGACGAGCGAACGCTTTAATCACTGGGCTACCCGACTGCCCCTGTGTGGAAAGAATAAGGTACTGCAGACATTTTGTGAAAAGTAAAAAAAAAATCACAAAAGCACAACCACGTGACGGCATGGCGTCGAAACACACCAGCATGATATGCACGTGCAACATTACTTGTTGGGCTTTTAGAATGTTGGGTTTGCATTTGCATGCCATGATAGTCTTACAGTAAGTGAACAGCGAAAACAAACTACGACTGACGGAAACCTAACAATCAATCAATCAATGTTTTATTCCAACAAACCACCATAGGTGGTGCAGGAACAATACAAATAAAGTTATAACATAAACAATAAATTGTAGTGATCACTTGGTAAGTTGTAGATTATAGTGTTGTACTCTTCTTCTGACATCATTATTAATAATTCTTATAAATCTGGAGATATTTTTCACGATTAAGCAATTATTTGAGGTAAACAAAACCTTGAGCTTTGCGAGATTCGGCCATTTACAAAGATAAATTGGAATATAATGTGATCTCATGGTATCAAAAAAGGAGCATTTAAATAAATAATGAAACTCGTCGGCTATCGCCGGTGAGCTACATAGGTTACAATTTCTTTTGATTCTGGGTATATTTTTCCAGAGGCCTGTCTCTACAGGTAAATAATGATTCGATGTCCGAAATGACATAATAGGTCGAGAGAAATAATCAGGTAACAGGAGGTATTTTTCAAACGACGGTAAATCTTTGAACAATTTATAGTAATTACCTTTTGAACTTTTATCTATATCATCCCTCCATTGTTGTATAAAATGATCTTTAAGTACTGTTTCTACCATAGAGACAAGCCACTGTTTACAAACGCAACCAGGATTATCAAATACATATGTCAAGCCACAACTGTTTAAAATACTTTTTATGTGAGATATCCATACGTTACTATTACTAATATTGAGGTTGTGATCTAATTTGAACAGTTTAAGGATGCGTGATGACAACTTTAAAGGAGAAGATATGGTTTCTAAGTTATACCAAAATGAGATCATTCTTTTAGCAATTGTAATGTTCACAGGAAAACGTCCAAGTTCACCGTAAACCATAAAGTTTGGAGTTGATGATCGCAACCCAGTAGCAAACTTTAGAAATTTAAGGTGAAATTTTTCAATGTTTATAACATTTTCACAACCCCATATTTCACATCCATACAAGGCTATAGGTAGTATTAAGATATCAAACTTTGCTCTCAAGATATACATCTAAATCATTGAGAAAAATCGAAAATAATAATGGAGTGAGATTTTCTCCTTGTCGAACCCCGGAATAACTATAAAAGAAGTTAGAAATTTGGTTATCAACCATAACGCAAGATTTTATATTACTGTACATGTTTTTCACTAACTTGAAGAATCTCCCCTCTATATTGTACGATAACATCTTGTACCATAGGCCTACTCTCCAAATACTGTCGAACGCTTTTGTGAAATCGACAAAAAGCACAAAAAAAGTTTTCGTTTTGATTTTTTGAAATACTGATTTAGCATATTTAAGATGAATATATTATCAAGTGTTGACATATTTTCTCGAAAGCCAGCCCGCGATGAGCTAAGAATTTCATTTGATTCTAAGTAACTATTTAATCTGGAATTCAAAAGACAAGTAAATAACTTTCCTAAACAGCTCAGAATGGTAATGGGCCTGTAAGAGTTCGGGTCAAGAGAGTCACCTTTTCCTTATATATTGGGCGAATCACTCCCGTCAACCAAGAGTCAGGGATAACACCAGTGTATAAAATCAAATTAAAAAACGAAACGTAAAAGTCACCCAGAATATCAATTGAATCAATCAAATAATCATTTTCAATTAAGTCAAGGCCTGAGGATTTATTACGCTTCAGTCGCGAGATAGCTGAGCGTATTTCTTCTAAAGTAATATCTCTGTTGAGAGTCGAGTTATCATATGAACAGGGGTTGAGATCTTCTTCTATAACATCATTGTCGCCGAGGTATGAGGCATTAATCGATTTGAAAAAATTATGAAATACTTCTATGTTCGGTGTTAGTGAATTATTATCATTCACCTGTGCATTAAATGTTTTCCAGAACTCTTTGGGCGAGTTTTTAAATTTATTACGTAACATTATACTTGTTTCATATTTATGATCCCTTATATGCTTATTTAAGCATTTCTTATACAACTTGCCATGATGGTGATACCTTGAATAATTTACTTGATTACGAACTTTTTTGAAACGACGTTTCGATTTACGGTAAAGCCGTCTAATGTCCCGACATTCCTTACTGAACCAGGGCTTATTCGTCTTGACGCGCTTACGTGTTTTAACGGAAGATGTAGTTCGTTTGACTCCGAAGGTAGTCCGTGCGGCATCGACCAGCACGTGCGTTATGTCCTCAGCTTACCTATTGACCTCAGTATCAACATCAACATCAAAACTGTCATAACAAACAGCATCACTTCTATCTCGCAACTGCCTTATAACTTCTACATCAATGTTATTTCGGAATACACAACGTCATCTGCTGACTGCAAACAGGAGAATCATCTTCTGTATCCAGGATATTTCCGCGTAGCACCAAGCTCCATTTCTTGACTGTGACAACACGGGACAACACGTGACAACACGTGACCTTCCCAGATCCGGTCGATCACGTGACACTACTGGAACACAGGACAGATTAATACGATTACGTCACTTACGTGAAAGAACCACCACGGCCACCTCTACAACTACGGCAATACCAGGATAGCGTGGGATGTCAGCCCAGACGGAGAGGACACGTTAACGCGCTGAAGGTATTCGCGATAAACTACGAGTTCGATGTGTCATTTTGACGGATCTGCATCAATGGTGTCAAGGGCACAGAGTATGGCCATAACTGCGATGGAGACAAGTTTGGTTTAGTGACGAGTCACGTTGTATGCTTCGCCGTGCGGGTGGTATAGACGTCGTGTTTACAGGCGTCGCGGGGAAGGTTTAGAATGTAAACAAACCAGACAACGTAGTGGTAGACAAGAAAATCGAGTGACATGACAGCCATTTACTGATTGCGGTGAAGCTGAAGACCATATGTTATTATTTTGAATTACGTCTTCTGTGTACAGGGATTCTGTTCCTAATAAGTCAGTTTCAAATGAATTAAATAATTTAAATTTCAATAATTTCATTTTAAGACATATGTTCCTTCTGCAACACAGTGGGGTGGTTTTGAATTCACGACCCAATCAGTTGTGTAGTAGACTCAGCCCCGCCACTCCCGACACCTTTCTTCCCACAATTGCAGGGCGCCCTGTGCGGCTACATCTCGGGCATCACCGTCATGTTGTGGATCGCAGTTGGGGCCTTTATCCACGACATCACCTCGCAACTGTCGCAGTTCTCTGTACAAGGCTGCAACTGGAACGCTACCAACTCCACCATGCCCACGACACCAACACCGCTGGCTAACAATACCATGTCAGCCGAACAGTAGGATCTTACGCGGTCTCTAACTTGACAAAACCAGCAAATATGAGTGACAGTGATTATAACATAGGTTATAACATAGTGCAATGGAAGGTTTGCCAATCTGTTATGACGGTAACAAGTCAGTGGTCAGTATTGTGTCGGCTAAGTCATGAAAAAAATCATCGCAAATAGCGGACAAACTGTCATGTTGAATCTAAAATGAGATAGCATCTCCATGTGAATGCGGATCGTCGGTTTCTCTTGGGAAATATGGGGACATTTGGTTCTGCTTTCGTTTCATTTCTGCAAATCGTGTTTTGCAAATATCAAATGTTAACTGGTTTTATTGTGGCGTGAGATCTAGTTATATACGACTTTATGCTGAACAATAATCTTTACGTTAATCTTTTACGATAAAAATTTGATTCATATTACGTTTACGAAAGATTTTGTAGTTGGTTACCACATGAGGACCCGGTATATGCTGACAAACGCTATTTACTTCAAGGTACGACGACTTGAGCATCTACCGCCTCTCTCTCCTCTACTACACAGCCACGGGGGCCTTCATCAGCGTCATAGTCGGCATGATTGTCAGCTTCATAACGGGTACTGCAATCTACAAACATAATGTTACTAACTTACTATTAACTAATATAACCGATCTTGGTGTTGGATCTTCGTTCCCTACATTTGTACAGGTGATAACATGTAGAGTGTATGTTCTGCGTCCACGTGTTGTTCACTGTACCTCAAGACATCCAATATTCAGCGCTAGTGTACTACTATTCAACCCTACTGTGCTACTATTCAACGCCAGTGTTCTACTCGGGCGGTCGGGTAGCCTAGTGGTTAAAGCGTTCGCTCGTCACGCCGAAGTCCCGGTTTTGATTCCCGACATGGGTACAATGTGTGAAGCCCAATTCTGGTGTCCCCCGCCGTGATGTTGCTGGAATATCGCTAAAAGCGGCGTAAAACCATACTCACAAGTGTTCTACTATTCAACTCTAGTATTCTACTATTCAACTCGAGTGTGCTATTCAACGCTTGTTTCTACTATTCAACTCTATTGTTCTACTATTCAACGCTTGTGTTCTGCTATTCAACGCTAGTGTTCTGCTATTCAACGCTAGTGTTCTACTATTCAACGCTAGTTTTCTACTATTCAACTCTAATTCCAAAACCAGTGTGAACCTTATCAACTCTAGTGTGCTAGATTTATTTACATGTCGACGCTCAACGTCGGTGCAAATGAGAACTACACAGATGTAACTAGTAACCAGCATTCCCCTTCACAGGGTGCGGGAAGCTCGTCACAACAGACCCTAAACTGGTCTTCCCACTCATCCGCTCGTTCTGTCCGTGTCTACCGAAGAAAGTGATGGATACATGTGACTGTACACCTGTCGTTGAGGTCAGTACGTTTCTATGATGTTCACACACAGTGATCAGGTTACGCGACAACTTCCGACCTGTGAAGATCTGGGTAGAGAATACACCTTAAGCTTCAGCAATCCATTCTTGCCGTAAGAGGCAATTAACGTGATCTAGAAGTCAGGCTCGATGACTTTTTTCTTTCGTTTCCCTGTTGCCCTGATCCACGCTCATGATGTCAGTCTCTGGCTTGTCTGGTCTCGATTATGTACACCGCCATATTGCTGTAATATTGTTGAGTGCGGCGTTAAACAACAAAACACGACAACACGTGTAATTGATATTCGCATGTTTTCTAAATGACAGACCGCCTCCGTGGTCTTGTGGTAGAGCGGAAGGTCTGGGGTTCGATCCCCGGCTGCGTCATTCCAAAAGACGTTACAAGATGGTACTTGTTGTTACCCTGTCTGGCACTCGGCATTAATGGGGCTAACAAGGACTGATCGGCTCGGAGTCAGTATACTGTGTCTGAGTAGTGTGTTCATGTTAAACTGCAGCATGGTATCTCATTGAGTTAGCTCTATAAATCGGCATCAGTCCGGACTAGAACAAGCAGCCACACACACAGGTGCATGCACGTCGCTATATAAGTGCAATAATCTTGGACGCGACGTTAAACCCAATTTCACCTCACCTCATCTAAATGACACCTTTGATTGTTTTTCTGTAGTTATTTCACCATGTATGTTGTAATAATGCCAAAGCCATATGGTTTTGAAATGGAATCCGGAGATTACTTTTCCAGTACTAAAACTATATACTGCCACCTCATTGTTGACTCCTTGGGAGAACTAACAACTAACGTGTGGTTACTGCCTACATTCAAGTTATATTCTGATCATATATTCGAGTGGCCTTTACGTTATCCAATGACGGAGTTATCCCCCTTCGTATTCCACACAATATCAGTACCGGTTTCGTTCGACGCTCGAGGTTGTTTGTATCTGCGCATTCGTTACATTGTGTATGTATACTCTTCAAAAAAAGAAACGCATTACGGATGTTTTGGCCATAAAAGAAAAATAAGCGACCCAAGAGGTGCAAAACGAAGAGGTTTAATGTGTTATAGTGTCAGTGACACATTTCCCGGATCAAAATGATCACAAGGACATGCAAACCATCAGTCGGGGAACACGTACGATTCGGAAAAACGCACCCAGTGCATTAACAAACGACCATGGAGCTGTAGGGTTGTTGATTGACTGGCATCTGCGTCAATCGAACAGTGACAGTTCAACAACATGCCAAGATGAACAGAAGTGCAAAGAAGCAACGTCATCGACCGCTTGCACGCAGATAAATCCCTATCAGCTTTAGCCAGGGTGTTCAATGTTGCGCCCAGGACCATGACAAGGCTATGGGATCGGTTTCAACAGCATGACTCAACACATGATCGGCCAAGGTCGGGACGACCAAGAGTAACCACCCCAGCCCAAGATTGCTACATCCGACTGCACCACCTACGTGAAAGGACGACCACAGCCATCTAAACCGCACCCCAAATATCCGGACTGCGGAGAATCTCCGACCAGACAGTACGAAACCGTCAAAGAGCAGCAGGTCATATTGAGTCGACAACATCGTTAACAACGACTACATTGGTGTCGTCAACACAGGGTATGGTCTCAACTGCGATGGTGAGATGTCTGGTTCAGCGACGAATCAAGATTCCTCCTCCGTCGAGGAGATGGAAGAGCTCGGGGAGAGAGTTACGCCGGAAACTGCGTACAGGAAGTGTACAGGTTTGGTGGGGGTAGCGTTATGATGTTGGCGGCTATCTCTCATCATGGCATGACAGGTTTAGTACATATCCAGGGCAATCTTGCGGATCAACGATACATCAACAAAATTCTCCTACCACACGTCCCCCCAATTGCAGCTAACGACAACGATGTATTCCAGCAGGACAACGCTCGACGGCATACAGCACTGATCACAAGAGCCTGTCTACACAACAACAACGTTGATGTTCTCCCCTGGGCATCTAGATCGATGGATTTGAACCCGATAGAGCACCTGTGGGATGAATTTGATAGACGGCTACGCTGACGTCAACCACAACCCCAGACGTTGCAGCTGTTAGCTTTTGCGTTGCAGGCCGAGTCGGCTACAATCCCCCAGGATGTGATGCGCATACTCGTCTCTTCCATGGGCAGGAGATGCCAGGCCGCTATCGATTCCAACGAGGTACATACGCGTTTTGATGGTAGCTGACCTTCATCTTGGACTTTTCCTATGTACCGATAACTGAGATGACTATAATTACCAAGTGTTTTCTCCACAACTTTGTGGTTCAATACCTTGTATGGTTCCTCGTATAAATGTATTACCTCACACGAATCTGGCGCTGCGTTTCTTCTTTGAAGAGTATATATACATTCCAAGATCTGGTGATGTAATAGTGTGACGTAGGTGGGTGGGTGGGTGGGGGGTAATTTGGGTTGACGGTTGTGATGTATGGCGTGTTACGGAGGGCTGAACCGACTGTGTCTCTGTGTGTGCTATTGACAATCAGTGCATTTATTCGACGTATATATATATATAAATCTTCCGTGAAATCAACGGACACTAGTGTACTCAACTCAATAGTATAGTTGTGTCCGTTGATGTCGCCGCAGACTTATATATACGTTGAATAAATGTACAGATTGTTTCATCTTGTGTTCCCGGTGTAATTCCTACACAGTTTTACAGTGTTTTGTGTTCTCTACAGCGACCGCCTAAGGAAGATGAAACGGAGATGAGTCACGACGTGTGTATTTTCTAGTGGCATGTATGTTATCCCATGATGGAGTTATCTCCCCTCGTATTCTACACGGCGTGTGGGTTCGCTTCTCGGCAGATTCGGGACCGGCATCAGGAGATACCCGCTTTGTACCAGCAGTTTCATCCGTTAACTAACACTAGTTCAAAACTGAAGACAAATATATTCTTGAGGTACGGCAATAGTCTTCGGACATACGTTACTTTGCTTATCTTATGTTTCCAGTAATTGAAGATAAGTAGCACTGTCAGATTCAAAGTCAATAAACATCCGATTCTGCCATTTTCTCGTCCACTGCTTTCTTCTGTGACGGTCAACGTTTCGGGTGAGTGAGTGAGTGAGTGAGTTTGGTTTTACGCCGCTTTTAGCACTATTCCAGCAATATCGATGCAGGGGACACCTGAAATGAGCTTCACACATTGTACCCATGTCGGGATTCGAACCCGGTTCTTCGGCGTGAACGCTTTACCGATGGGCTACCCGACCGCCCCGTGAAAAACATGACATACATCCGTACTGTCGGGTTGGTAAATACTATCGGCATAGCATACGTAGAAGGTTGAAGCTGAAACCATACAAAACAACAAGCTTACTTGCTTGTCCTCAGGTGCGAAACACCGCTTGACAGACTACTAACTCGCTCCGTATTAATCCAAAATACGGTAAATAGGGTAATAACATGCTCACATCACAACAACACAGCGGTGACTCTCAAATAAGTATGGCTTTAAACAAACATCATTATAAAATACACTTTCATAAATACATTTATCATGCATGCATATGTAATATATAACTTATAAATTTCGTGCTAGAATCATTGACATCAGTTCACTACTCAGCCACAGCGATGCACTTTCAGACCGCATGCTTTTTGCCTCCAACCCTTCACCCGCCGTTACCAGCCCTGTCCAAGACAAGCCATTCAACCGCAAACCGCTCAATACACAGAAGTAAATACTTTTGTCATCGACAAGTAAGTTAGTGAGTTACATTTCAACGTCACATCGGCAATATTTCAGCGATATCGTGACGAGAACTTAGACATCCATTATGACTATATTTATATTGAATACAAAACCTGTTAGCGATGGATTGTATAACAACTAGATTATCACAGTTTCGATTTTAAAACTAGTTTAGAACATTTGAAAGTAGAGATAATGATTCAACAATACAAAAATTGGCAATAGATCGCCAGCAACCACAATGAGGCCACCATACCAGGGACTTTGGGGACTTACAATACTTCTGCTACCTGAACGGCTCCCCAGGAGGATTTAAACCATCCCTTAAGCTGCTGGTGATTGTATGCAAATTCAACCATCAATGTTAAATATATTACTTTTAAAACTGTGGCATGCATAAAAATAATACTTTGCATGACGTGGAACTTACACATCCTCTTATGGGGACAATACTTCACGCTATTTCAACCACCCTCAAGGTCACGGCCACCAACAATCTAAGTTCCTAAATAGTACTACCAGTGTATAAAATAACACCACGTATGTAGTAGCATGAGATTTGAGGTTTCTCGGAAATGAAAACCTCAAGGCTACAAGGTGGGAGCTGACGGCACATTTATTGTCCAGGAACGAATCCACCACTATACCACTATACAATTTCCGGAAAGACTTCCGCCCGTAATCCCCCCCCCCCCCCAAAAAAAAAAAGTTATATATATTTATGTATAGTGTGTTTCTCCCATCTATATAATATATATATATATGTTGGGGGGGGGGGGGGGGGGGGGGGGGGGGTGTCTTACCCAATTTCCTCCCGGTACACAAAACCCTGAATGGGAAGCAATGGGGAACCATGTAAATCTGAGGAGGTACCATGTTAATCTGAGGGGGAACCATGTAAATCTGGGGAGGTACCATATCATGAACCACATACATCAGTACTGATATGTAAATCTGAGGTAGCATATCATGAATCACATACATCAGTACTGATATGTAACTCTGAGGAGGTACCATATCATGAACCACATACATCAGTACTGATGTGTAACTCTGAGGAGGTACCATATCATGAACCACATACATCAGTACCGATATGTAACTCTGAGGAGGTACCATATCATGAACCACATACATCAGTACTGATATGTAAATCTGAGGAGGTAGCATATCATGAACCACATACATCAGTACCGATATGTAACTCTGAGGAGGTACCATATCATGAACCACATACATCAGTACTGATATGTAAATCTGAGGAGGTAGCATATCATGAACCACATACATCAGTACCGATATGTAACTCTGAGGAGGTAGCATATCATGAACCACATACATCAGTACCGATATGTAAATCTGAGGAGGTAGCATATCATGAACCACATACATCAGTACTGATATGTAAATCTGAGGAGGTACCATATCATGAACCACATACATCAGTACTGATATGTAAATCTGAGGTAGCATATCATGAATCACATACATCAGTACTGATATGTAACTCTGAGGAGGTACCATATCATGAACCACATACATCAGTACTGATGTGTAACTCTGAGGAGGTACCATATCATGAACCACATACATCAGTACCGATATGTAACTCTGAGGAGGTACCATATCATGAACCACATACATCAGTACTGATATGTAAATCTGAGGAGGTAGCATATCATGAACCACATACATCAGTACCGATATGTAACTCTGAGGAGGTACCATATCATGAACCACATACATCAGTACTGATATGTAAATCTGAGGAGGTAGCATATCATGAACCACATACATCAGTACCGATATGTAACTCTGAGGAGGTAGCATATCATGAACCACATACATCAGTACCGATATGTAAATCTGAGGAGGTAGCATATCATGAACCACATACATCAGTACTGATATGTAAATCTGAGGAGGTACCATATCATGAACCACATACATCAGTACTGATATGTAAATCTGAGGAGGTAGCATATCATGAATCACATACATCAGTACCGATATGTAAATCTGAGGAGGTAGCATATCATGAACCACATACATCAGTACTGATATGTAAATCTGAGGAGGTACCATATCATGAACCACATACATCAGTACCGATATGTAACTCTGAGGAGGTAGCATATCATGAACCACATACATCAGTACCGATATGTAAATCTGAGGAGGTAGCATATCATGAACCACATACATCAGTACTGATATGTAAATCTGAGGAGGTACCATATCATGAACCACATACATCAGTACCGATATGTAAATCTGAGGAGGTAGCATATCATGAATCACATACATCAGTACTGATATGTAAATCTGAGGAGGTAGCATATCATGAATCACATACATCAGTACTGATATGTAAATCTGAGGAGGTAGCATATCATGAATCACATACATCAGTACTGATATGTAAATCTGAGGAGGTAGCATATCATGAATCACATACATCAGTACTGATATGTAAATCTGAGGAGGTACCATATCATGAATCACATACATCAGTACTGATATGTAAATCTGAGGAGGTAGCATATCATGAATCACATACATCAGTACTGATATGTAAATCTGAGGAGGTAGCATATCATGAATCACATACATCAGTACTGATGTGTAAATCTGAGGAGGTAGCATATCATGAATCACATACATCAGTACTGATATGTAAATCTGAGGAGGTAGCATATCATGAATCACATACATCAGTACTGATATGTAAATCTGAGGAGGTACCATATCATGAATCACATACATCAGTACTGATATGTAAATCTGAGGAGGCAGCATATCATGAATCACATACATCAGTACTGATATGTAATTCTGAGGAGGTAGCATATCATGAATCACATACATCAGTACTGATATGATATATTGACGTGAATTAACACCTACACAACTTCTTACAACCCGCCTTAGTTTAAGCTGTTGCATGTATTATGGCTATTCATATTATGGCATTACTTCTTTACAACAGAAAGATAGCGATACAACTATATCCATGTACATCAATATATATGTACATGACGTTGACAAACTGATTTATCATACAATGGGTAGGTTTCTCGGAAGGATAAAGCCAACGGATATAAACGATATCCGTTGGGGACATATGCGGTTAGAGATGCAAATACAAAAGGACTACTTTCAGTGTTTATAAACAAACATGGCGTCGCCCTTATTGGGCGATCGAGTCAGAATTAACCATCGGGAATCTAGAAAAAACTACTGGGATAATTGCTATCGTTATGCAAAGAATAGTCTAATATAATGAAAATCGGCGTCTTACTGTGACGTTGCTAAGGCACTTTACAAGTTTTGGCAACTTTTGTGATAAAAATTGCGAAACAATTTAGCGAGAACATTAGCCAAGCAGGATTAGTTTCCATATCTGTTTCCATATGTGTATACCTCTGCGGGGGGGGGGGGGAATCTTTTTCACAAATATAAACAGTTGGATTTGGCCGAAATTTGTCAGAATTTTTACTTCGTTTCGTTTTGTCGCTGAGCGTACATCTGACTGCACTTTGTAACGTTATAACAGGACAGGCCGTCTGCCAACAACATCTGACTGTGGCCGTGACGTTTTCATACTCTGGGGTTAGTTTAGCTTTCCTTTGATAAAGGGCAGTTAAAAGGTAGACACAAAATTATGTAGGCATTTGTTTTGCATATATGCAGTTACGTCACCGTATCAGAAACAGGTTTCAGTTGGAACTATATTGGCTACTGTCACTGTCCGACTGACACATCACTTAACCTTCTGACGTAATATAAATTAATGCCAACATTCCAGGAAAACTTGCAATGCTTAGCTAATGTTTGTGAGAAATGGGAAGAGATTTACGAGCACAGAATTGAAGAATGACATTATGTGATAAAGAGGTTATCATGCTTGTGTGTTTGAGGATAGTACATATCCTATATGAGAAATTAACACTACGTATTTTATTTCTAATGCAGGAAATTTACCATCCCCAAACACACTCGCGTGATAACCTCTATTACCCACATTTTAACACAGTATGCTACAGTACACAACACTGACGTACTACTGGACTGGTTAGCGACTTGAGAGTGACTGGCGTTGTAGGTCCACCGCCACCGAGTTCACACTGTGAAACAATCATGTAACCAAGACAAGAGGTGGAGATGGGTCAGTGTTTGGGCTATACTTAGGTTAGTATCCATTCATTGATTGAGGAGGGGGCATGGGTGGCCCAGTCGTCCCAGGCGCTGCGATTCGCTGTGCAGAGTTGCGTCCCTTGGGCTCGCTAGGAACCTTTGATTGTGAGTTGGAATCCCGGTTGGCCCCGATTGTGTTTCAAGGTTTGTCAGCACCATACCCGTGCTCGTGGGTTTCACTGAAATGGAAAATGTCTGAGACCTGCATCCTTCAGGCTTTCCTCCCACATTAAGCTGACCCGCCGCGATATAACTGGAATACTGTTAAAATCGGCGTTAAACCCAAAACATTCACTCATTGATTGTGGTGCTTTGTCCTGTACAATAAGGTGGTTGCATTTAAAGGTGTGTGTGTGTGTGTGTGTGTGTGTGTGTGTGTGTGTGTGTGTGTGTGTGTGTGTGTGTGTGTGTGTGTGTGCGCGCGCACACAAAATACTGAACATTAAACATGACAAAGTTCTATTTCTTCTACAAAGCACAATAATAACTGAACATTTACATGCCTAAAATGTCCTTCACTGTTTTAACACTGACATATTTAGCCCTTGTGCTGGAAAAATCAATACAGTCAAGCAGAACATGCAATGTTCACAACGGCATCGTCGCATAATGACCCGTTCAAGCCTGGACTTACAGTAGGTGTTGGTTTATTTTCATGTAAGTTATTGATATCTACTTTGTGTCCCACTTCTTTTGCAACCCATCACATTTAATCATGGGTTTATAATCACTGTAAGGGAGTAGTTGTGGTGTCACAGATTTTTTGAGCCATTGTGTTACCAATGATTCCAGGTGTCATATTGGCCAGTAGCAAGATCATTAAATAATTCAACAATTTCAAGTAAAAGATGTTTTCATGACATATGTTTAAAAGCTTGAAGACACGAACGGGAAACTGAAAATATAAATTATGTATAAATTGGTTATTAATAGATTTTAGTGCTGTTAAAATGGCGCTTGCTTCTGCTGTGAATAATTTGGTAATCTTGAAGAGATTGTTCCGGATCCAATGACAGTGGCAGTACCAACTGCGCCGCCATCCTTGGATCCGTCTGTAATTACAGTGTTAATTAACTGATTGTATTCTTGTCATAAATTAGTGGGTTTGTGTCTGAGTTTAGTTTATGACAGGTCTACATGTGGCCTTACCATTTGCAAAGGAGGCGATCAAAGTGAGTGGGTGAGTATGGTTTTACGCCGCTTTTAGCAATATTCCAGCAATATCACGGCGGGGGACACCAGAAATGGGCTTCACACATTGTGACCCATGTCGGGAATCGAGCCCGGGTCTTCGGCGTGACGAGCGAACGCTTTAACCACTAGGCTACCCGACCGCCCCGGAGGCGATCAAAGAGGTTGAATGGGAGCTATATCTTGAAGGTTACTTTTAGTAGCAGAAATTGCAGATTTAATTTTTATTATTAATGGTGGAATGTGGTGGTTGAATAAGCGATGCATTCTTATTATAAATATTTTCATAAAATAGGTTATATACGCGATCAAAAGGTGGATTTGACTGATTGGAATATAATTTAGTGATATGTTGTGAGGATAATTGCAGGCGCCGTTACTTTAGGGATAGTTTTTCCGCTCCCACATACAGACTATAAATGGGAACAGTTCAAAAGGCTCCAAGGCCTTGATGTTGGATTGTATCTTACTTTATGTAAATTACTCCACCATACACGATGGGGGCGTAATCAAGTTTTGACGGAACAGTAATGATTTGTTCAACAGTGTTGATAGAGCATGGCATGACCAGCCGAGTGATAGGACCACACCATTCCTACCACTCGTCTAGGTATAGTAAGGGTCAAAGTGGTGTGTTGGACTAAAGAACACTATTGCCGGCCGCGGCGTCCTCAACCACCTGACTCCTTTCCTCTGTCGATTAAGTAAAGTGAACCCAGCAAACAGAATGCCTAATTCGGTCGCCTTTCCCTACTCCGACATAACACCTCTGTATCCCTACTCCGACATAACACCTCTGTATCCCTACTCAGACATAACACCTCTGTATCCCTACTCCGACATAACACCTCTGTATCCCTAGTCCGACATAACACCTCTGTATCCCTAGTCCGACATAACACCTCTGTATCCCTACTCCGACATAACACCTCTGTCTCCCTACTCAGACATAACACCTCTGTATTCCTATTCAGACATAACACCTCTGTATCCCTACTCAGACATAACACCTCTGTATCCCTACTCAAACATAACACCTCTGTATCCCTACTCAGACATAACACCTCTGTATCCCTACTCAGACATAACACCTCTGTATCCCTGCTCAGACATAACACCTCTATGCGCAAGATGGCCGATGAGTAAGACGTGCACTGAGAGCTCCGGAAAAAAAATCAAGTTTTGAACTATTTTCTTAAAGATGGCACACCGTCCTGAACAAGGTATCAGTATTCTAAGCGTCTTTACATGTTATTAACTCAAAATCGCAATATGAACTAACAGTTGGTATGTTTTCTTCAATACCCCAACACAACGAACAACACGGCGCCGGAGACCACTGATCGATCATCACAAGTCTGCCTACACGTGGACTAAAGAGAGTTTATCGCAATCCAGCTATAACGAATACAAGGTACCAACACTCCAAATATCGTCTTCAACATTAATTACCCAAAGTCACTTTAAGTCATTATAACGAGAAGCAACATGGCGGCGAACACCCCAATCACTCCGCCATTACCCTCGACTGGAGAAAAGCGTGGCAAAGACAGTCCAGCTGATGATCAACCTCCAGCACAACGACAAAGAAGACCTATTCTATCCAGTGGGGGTGAGTCTCTCACTGAGGACGAAGCATCACATGCTTTAACTCAGGCAGTTGCCCACAAACTTTTTATGGCAAAGTTGTTACCCGTCTTAGTGCCAAAATTGACGATGGAGTTAGGCAAACACCTGTAACAAGTCGTTGAGCAGGCGGTTAAATCAGCAACAAGTACCTTAGTAGAGTGTGTCGAAAATCAAAATTCAGTTATTAAAGCACAATCAGACCTAATACAGCAACTTCAAAACAAAGTTCACAGGGTTGAGGATAATCTGACTAAGGCTCAAGTTCACATAGAGGAACTCGAACAATACACACGACGAAATTCGTTACGTTTTATGAATGTGCCCATCGATGATGTCAACGCCCCAACTGATGATAAAGTCATTGATATCTGTCATACATACTCAGGTATAAAAATAAATATGAATGACTTAGATCGTTTGCATACTGTGGGTAGGGTCACCAACGGCAGAGCCCAAGTACTCGTCAAATTTGTATCCCACAACACGAACAATGATGTGTACTTGTCAAAACGCAAACTTAGGTCTAACCCTGACAAAATCTTCATCACTGAAGACCTGACCAAACATCGCCATTCACTAATTAAAAGGCTCCTAGAACTCAAGAAAGCCACCTCAATGTACTCAAATTGGACCTGATGGTAGGATATCTGCATGCAAACAAGGCGGAAAGCGATTTTGGATCAACTGTCTTGCAGACATTGATGATTTGAAAAACTCATAAATGTGTTGTGACCTCTTGACCTGTACCTGTTTAGGTATCATGCCAATGTCATCTATATTCTGAAATTGACCATCATATCATTTCAGAGCTACCTACTTCTTCCTACTATACACATTCAGATGTCTTGAATCAGATGGATCTTGGTCACAGCTAGTGCTGTACTTGCACAGTCCCACCCAAGCCAACAAAATCAATCTGTGGCAACACACCCTACTTGTCGTCATTATTATGTTTCACACTGTACGCTTTTGTATCATATTTCCTCTATTCATTTTGAACAAGACCCAGCCATTTCCTGGATCTTTCTATGTCACTTGTACATACTTCATGTGTTTGTCCTTTGTCCACAAATAGACTACAGTTCAACACTTTTGAACATTTTGTACTACACAATCAAGAAAAACTCATATTCACCAAACCAATTATCAAACACTTTGAGAACATGTTCATCGTCGCCCTCACCTGGTTCATTATTCTCCCCAAATTAGGCAATGATTGACATCATGACGTACAGGGCGACGATTGGAATATTTTATAATAAATGTATGCCAACTTACCTCAAACGTCACGCTTTTACCAATGAAGAATATATCCATTTCAAAATGCATTTCACGATGTACATACTGCACTTTTGTCTTGTCATGACGTATGGCCTGTGCGTAAACATGAAATTAATCTCTCTCCTTCTGTTGGTCATTGCTGGTTATATTCATCCAAATCCCGACCCAAAAGAATACAACACAACCAATGATATAAGCATACTCCACTTGAATATCAGAAGTACCCGCCATAACTTGACTCAATGACTGATGATATCTGCGGTTTCGATGTTATGCTTCACTGAATCTCACCTGGACACCAACATTCAGTCAGCCGACCTGCTCCTTGATCTCTTCCATGAACCTCACAGGAGGGACAGGGATTGTTTCGGAGGTGGTATAATTGTATATTTTTCTAAGTCACTAAGTGTCAACCATAGAACAGACTTGGAAGTAATCAATTCTGAATCAATGTTGTTTCAAGTTTATTCACCACAGCACAGTTTTCTGCTTTGTGTCACCTATCGCGCACCCAACACCCCTACCGCATATTGGACTGTTCCTGAGCACATGATAGAAACTGCACTTGATGTATCCCGTGACATCGTCCTTGTTGGTGACCTAAATGAAGATCTTTTCAATACGAATATCCACCACTTACGTGACATAATAACACGCAAGAACTTACGCAGTATCATAAATGAAGCAACACGAATTACAACACATTCGGCTAAACTTATTGACCCTATTTTAGTAAGTAGTGATTGTAATTGTTCCTTATCTGGTGTACTAGTTCTTAAAGTACTCATGGAAATGAAAAAAAACCCTGTTTTGCTGGATTTAATAATCGACACAAAGCATTACGTAGATGTAAATACGAAATAACAAAACAACTCGAAAAGTACTAGTCTGGATTTGCTAGTTTTATCTCAGTGCTCAAAATGTTCTTTACAGGAGATAATTTGTAGGCACTTTCAGCATTCAAAAATAAAACTAAGTCCAAATTGAAATGGCAGAAACAGGCTATAGGCATTATGCAAATTAGCCTGGAAAAAAAGTTATCAAAACAACAATAAAAATAACAGCTATGTTTATGTACATAATAATAATGACATGTAAGTTGTTGTTTGAGAAGGGAATATGTTACTTTTACGTTCTGATATTTTGACGATGATTCACTATCCCACAATGCCACTGACAAATCACATGCACGTGGGTTTCAAGCACCTGTTTTCACCTGTCGTCAAGGTGTCATAGGTCATGGACATTCACCTTGATCTACTAACACCTGGTTATGCTCAGTTTCACAATAGTCTGTTTTGTTCATATTTTTACACACTTTTACGTATAAAAAGACCTAAAAACCTTTGAAACGCTGTATTTGTGCCAAGGCCCAATTAGTACTAATTGAGTTGTTTGAATATTTATATATTTTGTATACTAACTGCATTTATTTAAAATCTGAGATCGAAAAAACTGTTTTCTTTCATTTCCGTGAGTACTTTAGTTCCGATGTATCGGACCACAGTGGAGTTTTCGTGTCTACTAAAAATGTATATCTTAATATAAAAAAGTAGTCATATAAAAGAAACGTATGGCTCTACAAACAAGCTAACTTTGTTAAAATGAATATACAATTTAAGAATAAAAATTGGAACGAGTTTTTTAAAGAATGTACGGACGTTAATGAAATGTGTGACAAATTCCACTCCCAACTGAAAAATTACATGCACGACTATATACCCTCAAAGTGTGTAACTATTGGCCCAAAGGACAAACCATGGTTCGATAATGACCTCTGAAAGGAGCGTCGCTCCAGAGACCGCTATCGAAAAAAGGCATTACGAACTGGAAAATTAAGCGATCTTGTCAATTACAAAAAGCAAAGAAACAAATTTAATAATATAAAAAACATAGCCAAAGAAAAATACTACAGCAACATTAACGGTTTGTTGGAAACACATCTGAACTCAAACAGTAACAAGTACTGGACATTATTGAGATTCATCATCAAAAATGCTAATTCACCAGCATCTATCCCCCCTCTGTGTTCCGACCTTAATAAACCCACAACATTTACCGATGTCGAAAAGGCTGATGTACTCAATAATTATTTTGTTTCTATTTGTGATGTTGATGACGGCAATCAGCCCCTTCCGGATTTCAGTCAACGTTGTGAAACCTCTCTCTCAGATGTCACAGTTACTGAATCAGAAATAAGCGATTTCATAAAGTCACTACCATGCAATAAGTCAAGCGGACCAGATAATATAAATCCTAGACTTTTAAAACCCTTGGCTGACAGAATTGCCATCCCATTATGTATAATTTTCAATCGATCTTTAAAAGAAGCAATCTTTCCAGAAAACTGGAAACTTGCTCACGTCATGCCATGATACAAGAAAAGTGACAAAGCATTACCCTCGAACTACAGACCAATTAGCTTGTTATCTATTCTTGGAAAACTACAGGAGAGATTAGTTTTTAAACGCTTATACAACTATTTCAATATGAATAGTCTCCTGTACAAATATCAATCCGGCTTTTGTACCAGGACATTCTACTACCTCACAATTAATAGAAATTTATAATGATATTGTCTTATCTGTTGACAAGCACGAATACTATTGTATTGTATTCTGTGATATATCGAAAGCATTTGACGGAGTTTGGCATAAAGGATTACTTCATAAATTACAAAAATACGGTGTAACGGGCAAGCTATTACTATGGTTAGAAGACTATATTAGTCAGAGGAGACAAAAGGTTTTTGTAAATGGCAGCTTTTCATCTTTGAAATTCACCAGAACCGGTGTCCCCCAGGGCTCGATATTAGGTCCCTTCTTGCTTTTAGTCTACACCAACGATCTCGCTGATAATCAAGTGAATTCTACTCGCCTTTTTGCAGACGATACTTCCATTGGTACATCATCTCTTCACTTACAAATGATAGAACGCAGATTAAACAGTGATCTAGAGCTTCTCAATACATGAGCCAATAGATGGCTAGTTAAGTTTAACCCGGACATAACAACATTTTTTCTGTTCACTCATTGTAAAAACCGCACTACAGATATTATTTATAACGATACCGCACTTAGCGCATCTATCTCGCACAAACATTTGGGCGTTACTCTCTCTCATGATATGAGGTGAAATGGGGTTTTACGTCGCGTCCAAGATTATTGCACTTATATAGCGACGTGCATGCATGTGTGTGTGGCTGCTTGTACTAGACCGGACTGATGCCGATTTATAGTGCTAGCTCACTGAGATACTATGCCGCAGTTTAACATCAATATCCCACTCAGACACAGTATACTGACTCCGAGCCGACCAGTCCTTGTTTTAGCCCCTTAATGCCGAGCGCCAGACATGGTAACAACAAGTACCATCTTTTAACGTCTTTTGGTATTACGCGGCCAGGGATCGAACTCCGGGCTTTCCGGGCGGACGCTCTACCACTAGACAACGGAGGCGCTCTCTCATGATATAGAGTGGACAACTCACGTTGATAACATTTGCCGCTCAGCTTCCAAAATGATTTGTTCGTTAAGAACCGTTCAATATTTACTTGACAGACCAACCCTGTCCTAAGTCTATCTTGTTTTCATAAGGCCTATATTAGAATATGCTTCAGAGGTATGGGATAACTGCAGTCAAGAAAATTCCGAAAAACCTGAAATGATTCAACTCGAAGCCGCTCGCATAGTGACAGGTCTCCCTAAATTCTCCTCAAGATTGAGTTTATATTTTGAGACAGGATGGGAATCATTATCTTATAGAAGGAAAAATAAAAAACTTTGTACAATCTACAGTATTGTTAATAACCTATGTCCATCGTATTTACATGACACGTTACCACCCAAAGTATCAACTATTAGTAGTGAGTGAGAGTTGGGTTTAACGCCGCTTTTAACATTATTCCAGTTATATCACGGCGTGTCAGCTTAATGTGGGAGGAAAGCCCGAAGTGATGCAGGTCTCAGACGTTTACCACTTCGGTGAAACCCACGAGCACGGGTATGGTGCTGACAAACCTAGAAACATAATCGGGGCGAACCGGGATTCGAACCCACAATCATAGGTTTCTGGCGTGCCCAAGGGACGCAACTCTGCACAGCGAATCGCGGCGCCTTAGACGACTGGGCCACCCGTGCCCCCAACTATTAGTAGATATGAGTTACGAAATCAGAACAATATGAATCTGCCGCATGCACGAACAGTTTACATACCAACAATCATTTATACCTTCTTCAATCAAATTATGGAATGAGTTACCCCCTGAATACAGAAGTGCAGCATCATTATCAAATTTTAAACATGATTAAAACAACCATTGCAGCTCCACCTCCATACTTCTCAATCGGCACCCGAAGAGCCAACATTTTACATACACGCCTAAGGCATTCTTGCAGTTCCCTAAATGCAGACCTCTTTAAAGTAAATTTATTTGATACTTTGTCCTGCTCTTGTGGAAACCCATGTGAAAACAACATACACTTTTTTCTTGAATGTCCCAATAAAACTATTCCCAGAAATATCATGTTCGCTAACATTATAAAAGCTGGAACTACATGTACAATACAAAATATTCTCTACGGTGATGTATCCCTAGCTGAAAGCCACAATAACCTCATCTTCAACAGCGTTCAAAAATATATACTGTCGACTAATAGATTCGAGTAACCCTTTATCATAAATATAGAATATCGCTCTGCGACCACTTATTATTAATTATGCCATTAGTTTATAAACTGCATGTATATATATGAATACATGGGTATCTCTGCCTCCTTCTGTAAGTATAATGTTTACGGGTATGTATATTCTGGTGTATGTGTGTATATATGTGTATGTGTATGTATATATATGTATGCATGCGTATACAAGGGTATATGTGTATGTATGTGTGCATATATGTACATGTATATAAGTGTATGTATGATTGTGTAATTATATTTGTAGTCATGCATGTATTTTGGACTAATGTGTATATACAAGTAAATTGTGTTTATAAAGGCAATTCTTATGTTTGTCTATGTTATTCTTGCAAACATTATGTTTATGTTCTTGTGTAAATATATTTCTCTTTGTTACTATAAATGTAATATGTAAATGAGTATGTGTATGCATGTATGAGTATGTATGATTATGAGTATATATGATTATGTGTATATGTGTGTATTTCTGTATACGTATGTATATGTATGTGTGTATGTATATGTGTATATATATATATATGTATAATCAATGTTTGTACATATAGAGTAGGGAAAGGGTCACCTAAGTTGGATAACTTTTGCCCAATCCCGTTGACCATATATGTCAATAAAATATGTTTAAAACAAACAAACAACACCTCTATATTCCTACTCCGACATAACACCTCTATATTCCTACTCCGACAAAACACCTCTAATCTTCTACTCCAACATAACACCTCTAATCTTCTACTCCAACATAACACCTCTGTATTCTCACTCCGACATATCACCTCTATATTCCTACTCTGATATAACATCTCTCTACTCAAACATAACACCTCTATTCCTACTCCGACATAACACCTCTGTATTCCTACTCTGACATAACACCTCTGTATTCCTACTCTGATATAGCACCTCTGTATTCCTACTCTGACATAACACCTCTGTATTCCTACTCTGACATAGCACCTCTGTATTCCTACTCTGACATAACACCTCTGTATTCCTACTCCGACATAACACCTCTGTCTCCCTACTCTGACATAACACCTCTGTATTCCTACTCCGACTAAACACCTCTATATTCCTACTCCGACATAACACCTCTGTATCCCTACTCAAACATAACACCTCTAAATATTAGTCTGACAAAACACCTCTTTGTTCCTACTCCGACAAAAAACCTCTTTGTTCCTACTCCGACATAACACCTCTGTATTTCTAGTCCGACATAACACCTCTGTATCCCTACTCCGACAAAGCACCTCTATATTCCTACTCCGACAAAACACCTCTAATCTTCTACTCAAACATAACACCTCTGTATTCTCACTCCGACATATCACCTCTATATTTCTACTCTGATATAACACCTCTCTACTCAAACGTAACACCTCTATTCATACTCAGATATTAACACCTCTGTATTCCTACTCCGACATAAAACTCCTCCATATCACAACTCTCTCCCCCCCCCACACACACATATCCACCCACCCTCACTCTCCCGCACACATTCACCCGCTCTCTCTCTCTCTCTCTCTCTCTCTCTCTCTCTCTCTCTCTCTCTCTCTCACACACACACACACACACACACACACACACACACACACACACACACACACACACACACATATCCTCGTGGGATCAGCGTTCATGCAGGTTAGACAAAGACAAAGCTATTTCCCTAAACCTGTGAGGCACATAGCTGGGTTTTAAGAGATACCTCTTACTCTGCCTGACATTAAGGGTAAGCCGTCCCCACGATACCTGCAGCGCCGTCAAAAAACGTGTCTTTATCTTTTCAAAAATACGTCTTTTGAAATAACTGTGCTCATTCTCTTACGGTTTATCATTCTTTGAGACACCTGCAATGTCACCTTTCTTGTCGGACAGGACATCACCTGTGCATGCCGCTACCTGATCTCACGGAGATTACATTTGCCTGAGAGCTCGACACAGAATCACAAGATGTCGGCTCGTGTGGTTCTCGTGGTGAGTATGGCACCGGGACCTCGGCTCTACCTTCACAAGCTCACTTGTGTGACAGTGATCTACATTTGATTCACATTCCTGTCTATTTCAGGTCTATGCCCTTGTGATTCTCGTGACGTGTGTAATAACGTATGTCAAAGGTGAGTTGTGGACTCTCAGAAACAGGTGTGTCAGTGTGGTTGCTCAATATCCGGCATTCCATGCCCGGGAATGATACTGAAGTTCAAGGTCATCATGACCCTTACCTCTGTAGTAGCTGCACTTTGTTGCACATTACAATTAATGTAACATAGTGATGCTGTGTGACAGGGATACAACATTAGTGTAACATAGTGATGCTGTGTGACAGTGATACGACATTATTGTAACATAGTGATGCTGTGTGACAGGGATACAACATTATTTTCACAAAGTGATGATGTGTGACAGTGATACGACATTAATGTAACATAGAGATGCTGTGTGACAGGGATACAACATTATTGTAACATAGTGATGCTGTGTGACAGTGATACAACATTAATGTAACATAGTGATGCTGTGTGACAGTGTTACGACATTAATGTCAGGAAATATTCATGGAATGCGGAGTATATGTGTGAGTTGTATTTTGCCACGCTATTGACAATATTGAGCTGATGTGTATCATGGCGGATACTCTACAGATTTGGTAAACTAGACGTTTGTCTTCCAGCAAATTAAGACGCGTCTTTTGGAACCCAATTCTTCACAACTTGCACCATATTTCCTCACTTAGCTGTATGCAATTGTCCACTATGGAACGTCGAGGTAAACGTGCCACATCAACGTGTTGCATCAACACAGTGACAGGTTTACTGAACACTCGTGTATTCATGCAGCAACCCTATACAAGTGCTTGGAGGGGGGAACTTTTGGGGGTGGGGTGGGGATGACAGTCATGGCCATCAAGTTTTTACACTTTTTATCTAATTCCGCCCTGAAACATATTATGTTTCTTCATATAATTCAGTCTAATCATGTTGGCTAAATATACTACGATAGATTTGCCATTCACTGTCATTAAAATATATTTATGCGCACATACAGTCAGGTGGGCACCAGTGGGTGTTTAATGGCGATCTCGGTGTTCACAGGTGCCTGTTCCTCCTCGCAGTGGTCCTGCAACAACAACAGATGCATCGCCACGTCGTTGAAATGTGATGGCAACGACGACTGTGGTGACAATTCGGATGAACATGAAGGCTGTGTTGATCTTGGTCAGTTCCACCTGCCTTTCCCACATCATTTGCGTGCGTGCGTGCGTGCGTGCGTGCGTGCGTGCGTGCGTGCGTGCGTGCGTGCGTATGGTATTTCGCCGTTATTAGCATTCTTCCGGCAATATCACGGCTGGGCACACCAGGAATAGAACCCGGGTGTCCGGTGTGACGAGGCAATGCTTTTACCACTAGGCGACTCAACGCCCCCATATCATTAGAGGGATGTCTTATTGCAAAATGTACTGAGAGAGTTGGGTTTTTTACGTGCGCTTTCCGGCACACGGGCCCGCCAGGCCGCTAAGCGGTTTTGCCGAGGAGGGTGTGTCCGAAAAGCAAGGGCAATCTGGGTGGCTTTAAGGCTGCTGATGTAATTTGGGGGAAATTTGGAATTTTGAAGAATGCCGTGCAAAAGGTGGTTGTGTAGTCGTGCGTTATTTTTTATATATTTCTTTTTAGGGTTTGTATTTTTAGGGTTATAGGGTTTAGGTGTTGGTGATAGCAAGTCTTTGTAGTTTATTTATTGTTGTTTTTAATTGCGCCATGTATGTGACTGTAGGTAACCCCTGTGGCAGTGGGAAGATATGTAGAAGCATCCTTAAATGTGTGGGGCAGCATCAGCTGTGTAACGGTAAAGACGACTGCGGAGACAACTCGGATGAAGAGAACTGCCCTCACAATCTTCAGGGCTGTAAGTATGTCTGTCAGGTAGAGACCTACAGCATAGGCAGACGTCGATTTATACACTTGAAGAAGTGTCGCGTTATCACTTCATTACACATTAGTTTTGTGTGAAATGTGTCTGTCGCCATATTTGTGCTACTTTCAAGTTATGAACACACACAGCCATTAAGAAAGTGGTCAAATGTAACAAATGTTATATCTGGGATAACATTTTCTTTTTAAAGTACAGATTCTCATTTGTTACGTTTGACCACTTTCTAAATGGCATTGTGTCTTCGTAACTTTCGGCCATGGGAGCCGTGCCAATTTACACTTGTCAGAGGGGTACATAAAGTACGTGATCTAGACTTTCCTTTTTGTGGAAGCCTCGGTAGCTGAGTGGGTTAGATCGCTGACTTTGTGTGCTGGCGATTAGGTACCTCACTCTGGCAGTGTGGGTTCGAATCCCGGTCGGGACTCAACCCAAAAAAGTACGAGAATCTGTACTTTACAAAGAAAGTGTTATCCCAAATATAACATTTGTTACGCTATACTTTCTAGTTAGATATAGAAGCAGCGACTGTCCTTATTCGTATATACATATGATAATATAAATGTACAAGGTTTAATGACAAATGTTGAAATGAAACTGAGTTTGAATCCATCTTCAGCCCAGTGCCCAACAGGAACACCGTTGGTAGACGACAAGGGGTTGGCATATTTCTGTGGTCGGGGTCCATCTGCCCAGGCATGCCCACCGAACAGCGCCTGCCATACCGACCCTCTTGACCGCTTCGCTGTGTGCTGTCCAGTATGAAACCATTGTTACCAAACAAACAAATAAATGTTGTCATGTGTCAGAAAGAAGTGTTGTGTGTGTTTGTTAACTACCGGAATGGTGATGGTGTATTTCAGGTGTATAGGGGCAGAATAAGTCGAGACAGTGTCCCTCAACCGCCACCGCCGCATCACATGAGACCAACCAGGAGATGAGGGACTTTATGGGTGAAAAATCATATTTGACTTTTCATTATATTTTAAAACTACAGCATCTTTGGAACTCAGAAATAAACTCTACAAGCTTCAATTCATGTTTATTACAGAGATACATGACACCACACATGGCGACCTTCACTGAAGTAAGTTGACGTCAAACGTCTGTATGACGTCATAGCACAATGGTATCCCAGCACCCATAAGCTCCCTTTTCTCTTCTTATAAAGAGAAGTATATGTCATGTTCATTTGTGAGCTATGAGGTGCTTGGATATCTAAAGGCTATCGTGTAATGTACAACTACTTTTGAGCCCTCGGAAATGTGTTTGACACACCGATATCTCCCGTCAGAAGTCCAGGTTATCCTCAAGCTCATCTTCAAGGTGACATTTGTGTACCACCTCACTCGAGAAGGATTATCTGTAGATAACGGAACTCGGTACGTCATGCTGAGGGCGGAGCCGAGGTCGGAAACGTCAGTGTCCAACGTATTGGGTTGTCCCTGAAGTATGTTTGGTATTTACACTAAGGTGCCCTTTGCTGCTTTCTCGTAAAGTCCCATGATACTCGTATGTACTTATTATGTGATGTCAGTGAGTAAATATTGGCTTACGCCGCTTTTAGCAATATTCCAGCAATATCACGGCGGGGGACACCAGAAATGGGCTTCACACATTGTACTCATGTCGGGAATCGAACACGGATCTTCGGCGTGACGAGCGAACACTTTAACCACTAGGCTACCCCACCGCCCTATTTAATGACAAACTAATGGTATTAACTTTTTACTTATATGCAGCAGAATATCTGCACTTTTACGCAGTAAACGTACTTTAAAATTAACAAATTTAGTTTGCGCAATCAGTATATGCGCTATCTCTGACTGGATCTTCTGGTCCATCACTTGATTGTCTGGTTTGTTTGCAGGCCGTCGTAGCATGGCAGGAGGACTGCTGTGCGGCGTCAGGTTAGGAACGAACACTTACATTTGTAGGCAGACTGTGCGAGTGGCAGGTGCTACCGGGAGGGCAGTACATGCATGCTTCCCCTTACGACCTGGAGTCATCGCTGAGTGTCAGTGATTCATTTGTATCTTGTAAGAGCCCCCCAAACATGATACAGAGCTTTATATATATAAATGTATATTTTGTTTCTGAGGGTGCATCTGAGGATGCAATTCCGAAAATAGTTCCTTTCGAACTTACTGTTACAAGTGCAATATCACAATAGCAATGTCATTGTACATGAGTGTTAGTAGCATACAGAAGTAAGATAAGGAAAGGTTTTTTTTAACTCCTTACACATATTTTGTCAACTACTTCGTGTACCCTAGAATCCATACACTCACTCGCCTGACGGTGAAGAGATGATAACGGTCACCAAACACCACTTTGTCAAATGCATGTGATAAAATAAAACAAAATAAAACAAAACAAAAATACATTTACAAATAGTGGACCTAACTCGTAGTGTTTAGTGTTTCCCGAAAGGAAGACGAGCAACTGCAACTGCAGCTGGCTGCGGGATCGGGATACGTTCGTCGGAAGTCGGTCTGTATCTCGTCATCAGCTTCGTGCAAGTGTGAGAAGAGTCTCTGAAGGCACTTGAACAGCACCTCACCAGCCTTAATAGGTTGCCAGTAACATAATGTGTCCAGGTATTGAAGTACTAAAGTGCAGCGAGTCGACCTGTGCATCCCCAGTCAGTAGCTCACAGGGTCGATACACATCCTGGGACAAGCACCACAGCACTTCAGGGCGGCAGGGCAGTCTCGGTCGGTGCCGCAGTGAGGCTTCAGGGGACAAGACGGCAAGGAGTCTGGACACTGGGAGATTTTAGGACACGCCCCATTCTTTACAGTGGATACGGGTACTTTACAAACTCTGGGACAGTTCCCACAACACTTCCTGTCCCCGGGGCAATCAGCGTCGTTGTCACATCTGGCTACACACAGTCCTGCAATCGGGGACTCGGCGGGACAGCCGCCAGACTTCACTGAAACAGAAGCAACGATTAGAGAGATACATTAACCTTTGAGTGAGTGAGTTAAAATTTAAAGTCACATCGGCAATATTTCAGCCATATCGTGACTAACAGTAACCTTTGACCTAACCTTTGACCTAACCTTTGACATTTGGGCACAAGTAGATGAGATCTTATGAAACTGGTGTCAGCTTGAAGTACACTTTCTTGATATGTTCACATGGTACTGCTGATGCGAATATATGTACCAATCTGTTCATCAGGCCACGCCCACTGATCAGAACTCGGCCCGTGTCAGACGTATTTTTATTATTATTATAATTTTACTTTGACAGGAATCACAACATTACTAGGAAGATCCGTGGTAGAATATGTCTTCAGCAACCCATGTGCGCCGTAAAAGGCGACTATGGTTGTCGTAAGAGGCGACTAACGTGATCGGGTGGTCAGGCTCGCTGACGTGGTTTATTTATAGGACGCCGTCATATAGCTGGAATATTGCTGAGTGCGGCGTTAAACAACAAACAAACTAAACAACATTACTAGTTTGATTTTACAATGATTCAAAATGACAAATATGAACTGAACTGAACTAATAATCAGGAACGGTATTGCGTACGTAGAATCTTATTAATAACGCGTATTACATGTAACGATGTTAACATTTCCTTGGTACGTGCTCACCTCTGGGGACACATTCAGGACGCGGGGAGGGACACGGCCCGAGAAGGCAGCGCGAGAACCGAACCCTGCACGCCATGTTGGGGGGACACCACTTCATCTGCAATACGAGGCCACGGCGGATTGTGTGGGATGCTCTTCACTCTATCATTCTCAAACGCCATAACTTGCCCCGTTTAATTTACTCACCGACAGAAGAAACGCGAATACCAATACATGTTGCTTAATATATGAAGAATTACTCATATTCAAGAGATATAGGATTGGTTCGATGCACAAACGAATATACAGGTATGTTGTGTGAATCGACGCTCATGAACTCATCACATGTGACGGCATAGCTCCCTGACTCGAGATGCTCCATTTGTCTCGTGCAGGATTAGCGTGTAAAGTGTGGAAATCACATGCAGCATATCGTGACAAGAATAAAGACACTGTGGTGATATTTGTTAGTTTTGTCATGAAGTGGTACATATTAGAACCAAATCTCTTAACGTACATACTTCTCTATGTGTTTCTACGATTCGCGTTTCTTTTGGCGGTGAGTATACTTTATCATAGGACAATGAACAAAAACAGTTATTCGTCTGTCAGCTGTTTGCTATTTTAAGACCACAACGTGCTCATTGTGAACACACGCATCAGTCGACTGTGTCAAGAAGTGGTAGCTTCAAAAATACACGATGCTAGTTTCTGACACGGATACTTCACTACAGTTATCCCCAAAAGAAGATCGTACCTTATTTATTAAAACGAAACAGGATTATTGTTTTCAACAGACGGTTGCATTAGCCTGACGCCACAAACATGTCTCTGGTAAAATTCATTACAGATCATAGCAGAAAATACGAAATTGTCTACAAGGAGTTATGCATGTGCACTTAGCGCATACTTTGCACAATCCTGTATGGACAAATATAAGTAGTATCGTACAGTAGTAGATTGTGAAGCAGTATACGTACTGCGCATGGGTCGGGTCTCTGGTCATAGGCAAAGCTGCTGGCCACACAACAGATGATCACCTAGAAATGTATTGAAGACATCTGTGTATTCGAAACTTGTAAACGATGCTTGGCAGGGGAATGAGAGTACTTTACATCCCAGGATGATCTTCAAGAAGACGTATATGTGTGTGGCAGGTGTGCGATATGTTAGTGATAGGTGTACGATATGTGTGTGCTGCTGTACGATGTGTGTGTGGTAGGTGTATGATGTGTGTGGTAGGTGTACGATATGTGTGTGTTAGGTGTATGATGTGTGTGCTAGGTGTACGATATGTGTGTGATAGGTGTATGATGTGTGTGGTAGGTGTGCGATATGTGTGTGTTAGGTGTATGATGTGTGTGGTAGGTGTACGATGTGTGTGTGGTAGGTGTATGATGTGTGTGGTAGGTGTACGATATGTGTGTGATAGGTGTATGATGTGTGTGGTGTACGATATGTGTGTGGTAGGTGTACGATATGTGTGTGGTAGATGTACAACATGAGTGTGGTAGGTGTACGATATGTGTGTGGTAGGTGTACAATATGTGTGTGGTACGTGTACGATATGTGTGTGGTACGTGTACGATATGTGTGTGGTAGGTGTACGATATGTGCGTGGTAGGTGTACGATATGTGTGTGGCAGGTGTACGATATGTCCGTGGTAGGTGTACAATATGTGTGTGGTACGTGTACGATATGTGTGTGATAGGTGCACGAAATGTCCGTGGTAGGTGTACGATATGTGTGTGATAGGTGTACGATATGTCCGTGGTAGGTGTACGATATGTGTGTGGTAGGTGTACGATATGTCCGTGGTAGGTGTACGATATGTGTGTGATAGGTAAACGATATGTCGGTGGTAGGTGTACGATGTGTATGTGGTAGGTGTACGATATATGTTAGGTAGGTGTACGATATGTACGTGGTAGGTATGCGATATATGTGTGGTAGGTGTATGATATGTATGGTAGGTGTACGATATGTGTGTGGTAGGTGTATGATGTGTGTGCTAGGTGTACGATATGTGTGTGGTAAGTGTATGATGTGTGTGGTAGGTGTACGATATGTGTGTGGTAGGTGTACGATATGTGTGTGGTAGGTGTACGATATGTGTGTGATCGGTGTATGATATGAGTGTGAAAGGTGTACGATATGTGTTTGGTAGGTGTGCGATATGTGTTTGGTAGGTGTGCGATATGTGTGTGGTAGGTGTGTGATGTGTGTGGTAGGTGTACGATATGTGTGTGGCAGGTGTACGATATGTGTGTGGTAGGTGTACGATATGTGTGTGGTAGGTGTACGATATATCCGTGGTAGGTGTACGATATGTCCGTGATAGGTGTACGATATGTCCGTGGTAGATGTACGATATGTCCGTGGTAGGTGTACGATATGTCGGTGGTAGGCGTACGATATGTCCGTGGTAGGTGTACGATATGTGTGTGGTAGGTGTACGATATGTGTGTGATAGGTGTACGATATGTGTGTGGTAGGTGTACGATATGTGTGTGATAGGTGTACGATATGTGTGTGGTAGGTGTACGATATGTGTGTGATAGGTGTACCATATGTGTGTGGTAGGTGTACCATATGTGTGTTCTAGGTGTACGATATGTGTGTGGTAGGTGTACGATATGTGTGTTCTAGGTGTACTATATATGTGTGGTAGGAGTACGATATGTGTGCGGTAGGTGTGCGATATATGCTGAAATATATGACTCCAGAAAACATCCCGGTGAGAGTTGGTCCTCAGCCACCCATGCTTGTCGTAAAGGGCGACTATGCTTGTCGTAAAGGGCGACTATGCTTGTCGTAAAGGGCGACTATGCTTGTCGTAAAGGGCGACCATGCTTGTCGTAAAGGGCGACTATGCTTGTCGTAAAGGGCGACTATGCTTGTCGTAAAGGGCGACTATGCTTGTCGTAAAGGGCGACCATGCTTGTCGTAAAGGGCGACTATGCTTGTCGTAAAGGGCGACTATGCTTGTCGTAAAGGGCGACTATGCTTGTCGTGAAGGGCGACTATGCTTGTCGTAAAGGGCGACTATGCTTGTCGTGAAGGGCGACTATGCTTGTCGTGAAGGGCGACTATGCTTGTCGTAAAGGGCGACTATGCTTGTCGTAAGAGATGACTGACAGGATTGGGTGGTCAGACTCGCTGACTGACATCGTATCCCAATTGCGTAGATCGACGCTCATAATGTCAATCACTTGATTGTCTGGTCGAGACTCGATTATTTACACACCGCCGCCATATCGCTGGAGTATTGCTAAGTGCAACAACAAACACAAATCAAATATCTTAAATACAAACATTTCTATTTCTGCACTAGTGAGATTTACAAGGAAAACGATACAGGCATATTGATGAAATAGCGACTACTGAATGTAATGAGCATAGTGTAACACTTACCAGTGTGACAGGCAACATGACTGTTGTGCAGTTTCTGTATGGAAGTAGTGTCAGACGCGAGCAGAGAGTTAGTGTAAGACGCGAGTTTGGTGATTGGTGTTGGACGTGAGCGTGTAAATGCGAGGGACATGGTCTCGTTAATCATGCTGACACGTGACAAGGGGAGATCAGCGACAAGGGACACACAATGGTAAAACGTGATCACGTTTTTAGTTTAATTGCGTCACGAACAGAATAACTGGAAACAACACCACGTGCCCAGTTCATGACCGATCTGATATTTTTAAACATTTCAACAAACATACACTCTTAAAAAAAAGTAACGCATATGTGTTTTGAGAACTCCAATTCGATCTTTTTTCCCAGCAATCGTCATAAAGACAATTCTTATGTCTGAATCCCGTTAATCATGTCATGTTTGTTGTGCATTGTGCGCAAACACATCTCAAAATGTTTTTTGTAAACGTTTATCAGCAAAAATGGAAAGGATTCACGGAAATTGCTTTCAGAAAAGGTTTTCGGCACAAGGCACGTGCAAAGGGTTCGAAACAAGAGTAGAGACACTGACTATAAAAGACCGTACAAAATTCATCAGTTCATTACGAATTTTCTGACGTGAACGGAGATCGAAAAATACCAAGATTAACTGCAGCTGACCGAAATATCGCCATTGGACGTTTGGAAGCAGGGGAGTCCCAGTCTGCCATTGTAAGACACTTAAACGTTCACCAAAGCACCATATCTCGACTATGGAATCGATATACCCGCACTAATTCGACACAAGATGATCCCAGAAGTGGAAGACCAAGAGTGACCACCCCTGCTCAGGAACGGTACATCCGGTTGCATCACCTTCGGAATCGATTTGCTACAGCAACGGACACTGCAGGACAAGTGCCTGGTATGCGAAGAATTTCCGACCAAACCTTTAGAAATCGGCTAAGGGAAGTGGGAATTCGAGCGAGACGACCAAAAGTTGGACCTGTCTTGCGACGTCTACACTGTCAATGACGTGTCCAGTGGTGTACTCTGGTACAGGCATGGGATCTCAGGAACTGGCGACGCGTTTGGTTCAGCGATGAGTCACGTTTTCTTCTTCAACGACGGATGAAAGACAACGTGTATACCGACGTCGACATGAACGTTTTGCGCCTAACTGCGTTCGACAGGTGGACCGATTTGGTTGAGGGAGTGTCATGGTGAGGGGAGCCATATCCTACACGGGTAGATCACAGTTAGTGGTTGTCCAGGGCAATCTTACAGCAAACCGATACATAGACCAAATTCTGCGTCCACACCTCCTCCAAACGTTGGACCGCCAGAGGGAGCTGTTCCAACATGACAACGCTCGGCCCCTACACAGCACGTGCAACAGTTAATTTCCTTGTTAATGAGAACATCAATGTCATTCCATGGCCGTCCAAATCGCCTGATCTCAACCCGAATGAACATTTGTGGGACGAACTTGATCGGCGCGTCCGTCAACGTCACCAGCGTCCCCACACACTTGCACAACTCCCCCACGCCTTACAGAAGGAATGGCGAAGAATTCCCCACGAAAAAATCCGACGACTTTTGCAATCTGTGCCAAGGAGGTGTCGAGCAGTGACGGCTGCAAGAGGTGGTGTGACCAGGTACTGACCATGACGCCCCCTTGTGGCTACACATGCATGTGCAATGACTGAACTGAATTAATGCTGACAATGACGACAATGCTTTTGTCGATCACTGTGTCTAATGTCATTTGATTGTGTTCACGCATGTTCTGTGTAGATACTTCTACATCCGCTTAATAGATATCCTTATTTTTTAACTATGCGTTTCGTTTTTTGAAGAGTGTACTAACCACAACACTACAAAAAATAAATAATAATAATAATGATAATAATCGTCAATGTGTGATTTTGCATCAAAATGTAAATGTGAATTTAGATTATGTAATGAATTTAATGAGACTGTCCAACAGATTGTCAGTGGATGCCAAGTTTGGGCTAAAAAACACAGTATCTTAAACGACTTGATGGTGAGGCTCGATCATTTTATTACCGTCTTCGCCATGCTTGTGGTTTTGACAAAGAGATCCACCCATGGTACGACCCGGAATATGTAGAGGGCGTCATGGAAAATAATAAATACAAAATTCTTTGGAATAGGCCCATTTACAGCCTCAGACGTATCCAGGCCAACAAACCTGATGTTGTCCTTTTTGATAAATCCAATGAAATCATTTATATCATTGAATTTTCTATCCCGTTTGACAAAAATGTGATTAACAAGATTCCGGAAAAACATGGCAAATATGCGAGCCTCGCTTTCGAAATGTCACGCTTGCATACCAAGTACCAAGTTGTCCGACTCCCCATTGTTCTCAGTGCCTTAGGTTTGGTACCTCCCAATCTGTTGACTGACATCGGGAGAGTACCCGGGTTTGCTGCCAGGAATACAGCCCTTCTGACCATCTGGGTAATGCAGAAGGCTGCAGTGTTGTGGAGTATTCGCTGTCTTGGGCTGCGTGTAGAGGAGGCAAGGGCCCTGAGCTGATGATGAGCCTAACCAGCCTGAATGTGCCAGGATCACTCAAACCCTCTTTGTTGCATATTTTATTTTAATCTGTACATAATAAACATATTTTTTATAATCATATTTCTGTGATTATTTTAATTGGTGAAACCTATACCTCTTGAATACAGTTTTCTGAAAGTGTGTGTGATAGCCACTTCTCTGACAACCTGTTTGTCACCATCCTAACACAGTTCCTTCGATATGCACATGTAATGACAATCGCAGTGACATACGCAGACAACTAAAGTATAAGAACATATCACACTTTCTCATGTTCTTGCACTATCGTCCACAGTGATTGCCAGCATCTGTTCAGTCACCTCGGTGGGTGAGATTTCCTGTTTAAAGCTGTTTCGGTTGCAATGTTTTTACTCTCACACATGTCGCAGCAAAGACACTCACGGTGAGTTTCAGACTCTGTAGTGTTTACTACAAGAGAATACAGAATAACACGGCGACCAATGTTTCTGGCCCGCGTCAAGCCGTGTGTACAAGAGTTGTTATTGTGACCGTCAATGCACAGCCGTAATGCACAACCTGGGACATCTTCCACAACACTTCTTGAACCCCGGACAGTCACTGTCCGAGAGGCAGAGAGGCTCTAGTGGACAGAATGGCAACGTGTCCGGACACTGGGGGATACGGGGACAGGTGCCCGGTACGTCCACTCCCGCTGTTGGAGCTGTACACGTCCTGGGACAACGACCACAACACTTGAGATCCAGTCGACAGTCAGCGTCCGTGTCACACGTGGTCAGGCACGCACCTGCAGCCAGCATGCGTCGGGCACATGCTCCGGGCTTATCTGGAAAACATATATCAGTTCCTGAGTTGTATCATGAATGCTTTGACTAGGAAAGTACAACATTCATTCTCATAATGTCTTGCTTATAAAGGGTTAAAGTGCTTGAAGCTTTGCCATGAATGATTTTGAGTTTCTAACTTAAATCATACTAAAATGTTTTATTCTCATTTCAAAGGAGATTGGACTCAGTGGCGTGGTGGAAGAAACGAAAACGTTGGTTCAAATTACTCAGAATTTCTTTGATTATTGAGCTTTGTAAACACTTACTTTGCCGCACACACTCCCCAATCTCGAAGCAAGGTGGTACAAATGGACACATGGTTCTGACTCGGCATACCTTGCCCCATGGACACAGCTTACCCTGAGATGAAGAAACATAGATGAGGTGAAATGGGGTTTAACGTCACGTCAAAGATTATTGCACTTATTTAGAAACGTTCTTTCACGCGTGTGTGTGTGTGTGTGATTTTATAGTGCTAGCCCACTGAGATACCAAGCCACAGTGTAACACTCAGACACAGTATACTGACTCCGAGCTGAACACTCCTTGTTTTAGCCTCTAAATTGCGAGCCTCAGGCAGGGTAACAACAACGTCTTTTGGTTTGACACAGCCGGGGATCGAATCCCGGACCTTCCGCTTGCCTGGCGGACGCTCTACCAGTAGACCACTGAGGCGGTTGAAGAGATATGTTGTTTTGCCCATAGAGCGTGTGAGGTGTGAAGATTCCCGGTTAGAATAGGTCTTCAGCAACCCATGCATACCGTAAAAGGCGACTATGCTTGTTGTAAAAGGCGACTAACGGGATCGGGTGGTCAGGCTCGCTGACTTGGTTGATGCATGTCATCGATCCCAATTGCGTGTATCGATACCCATGATATTAATCACTGGATTGTCTGGTCAAGACTCGATTATTTACAGACCGCCGTCATTTAGCTGGAATATTGCTGAGTGCGGCGTTAAACAACCAACCAACCAACCAAAATGAGTGGATTGATGCACATGATGTCAATCACTGGATTGTCTGGTCCAGACTGGATTATTTACAAAGTGCCGTCATATAGCTTGAATATGTCAGAGTGCGGCGGTAAACAACAATCAAACAAACACGAAGTGTCTGTTCCACTGAACAAGGCCTAGTACTACGCGATTGCGCCAGGCTCGCCTGGAGGTGCTTCTTGTTTAGTAAGAGCCAAGAACACCCAGAACATAATACAAGATGTACATACCTCGCACACACCGTGCGCGTTGCCAGTGACGTCAGCATGGACATATGCTGGCAGTAGGACCAGCATCTGTATACCACACTGAAAACAGAACATTGCGACAGACATGGCTCACATAGTCTATGATGTTTGTGTTAGGAAAATGACATTGTACATGGATATTAATCTATTCATTTAATACATTGTGGGTAAATATAAACCCGTAGGCATCAGGGTAACAATATGACCCCAGGATCCTGAGGTGACTAACGGGATCGGGTGGCCACGCCATAGCTGATTGCATGTCATCGTATACCAACTGCGTGAATTGATAGTCATGGTGTCAGTCACTGGATTGTCTGGTCCAGTGATGAGTAACACGACATCATCATATAGCTACAATAATGTTGGTGAGTGTCGCGTTACACAACAACCAAACAAATAAGAAAATGTCTAAAAATACAACAGGCGGTGAACATTGCGAGAATACCTCCCCCACCCCCCCACCCCCCACCCCCCCACCCCCCACCCCCCACGCCTCACACACACACCACCACCACCCCCTCCGTGTTGCTGCTAGAGTATACCCAGTGACAGTACAGTTGGTTTATACTGACCAGACATAGAGGTAGCATGCCGTCTGCCTGTGACACCCTGCGCTGGGCGTCCATATTCTTTAACATTCAGCCACGTTGCGAGGCACAAAAAACACACACATGATTAGATTGTCATACCACGCAATAAAACATCTCGTGTGAAACAATGTATAGCCGGAGCGTGCAGCCAACGCGCTTGTCCGTGTTGTGTCACAGAAGACTTCATATAGTTATGTGTTAACGCTGTAACAACTACCCGCACAACACTATAACTACCACCAGCCCAACACTGTAACAACCACCCACACAACACTATAACAACCATCCGTACAGCACTATAAGCACCACCCCAACAACACTATAACTACCACCCGCACAACACTATAACTACCACCCGCACAACACTATAACTGCCACCCGCACAACACTATAACTACCATCCGCACGACACTTTTACTTCTACCATCTGTAGAACCCGTATAACAATATATAATTTTTTAATTTGACGTTAAAACGAGATACGGTTTTTCCATTGGACGAGAAGGCGGCCACATGACCGCGAAATTGACGTTCATAAGTGTGTGCATGTCTTTGGTTTGTCATCACCGGCCTCACACGTGTCTCGTGTTTGTCGTCACCAGCATCATGCATGTCTCTGGTGTGTCGTTGGCATTATTACATATGTCTCTGGTTTGACATCACCGACATCATGCATGTCTCTGGTGTGTCATCACCAGTATAATGCATGTCTCTGGTGTGTCGTTGGCATTATTATATATGTCTCTGGTTTGTCATCACCAGCATCATGCATGTCTCTGGTGTGTCATCACCAGTATAATGCATGTCTCTGGTTTGTCATCACCAGCTTCATTCATATCTCGTGTGTGTCATCACCGGCATTATGCATGTATCACCGGCATCATGCGTGATGTGTACTAGATATATGAGGCTAGATACACCTCGCTTGACAGAGCAAGCCTTGATCTATAGGGACTGTGTGTTGCAGGTATTTACGTCGCTTGACACAGCAAGCCTTGATGTGTCCTAAATATATGTGGCTAGATACACCTCGCTTGACACAGTAAGCTTTGATCTATAGCGATTGTGTGTTGCCAGATACGCCTTGTTTGTCGTAGTGCATATTAAATCCATCCGTACTCCTCTTTTCCAATGACGTCATGTCAGGCTAGAGTTGGTGTGACGTCAGCTGATATATCTGCGGGGAGCGTTCTACAATCCCGACGACCCAAATGAACCGGTAAGCAAGTCCCTGAGACCAAAGGCAGATGAAATCTACACTTTAGGAAAAACAATATCTTTGTTGTGAACTGGAGATAAATTTATTGATGACAGGTTTATTCAGATTAAACAAAACAATGAGTGCTCAGAAACAATTGGCAGTCCAGTGATTATAGCATGACGTTGTTCAGTAGTTTAATTCTTGACATGGTTCATTGGTTTAATCTTGACATAGTCCAGTGGTTTAATCTTGACACTGGTCAGTGGTTTAATCTTGACATAGTTCAGTGGTTTAATCTTGACATAGTTCCGTAGTTTAATCTTGAAATTGGTCAGTGGTTGACTTTGACATGGTTCAGTGGTTTAACTTTGACATTGTTCACTGGTTGAATCTTGACACAGCCCAGTGGTTTAATCTTGACACAGTCCCATAAGTTTATCCAGGATGGAACACTCCGCCGAGAGCCTGGCCAAGAGACACCCCCGCCTCCCACACTTGGCTGTGTGGCAGCACTTGGAGCCGGGCAGACAGTCGCTGTCGCGCTCACACCTCGGCACCACAAACTCACAGAAGAACGCAGGGAGGGGGAAAGTCTTCGCACAATGCCCGTTGAAGTTGTCAAATGAATTTTGAGTCACAGGCGGTCTGTACGTGGTTAACGGTCCAGTGGTAGGTCTAGGACCTGCGAAGAAAAAAACGATATGATCATCAATGTCTTCTCCCACACAATCTGTATGTCCGCAAGTGTGTCTGTGATGGGTGGCTAAGTATGTACCCACCAGGGGAGAGTGTGATTGTATGTCCGCAAGTGTGTCTGTGATGGGTGGCTGAGTATGTACCCACCAGGGGAGAGTGTGACTGTATGTCAGCAAGTGTGTCTGTGATGGGTGGCTAAGTATGTACCCACCAGGGGAGAGTGTGACTGTATGGGTATACCCCAGGGGTGGGTGTGACTGAGTGTGTACCCACCAGGGGAGAGTGTGACTGTATGTGTACCACCAGGGGAGAGTGTGACTGTGTGTGAACACACCAGGGGAGAGTGTAGCTGTGTGTACCCACCAGGGGAGAGTGTGACTGTGTGGATATACTCCAGGGGAGAGCGTGACTGTATGTGTACACACCAGGGGAGAGTGTGACTGTATGTGTACCACCAGGGGAGAGTGTGACTGTGTGTGTACCCACCAGGGGAGAGTGTGGCTGTGTGTGTACACACTAGGGGAGAGCGTGGCTGTGTGTACACACCAGTAAAGAGTGTGACTGTATGTGTACACACCAGGGGAGAGTGTGGCTTTGTGTACCCACCAGGGGAGAGTGTGACTGTATGTGTACACATTAGGGGAGAGTGTGACTGTGTGTGTACCCACCAGGGGAGAGTGTGACTGTGTGTGAACACACCAGGGGAGAGTGTAGCTGTGTGTACCCACCAGGGGAGAGTGTGACTGTGTGGATATACTCCAGGGGAGAGCGTGACTGTATGTGTACACACCAGGGGAGAGTGTGACTGTATGTGTACCACCAGGGGAGAGTGTGACTGTGTGTGTACCCACCAGGGGAGAGTGTGGCTGTGTGTGTACACACTAGGGGAGAGCGTGGCTGTGTGTACACACCAGTAAAGAGTGTGACTGTATGTGTACACACCAGGGGAGAGTGTGGCTTTGTGTACCCACCAGGGGAGAGTGTGACTGTATGTGTACACATTAGGGGAGAGTGTGACTGTGTGTGTACACACCAGGGGAGAGTGTGACTGTATGTGTACACACCAGTAAAGAGTGTGACTGTGTGTGTACACACCAGGGGAGAGTGTGACTGTATGTGTACACACCAGGGGAGAGTGTGACTGTATGTGTACACACCAGGGGAGAGTGTGGCTGTATGTGTACACACCAGGGGAGAGTGTGACTGTATGTGTACACACCAGGGGAGAGTGTGACTGTATGTGTACACACCAGGGGAGAGTGTGACTGTGTGTGTACACACCAGGGGAGAGTGTGACTGTATGTGTACACACCAGGGGAGAGTGTGACTGTATGTGTACACACCAGGGGAGAGTGTGACTGTATGTGTACACACCAGGGGAGAGTGTGACTGTGTGTGTACACACCAGGGGAGAGTGTGACTGTATGTGTACACACCAGGGGAGAGTGTGACTGTATGTGTACACCCCAGGGGAGAGTGTGACTGTATGTGTACACACCAGGGGAGAGTGTGACTGTGTGTGTAAACACCAGGGGAGAGTGTGACTGTATGTGTACACACCAGGGGAGAGTGTGACTGTATGTGTACACACCAGGGGAGAGTGTGGCTGTATGTGTACACACCAGGGGAGAGTGTGACTGTGTGTGTACACACCAGGGGAGAGTGTGACTGTATGTGTACACACCAGGGGAGAGCGTGACTGTATGTGTACACACCAGGGGAGAGTGTGACTGTATGTGTACACACCAGGGGAGAGAGTGACTGTGTGTGTACACACCAGGGGAGAGTGTGACTGTATGTGTACACACCAGGGGAGAGTGTGACTGTATGTGTACACACCAGGGGAGAGTGTGACTGTATGTGTACACACCAGGGGAGAGTGTGACTGTGTGTGTACACATTAAGGGAGAGTGTGACTGTATGTGTACACACCAGGGGAGAGTGTGACTGTGTGTGTACACACCAGGGGAGAGTGTGACTGTGTGTGTACACACCAGGGGAGAGTGTGACTGTATGTGTACACACCAGGGGAGAGTGTGGCTGTGTGTACACACCAGGGGAGAGTGTGGCTGTGTGTGTACACACCAGGGGAGAGTGTGGCTGTGTGTACACACCAGTAAAGAGTGTGACTGTATGTGTACACACCAGGGGAGAGTGTGGCTGTGTGTGTACCCACCAGGGGAGAGTGTGGCTGTGTGTGTACACACTAGGGGAGAGCGTGGCTGTGTGTACCCACCAGTAAAGAGTGTGACTGATGTGTACACACCAGGGGAGAGTGTGGCTTTGTGTACCCACCAGGGGAGAGTGTGACTGTATGTGTACACACTAGGGGAGAGTGTGACTGTGTGTGTACACACCAGGGGAGAGTGTGACTGTATGTGTACACACCAGGGGAGAGTGTGACTGTATGTGTACACACCAGTAAAGAGTGTGACTGTATGTGTACACACCAGGGGAGAGTGTGACTGTGTGTGTACACACCAGGGGAGAGTGTGACTGTATGTGTACACACCAGGGGAGAGTGTGACTGTATGTGTACACACCAGGGGAGAGTGTGGCTGTATGTGTACACACCAGGGGAGAGTGTGACTGTGTGTGTACACACCAGGGGAGAGTGTGACTGTATGTGTACACACCAGGGGAGAGTGTGACTGTGTGTGTACACACCAGGGGAGAGTGTGACTGTATGTGTACACACCAGGGGAGAGTGTGACTGTATGTGTACACACCAGGGGAGAGTGTGACTGTATGTGTACACACCACGGGAGAGTGTGACTGTGTGTGTACACACCAGGGGAGAGTGTGACTGTATGTGTACACACCAGGGGAGAGTGTGACTGTATGTGTACACACCAGGGGAGAGTGTGACTGTATGTGTACACACCAGGGGAGAGTGTGACTGTATGTGTACACACCAGGGGAGAGTGTGACTGTGTGTGTACACATTAAGGGAGAGTGTGACTGTATGTGTACACACCAGGGGAGAGTGTGACTGTGTGTGTACACACCAGGGGAGAGTGTGACTGTGTGTGTACACACCAGGGGAGAGTGTGACTGTATGTGTACACACCAGGGGAGAGTGTGGCTGTGTGTACACACCAGGGGAGAGTGTGGCTGTGTGTGTACACACCAGGGGAGAGTGTGGCTGTGTGTACCCACCAGTAAAGAGTGTGACTGTATGTGTACACACCAGGGGAGAGTGTGGCTGTGTGTACCCACCAGTAAAGAGTGTGACTGTGTGTGTACACACCAGGAGAGGATGTTACCGTGTGCGTACCACCAGGAGAGGATGTTACTGTGTGTGTACCACCTGGGGAGGATGTTACTGTGTGTGTACCACCAGGAGAGGATGTTACTGTGTGCGTACCACCAGGAGAGGATGTTACTGTGTGTGTACCACCAGGAGAGGATGTTACTGTGTGTGTACCACCTGGGGAGGATGTTACCGTGTGTGTACCACCAGGGGTGGATGTTACCGTGTATGTACCCACCAGGAGAGAGCGTGGCAGTGTTTGTACCACCAGGGGAGGATGTTACCGTGTGTGTACCCACCAGGAGAGAGCGTGGCCGTGAGTGTACCACCAGGGGAGGATGTTACCGTGTGTGTACCCACCAGGAGAGAGCGTGGCCGTGAGTGTACCACCAGGGGAGGATGTTACCGTGTGTGTACCCACCAGGAGAGAGTGTGGCCGTGTGTGTACCTACCAACCGATGGGCTCCAGCAACACAGGGACTGGATGTCTTGTATCTCGGTGTTGCACTCGGTGGTTTCGGGGCAAAGCCTTCGGTCGTTACAGTAGGGGGTGCTGTACGTCAGCAAGCCTGTCTGCTCTAGTACTGGGCTGCCGTACCGGCAGGCCCCCACCCGACCCTGGTCTCTAGCTGAAACAAAGGAGATCACTACACTCACTAATGTGACACGCATCCGGTCGAAAAAGTGGAGACCACTCGCTTCATAGACAGTGAACTTTCAGGAGATATCACGACAGTCAAATTTATCTAAACATTTGAACTTTCAGGTTAACTGTTACACAGTTGTACTGTTATGTTTTTTAGTTGTATAAATATCATACATTACAAAACATTGCGGACATATTCCCTTATATTTCCAAATACCGACTAAGCATTTGGAAAACGCAATTTTAAAATACAAACGAGAGACATTTTAATAGAATTTACTCTTCCTTGATGTTCGACGGCATAGTGCAAAAAGGATTTTAAGTGTTCAAACCATCAAAATAGCTGGTCACCCTGGATCTTCAAACATACATTAGTTCCTCTGCGACATAAGATAAATAACAAGGGCTAATGACTTCCTCAGGATTTCTTTGATCAGTGATAGTTTCTATTATGCTCACTCACTCACTCACTCACTCACTCACTCACTCACTCACTCACTCACTCACTCACTCACTCACTCACTCACTCACTCACGCACTCACGCACGCACGCACGCACGCACGCACTCACTCACTCACTCACTCACTCGGTATGATACTCACGGACACACTGTGGTTGTGGAGGACAAGGAGTTCCTGGAGCGCAGGACACGACGACAAGCCGACACTCATAGCCTGGCGTCTCACAGCCCTGGTACAGACAGAAGCTACACCATCACACCATCAGAACATAGTCGTCATTACCCGTTCCCAGCATGCACAGACCCCGCACTCACAGTCGAGTCATAGTAGTGTCAGGCACACAGGTTCACTGAATGGCTTTATGCTTTAAGTATGTATTTACCCCTACCTCTCCGTAATGTGGCTTAAGACTTCATTGTAAGTGATGTTGAAATACGTGCAGAACGTATCCCATTATAGAACATTTTACGCAACATTTGAGTCATTCAACACAAATATCTCATGTTAGACCTGGACTCGTTTAACATGTTGTGCATAACAGACCAATGACAGCTGCACGAATAAACCGACACCCCATGTCACTCCCCTCTACGTACAAACAACGATTCGTCCCTGAACAGGTTTTCATAGTCATCGGAGGATTTAGTTTGTAGTTCATTTGATCAATGTTAAACAACAAACAAACAAAACTCACATAGCCAGAACAGGGGTCCGACGTCTGAGATACCACCAAGCTAACAAAGCCAACCTGAAAACAAAGACAAACTTCGATCAAACTTGTTGAAGAATCATACCGACCTACATACACATGTCACACAAGACACATAAGAATCACACATGTCACGCAAGACACATAAGAATCACACATGTCACACAAGACACATAAGAAGCACACATGTCACGCAAGACACATAAGAATCACACATGTCACGCAAGACACATAAGAAGCACACATGTCACGCAAGACACATATGAAGCACACATGTCACGCAAGACACATAAGAAGCACACATGTCACGCAAGACACATAAGAATCACACATGTCACGCAAGACACATAAGAAGCACACATGTCACGCAAGACACATAAGAATCACACATGTCACGCAAGACACATAAGAAACACACATGTCACGCAAGACACATAAGAAGCACACATGTCACACAAGACACATAAGAATCACACATGTCACGCAAGACACATATGAATCACACATGTCACGCAAGACACATAAGAATCACACATGTCACACAAGACACATAAGAAGCACACATGTCACGCAAGACACATAAGAATCACACATGTCACGCAAGACACATAAGAAGCACACATGTCACGCAAGACACATATGAAGCACACATGTCACGCAAGACACATAAGAAGCACACATGTCACGCAAGACACATAAGAAGCACACATGTCACGCAAGACACATAAGAAGCACACATGTCACGCAAGACACATAAGAATCACACATGTCACGCAAGACACATAAGAAACACACATGTCACGCAAGACACATAAGAAGCACACATGTCACACAAGACACATAAGAATCACACATGTCACGCAAGACACATAAGAAACACACCTGTCACACAAGACACAAGAAACACACATGTCACACAAGACACATAAGAAGCACACATGTCACGCAAGACACATAAGAATCACACATGTCACGCAAGACACATAAGAATCACACATGTCACACAAGACACATAAGAATCACACATGTCACGCAAGACACATAAGAAGCACACATGTCACGCAAGACACATAAGAATCACACATGTCGCGTAAGACATATAAGAATTACACATGTCACGCAAGACACATAAGAATCACACATGTCGCGTAAGACACATAAGAAGCACACATGTCACGCAAGACACATAAGAAGCACACATGTCACGCAAGACACATAAGAATCACACATGTCACACAAGACACAAGAAACACACCTGTCACACAAGACACATAAGAATCACACATGTCACACAAGACACAAGAAACACACATGTCACGCAAGACACATAAGAAGCACACATGTCACACAAGACACAAGAAACACACATGTCACACAAGACACAAGAAACACACATGTCACACAAGACACATAAGAATCACACATGTCACACAAGACACAAGAAACACACACGTCACGCAAGACACATAAGAAGCACACATGTCACACAAGACACAAGAAACACACCTGTCACACAAGACACAAGAAACACACATGTCACACAAGACACATAAGAATCACACATGTCACACAAGACACAAGAAACACACCTGTCACACAAGACACAAGAAACACACATGTCACACAAGACACATTAGCTAAATGTGTGTTATTGTTAAACACAATGTATTTTCAGTATTTCCGTATCCTGGACTCGCCTTCAACCCATGATCGTATTCCCCAAACACCAAGAGGTCAGTGTCACATGTAAAACCCCTGCATGGTATCACCTAGCTCCTCCGATCCGCAATGACTGGAAGTGTATCACAAACAACAAGAGCTCTTCACTCACTTACTCCCAGTAGACTGTCTATATTTATTATTCCACAAAGCCACGAGGGTAACGTAGATGTGGATGTATACACAACGTCCAAGCAGTCATCTCCTTACATGAAATGTTAGTAGGTTCTGTGATACACAGCAGAGCATAATGCAATTTCCGAATATTACCAATACATTAAGATATTTCAGGTGTACTTTCAACTCAATGTTTCAACCCTAGGCCGATGACAGGAATGTACCGAAACCCCTCCCAACAGCACCAAGCACACGCTTCACGTCCTTGTCAATGTCAGATACTCACCAAGATCCCAACTCTCAAGAACATCATGTTCGCAATGAGGCGTCCACTCGTTTGGTAAAAATCTGTGACGTGTTAAGATATAGGTACAGTTTCCACCACCCTCAGTTTGCAGGGGAGGGGCCGGGGCTGCACAAAAAGCCGCCCTGACACTGTATGATCAGCGTGTGTATGTTATGTTGGGAATGGGCTGTGTGTGTTGATTTAGTCGGGCTGGGCTTTAGCAACCTCGCTCTGTGAACGAACTGTGAACTTAAATGTCACTCGAATCTCAACAAACATGCACGATTACTTCGGACCCCCTTTCAACAGCCGCCGTAGTGTATAGTAGAACTACGAATATCCCTACAGGACACGCTGAACGGTCGTATGTGGTGTCTTTCCCCTCACACTCTCACAGTTCATATTTGTTAAGGCGTATTGGTGTCACATTCTAAAACAAAACTATCATGTATGTTGAGGATACCTTCATCTTCGTAAATGACATTATGTCATCAACTATCGAATTATCGACCTTGGTAACAATGATTTCTCGAGTAATCGATAATACTTCCGTATCGGTTTTACATTAATTCTGGCTTGACTTTCATCCTTGACAAATCTTTATTGAGGTACTTCCTGAACATGAATAAGGTAACTCTTCATTTAGATGTGACCAGAAACTAGCACCAGGCCATCATCATCACCGTCATCATGTGACTGACTCAACAGTTTCTGATTGGCTGATACCTCACCTAGCTTTCCACTTGTGACGGATCCAGATGAATTCGAAGCCCCAGTGCTATTTGTTTTGAGTAGCACCAGCGGATCAACACGTGAGGGTGGGGCGTCCTACACATGGCGACAAGGATGAAGTACACCGCATCCTC